>NC_089249.1:158712017-159030410 GCF_963930625.1 Muntiacus reevesi
GCTCGGTTGGTAAAGAATCCACCTGCAAAGTGGAGAGCTGTGTTCGATCCTGGGTTAGGAAGATCCCCTGGAGAAGGGAAAGGCTTCCTACTCCAGTATTCTGGCTTGGAGAATTCCATGGACTGTATAGTCCATGGGGACACAAAGAGTCAGACACATCTGAGTGACTTCCACTAGTGCCATTTGGCCACCAGGGGATGCCCGAGTCTCAAACTCCAAGATTTTTACCTAAGGTCCACCCTAGAACAACTGAGCCTGACCTTTGCCCCCTACTTGGGACTGAACTCAGAGCAGCCACCCCACTCCCCATCCCCACTGTTCAATTAACCATCCTACTGTTTCCTGCCTAGTTTGTCTGGGCCTGAGCACCTGTCCCCAGAAATGGAGCAAGAGAGAGCAAAATGGAATAGCTGGGGATGAGGAAGTGATGGAGAGCAGGTGAGGGTAGTGCATGTGGGAAGGAAGTAGGCAAGACAGAGCTGAATGTCCCTCATGCAGAAAGTCAGGAGTGCACTGCAGATGGAGACACAAGAACAAGGATGCCTGTGGCCCTTAGGTACTTTGTATACAGATTCCATATCTGAGCATTTTTCCAGGGAAAAGCAATCATTTTCATCGGATTCTTAACCCAACCAGTGATCCAGAGATTAGGAAGATGTAAATCATGTGTGTCTGCCAGAAGATGGAAGAGATTATCCAGAGGAGTAGTTGATATAGCCCAAGGCATGGCATTTGGGGAATCTGTGAAGGACTTAAGTTCATGAAAGTGAGTATAGGACAGTTTGAGAAGGGGTCTGCCTGCAGGGCCCTTGTAAATTGAGCCGGATGAGCTCCTTGAGCTCCTTATATGAAGCCTTTGGCCAAGGGAGGCAGGAACTCTGCCCTGTCACCAGCTCTGTGCTCCTGCTTCTCCCAGTGGTGCCTGGAGCCCTGCTCAGTGATGGCAGGGGCAGTATGTGACTCCGACGTTTCTCGCCACCTTGACGCCTTCAGTGTTTGCCTCCAGAGGTAGAGATAGTGTTCGAGGTGCCACAAAAGCCAGGTTGAGGAGCAATTAACCCATAATGAGGTGGAGGAGGCCCGCCCAGGGCAAACAAATCCCTTGCAGCCTCTGTGTATGCACCGGGGGTGGGGCGGATGAGGCACAGAGAGGTGGGGTGGGTACTGAGTGCTCCACCTGCCCATTCCCAGCAGACTCCTGATCTGGGCCTTGAAGACTAGCTTGGACCATGTTGCACTAGCAAGGTTGCAGCTCTTTTTTGGACTCAGGACAAGTGATGGTTCTGGGTTGCCCTAGTAAAGCCTGGGAAGAAGGATCCAAGGGTCAAAAGTAAGCAAGGAGGACTGGTTTGCCAGGCTGGACTTGGCTTGGAGGTAGACACCATACCCTCTGGCCATGGCCTCCCACCTTAGTGCTCTCTCTTCTGCAGCAGTGATCAGATGGTTGTGTGGGATGTTGTGACTTAAAAGTGAATCATGCTGCCATGTCAGCCAGGACCCCACCTGCCTCAGGAGTCGGATGGGCTGGACCCAAATCCAGGCCCAGCTTTTCACAGGAGGTTGTGGGCCTGGAACAAGTCACTTGGCCTCTCTAGGCCCAGTTTCTGGAAAATGGGGATAGTTAAGACTAAATAACAGATCAGATCTATAGAGCACTGGGTGATAGAGTAAATGAAATTCTTTCTGATGGCCCCAAAGCAGGACAGGTGCGGGGCTCTGCCTGCCTGGGAAGGGTAGGCAGCTTGGGTGCCCTGGTTGGGGCTTCTGGAGGGCTTCCCAGAACTTAAGGAATGACCCTCTTCCATTGTCTTGGCAGTATTTTTAGTCTCCCTGCCCCCTATTTGGGCAGAAGCTTGTTATTTTCATAGTTTTCCAGTTCAGTGCCCCTACCCAGGAAGGGGTAGTTTCAGGCCAAAGTCCTCCCACATTATAGGGCTGCAGACTGGCCCAGCCCCCACCACCTCCCTCAGTGTCCTCTTGGTCATTCTTGTTAAGCTCCCTTCCAGGTCTGCAATCCAAATGAAGGTGAGAAATAGCCACCCACCTCCATGCTACTTCCCTTCTGCTGCCTTTTCAGGAGCCTCTGAGTCAACAACCCCACAGGAGTTTGAGGCCAGTGTAGACAAGTTTGAGGTCCCTCTCCCCAAGGATACACAGAGTCCAGACAAACATTTTAATGGGTTTATGAGTCCTGAAATGCCTTCTACACATCCGCTCGGTAACTGCTGATTTTGTATATGCTCATGATATGGGCTGCCTTTCTCTAATCCCTCCTGTGGAGTACTGGGATCCCCAAGAACACTCCCCGCCCTTGCTCTGAAGGGGTATCAAGTGTTTAAGGGACAGACTGGAGGAATGGGTAAGAGGATTGGCTACCTTAGGGGCTCTGGAATAGGAGGACCCCAAACCCACCAATAGAAGGAAATGTCAGGCTCCAGTTGAAGGGGGTGGTGTCCATTTGGCCCCGAGTTCAGAGGAACAAAGTCAGGTCAACTCCGGCCCAAGAGACTGTTAGATCCTGTCCCCACCCTGATCACTGCCTCTTCACAGTTCTCATTCAACAGCAGCAGTGGTGGAAGGAGAAGCCAACTTATTCCAGATTGCAGTACAGATACATGGACACAATCATGGCAGCCAGCTGGTGGGAAAGGAACAGGAAGAGATGAAGAGACATACCGGGTTCCTTAAACTTTAGTTCCCTGCCCCCTAGACACTGATCGTGAAGCTTTGTTAGAAGTCTGTCTCTTCCAGAGAGGCCTCAGAGATGGGTCAGGCAGCCCTGAACCAGGGTGGGGGATATTCTGCCCCAAGCTCCTCTCCTTACCTCCAAGCCCCCAATTCCGGCTGCCACACCACCCACAGTGACTGCATTGGTTCGGATGTCATACAGAAGCTGTTTGAAGCATCCCTTGGGGGAGGGGAGAGAGGATCTACAGTCAGAAGCTGCTCCCACTCTCATTCAGCACCCTGAGGCCGTTAAAGCATCCCAACCTCCTAGACCAACCTTTACCTGAACACTCATGTTATGGGCGCTGACACTGTTGCAGGGTTCCACGAACGAGTGGTTGACACTGTTATAGCAACAGTATGGGGGAAAGGTACCACTGCTCATTACATAGGGCGAGCCCTCGAAATCTGTGTAGTTGGTGAAGCCACAGCACTTGAGCTGGAGATGAAGAAAAGATGGTCAGAGGGGCCTTGTTTATTTCTCCCCACCCCCAAGTCTCCCCCAGCCCACCTTACCCCTTCCATGGTGGAGTTCCACACTTGAGTGAAGTCTTTTTGGGAACCGTACTCTTTCTTGATGTTGGGCACCACCACCACCGTCAGGAAGTTCTCAGCCTGGGTGGGGAAGGCCAGTGTTTACAGCCTGGTGGGGAGGGCGTGGCCCCCTCTCAGGGCTCTGCCCAATGGTACCCCCTTGCCCCATCCCTGTTCCTCACCAATGTAGTGTACACTAAGGCGACCACAGCAGCTGCAATCTCAGCAATGAAGATGAGGAGGAGGATGAAGAAGAACTGAGTGGAGAACAGGGATCTGAGTTTTAGGGAGAGAGAGCCTCTCGTGCCTTTCTTACCCTAACCGTGCTCTGCCCTTCCCCGCATGAAAACAAGGCAAGGGCCCCGTGTGCTGAGACCCCTGGAATCCAGAGCAGGGTTTGGGGATCCCCAGGGCCTAGTGTCAAGGGTGAGGGGACCCTGGGCTTTGGTTATGGGCCTGTGGAGCTGGGTTTGACACACCGTCATGAGGGCACACTTGCTCTCAGTCTGGGCACCGTAGCAGCCCAGGAAACCAAGAGCGAAGAGCACAGCACCGGCTGCGATGAGGAAGTAGCCCACGTTGACGAACTGCATGGCAGTGGATGACATCGGCCCGAAGATCTTCATAAAGGATGGTCCATCAACCGACACCCAGATGCCCACTGCCAACAGGGCTGCGCCACACAGCTGGGGACAGAGAGGCAGACTTTGAAACAGCGCTGCCAGGCAGCTGCCTATCACACAGCTGAGTTAGGAAGATGGGAGATAAGAAACTTTCCCATTATTGGGTATGGAGTCCAAAAACTCATCCTGTAGGGAGTTCTGACTCATCTTTAGAGCCAGAGAGATGGGAGCTGGGACACTGCAGTTAGCACCGGGCTGCACATCTAGGCAGATGTAAATGGGACCAGGGATTCCAGAAATAGCCACAGGGTGTGGGGGAGGGGCAAAGCTTTCCCTTACCGCTGCCAGGGTCCTGCCACATAGCTTGAAGCGCAAACAAGCAGGTGAACACCTGCCCCCCCCCCCCCCGCCCAAAAGCCACCTCCCCCCATTTCACTTCTGGGTTATAGGTGCCTGGAACACCTCGGTTCTCTGATAGGCAGAAAGAGGAGGGTGGTAGCATTGAGCAGGTTCAACGGTCACTATAGCAACTGAGGCGTGGCTGAGGTTTACACCTGCTCCTAACCTAGGAGAGGGCAATGGTAAGAAGGGACACCCACCCTAAGGCCCCCCATTTGGGTCCCTTCCAGGACCAACTTAGATCTCTCCTTGCCACACAAGTGGAAATTGAGGCACCAGAGATGGAGTACAGCCAGAGCTCTTAGAGGTTCTGCCCCACCTCAGAGGGGATCCTGAGGCCGAGACTCAAAAGGAGGGCACTGCCCAGTTCCCACAGCTCTTCGAGCAAAGCCTCACTGATCCAGGGCTTCAGTGGGCGAATCAGCCTGACACCACCCGGGTGTCCAGTCCCCACTTTCCGGCTATGGAAACTGAGGCTGGAACCAGGAGCGAGGTGGCAGGTTGTGGGTGGATCCAGGCGTGTTTGCCCGAGGACACAAAGCCGGGCTTCTAGCCTGCGGGGTCAGATTTCAAGGAGTCGGAGGCCTGCCCTGCCTGGGCAACAGAGGCCAGAAACCAAACCGGATTTGCCTTTAACCCCCTCAGGTCAGAGCCGCTGTGATCCAGATCCCTGCAATCCTGTTGCCTTCTTCAGATACAGGGATAAAGGCTAATTCCCTAAAAGGAGAAGAAGCCCAAGGCACATGCTACACTAGCGTCAGAGAGTGTCCTCACCCCCAGCCCAATTTCTCCAAATTCACCTACACTTCATGTCTCCATTTCCTCATCCTTTGCTTACTGTCACCCAGTTTCCTGTGGCTTCGAGGTCTCTGGTGACAACCTGTGTTCAGCGATGGGCGTATCCTCCTTGACTTTCTGACACCTTGCTCTCTTGCTTTGCTTCCTTATGCTCTTTCTCCATTTGCTTCCTGGTGGCCTTTTCTCTGTTTATCCCTTACAAGTTGAGTTTCCCTGTATGTGCTCACCCTGCCCATGGCTTCAATGACCACCTATGGGCACATGACTTCCAAATATCCTGAGCTGCCAGTCCACTGGGTACATGGCTGCTGGTGAACTACCCACCAGGTTTGCTCTCGATGGAGAGGCGATGTGGTCATCATCTCCAAGACCTCTGTCTCCCTAGCCCCTTCCTCCAACCTCAGTCACCATCCAAGAGCTTTGTCCTTTGTCCTGTTGTCCATTTCTTCCCAATTTCACCACCATCTCTAGATTCATACTTCATTGCTCAGCTTCCTCAAACATGCCCTATACAGTCTGTTCCTGGTTTTCTGAACAATATCTGATTTCATTGCCTCTGGGTCTTTTTGCATACTTTACCAACCCTCTCACTATGCGCAAATTCCTAGCCTCAGCTATTTCCTTCTAGAAGTCTTCTCTGACTAGGCAGGGTTCAAGCCCCTCCAACACGCCCTGTGTTCAGACCACATATACTGTGGAAAACTGGTTGCCTATCTGGCCTGTTGGACCCAAGATCCCTGAGGGCACAGAGTCTTAGGCAGTGTTTGTTGAATAAATACAACAAATTCTGCTTGAAGCCGAAACCCTGCTCCCATATCTCTGGACCTTCTCAGCTTTTGGCTCCCCATCATACACAAGCCACTGAATTTCCTTCCAGGATAGGTAAGCTTGGGCAAAACCCTGCCCGCCCCCCCCCCCCAAGGCCCCAGGCTGTTAGTCTACCCTGCCCTGCTCTAAGCCTGAAACTTCCTGGAAGGAGAGGACGCCCCTAAACTTCTCCACCCCAAATTGTGTGGCAGCTAGGTTGCTCCTGGGACCAAGGCTCAGCCTTTGGGGAGACTTCCACATCTCATCATCAGGAGAAACTTTCAGGAAGAGTATGGACATAGCAATCTCTTATTCTCTGGTTGGGGCTCTACTCAGGTTAAGGCCCACTCCTGTAGGGAACCCCAAAGAACCCATAACCTCCATACTTACAAAGATCAGCATATTGAAGAGGATCATCATGACCTTAATGAAGCTGAAGCACCCCATGGTGGCTCCTGGGAGGCAGACATGTGGGAATTAGGATCTCGCTACCTGCCCACTTCCACCAGCCTGGACTGACATACCAGACTCCAGCATCCTGGACTCACATAATTACCAAGCTTCTCCTGCCTCTGGACTCTGACGCCTCAGGACTTTCCCCAGTTCCCATCCTGACACCCCTAACCCTCTGTACTGCCCAGGCCCTCTACTAACACCTGACACTTTGACATTCTAACATCCTACCTGCGTCCATCCCACAGCCACCCCAAGCCTGATTCCCCCCACTTCAGGGTCACTCCATGTCCTTACCTGGCTCTTGCTTATCCTGGACTTTCGACTCCCCCCACCCCAGACCAATCCTAGACTCTTCCAGGACCCTCCCCGTGGCCCTTTCAGCTCCCCAAACCTGTTTCCAGATTGCTCTCTCTTCGCAGGAGAGTATCCTATGCCATCACCTGGTCAGGGGTCCTGGTAGTCAGTTCTGCAAGACGGATCTGCTGAGGCTCCAGAGGGGATCACAGCTCCGGGGGAACAGCCACTGAGTGGGCAGGCGGGAGACAGCGCTGGCTCTCACGGCACTGCTCACCTGTGGGCGGGGCAGGAGCTTTAAAGGCTCCTTCTGCCCGCCCCCCCCACCCCGCCCCCGTCGGCCTGCCCCTGCTGCCCCCTGCTGCTGGCCTCTTCCTCCCCACAGCACCAGCAGCCTCAGGCCTCCGCCTGGCAACGCCAACCACAGCAACGCCCCTCCTGATCTGAGTAAGACAGCTGTCTGGGGCTGAGGTGAGCAGCCCCCCAGAACCGTGTGCTTCCACAGCAAGGCACAGTTGCTTCCTAAGCTGCACCTGCTGAGACGCCCGGACACACCCTACATGCTCGCAGGTACACACACCTGCCCAAGCTGTATATTCACACCCACATACACACATCAACTCCTAGTACTCTCGAATGCACACTTGCACAGGCACACACACCTGTGAACTCTGTGTGGGCTGACTCCTAGCGACAATCCACAGAGCAACCTCTGAGGTACATACTGAAACTCTCATACACACACACACACACACACACACACACACACACACACACACACATACACACACACACACACTCATACAGGCATGCCCACACATGCTTTCAAGGAAGTAACCAAGGCTTGGCATTTTCTGCCCCCTCCTCTGAGTGGCAAACAAACAACTCTTCCTCTTTCTCCCTCCATGAAACTCCAAGCCATCTCTTCCCTCCCTGCGTGTCTCCTTCCTCTCCTCCCTCCCCACACTTTTTCTCTCCTCAGTCCTCTCCGCATTCTGTATACACCCCTTCCATTCCTGCCAGCAGAGGGCACCATGGTCCCACAAAAGCACTGCCTGCCCCTGAAAGTTCTGCAGCTCTGTTATACCCATCTTCACGAGTCCTTTCCCAGCTGCTGGGAAAGTTCTGGCTTTTAAGTCACTCAAGCCAAGCACTCCAATCCTGGTTCTGTTGCTTATTAGCTGTTTGACCCTGGGGGCATTTCTTAGACTTGGATTTTAGCTTCTATTTCCTGATCTGTATAACAGAATAGTTACGGGATTTTAAGATGAGATTAAAAATGAGATTTTTCTTCCCATTCTGGGACATAAGGGAATGACCACAGAGCGAAAAGTTCAGAAAAAGGAGAGTCACAGCCAGAGGGGGTGTGGGGTGGAAGATTTTTAATTTGCTTTTATAATGGGAGGAGGCAGCTGAAGAGACAGGAAAGAGAGGAAGGCTGTTAACATGAATATTTGTACAGATATGTTTTCAATGTGTAACTTACATCGTAAGTTTTTTTTCACTTTTCACAATAATCCTATAAGATTCTCTTTTCATCTGCTTTTTCAATATGGGGAAAGAGAGATATAGAAGTTAAGTGCACATTTCTGAATGGATGAATAAATGCAGAATGTGCTGTGTGCTCAGTTGCTCAGTTGTGTCCAACTGTTTGTGACCCCATGGGTTGTAGCCCACCGGGCTCCTCTGTCCTTGGGATTCTCCAGGCAAGAATTCTGGAGTGGGTTGCCATTTCCTCCTCCAGGGGATCTTCCCAACCCAGGGATTGAACCCAGTGTCTCCTGCAATGACAGGTGGATTCTTTACCACTGAGCCACTTGGGAAGCCTTGACTGCAGAATAGCAGGAGTTAAATGTCTGGGCTTGGCCGTCCCAGATTTGAATCCTTGCCTGCCTCTAGTTGTGTGACTTCACTTAACTAAGCCTGGGTTTCCTTGTACAGTCAATTTTCATCATTCATGGATTTCACATCTGTGAATTTACCCACTCATAAAATGATCTGTAACTCCAGAGCACACTCATGGCACTTTTGTGGTCATTCATGTACATGTGCAGAGCAGCAAAAAAATTCAAGTTGTCCAACATGCTTGTTCTCAGATAAGATTGAACAAGGGGATGCTCTGCCTTCTTGTTTCAACTCTCATAATACAAACGAGTCTTCTTTGTGTGGCCTACTTATTGTCTGTCACTTTTTTGCATTTATGTGCTTTTTGTCAGTGATTTTGCTATTAAATACCCCCCTCCAGCATAATGCTGAAGTGCTCTCTAGTGTCCCTAAGTACAAGAAGACTGTCATGTGCCTTATGAAGAAAATACTTGTGTTGGATAAACTTTATTCAGGTACATGTTATAGTGCTATCGACTATGAGTTCAATGTTAATGACATCAATATATTTTAAATGAAGCACCTTTAATAGAAACACACATAAATTAGGTTATTGGTTAGTTGACAAGATTGGTTAGTTGACCAGAGCTTGGTATGAATTTAATCCTGTATTTCTCCTGGAAGCATTGGCTAAATAGTTGCTAATACCGTGATTGTGGTGACTGTATTAGAACATAATTTACCACGAAATTAGAAGATGCTTGCTCCTTGGAAGAAAAATTATGACCAACCTAGACAGCATATTAAAAAGCAGAGACATTATTTTGCCAACAAAGGTCTGTCTAGTCAAAGCTATGGCTTTTCCAGTAGTCATGTGTGGATATGAGAGTTGGACTATGAAGAAAGCTGAGCACCGAAGAATTGATGCTTTTGAACTGTGGTGTTGGAGAAGACTCTTGAGAGCCCCTTGGACTGCAAGGAGATCCAACCAGTCCATCCTAAAGGAGATCAGTCCTGGGTGTTCACTGGAAGGACTGATGCTGAAGCTGAAACTCCCAATACTTTGGCCACTTCATGTGAAGAGTTGACTCATTGGAAAAGACCCTGATGCTGGGAGGGATTGAGGGCAGGAGGAGAAGGGGACGACAGAGGATGAGATGGCTGGATGGCATCACTGACTCGATGGGCATGAGTTTGAGTAAACTCCGAGAGTTGGTGATGGACAGGGAGGCCTGGCGTGCTGCAGTCCATGGGGTCGCAAAGAGTCAGACGCGACTGAGTGACTGAACTGAACTGAACCACGGATAATTATAATCGACTGTATGTGAAATAGGAATAATGATAGAATCTCCTTGTAGGGTTGTTGTGGGATTAGATGAGGTAATGTTTGTGAAGGACTTGGCACCATAGCTGGCACATAGTAAGTGCTCAGCAAACAATGTTAACATTGGATGAGTGAAAAGGTGAGGGAGTGAATTTTTTACTCAGAGTTCCTTTCCCAAGGGGCTAAACTGAAGTTTTCTGTCTCTGGGGCTGGATCTCTGGAGGGAATTGTGAGGGAGTCAGACCCTTAGGGAGGGGCTGGGGACCAGGATCTATAATAAAGAGCATCACTCTTACACAAGCTCTGTATGTCATAGAGGCCTCGTTGCCCTGGCCAGTAGCACCATCAGGCACCTTACAGAAGCTCACTGCGCACATGGGGCCTTCTCAGCTTGTCCGTGCCCCTCGGCCCGGGGGCTTAAGTTCCCCCTACCGTAGGCCAGGCATGGGTTGGCCTCGGCCCCGCTTTCCCAAGATGTTCAAGTGTAGCCGCAGAAGGTACCGGCAGAAACGGCAAGGCCCAGCTGGCACCACTGTAACCATCAATCTTGCCACTGTGGCCACGGATATCAACGACACCCAAACTGCCACCACCAGGGTGTTGATCCTTCCACCGCAAGGTGGGCTGAGGGCCCTGAGCCAGGGTGGGGTGGCGTGGGGGAGGAAAACAGGGCCACTGAAGTCCTACCCACGTGAGCCCTGTGCAGGCACTCTAGGGGACACACCTGTGAATTATCGCCCCAAGGCATGGTGGGGTCTTGGCAGGCACCCCAGAGGCTGAGTGCCTTAATGGAGGAGGACGTGTTGGCTCAAGTGGATGGCTTGGGAAAATGGGAGAGTCTAAGAGCAGTGGAGCTTCCTCACACTTTTTCCTCTCTCTCCTCTCCTCAGTTCTCAGACAACTCTGTCAACCTGGCAGCTTTCTGATCCTCTAGAAACATCCAGAAACTAGTCCAGAAGCTTGGCTTTGCTCCGGACCTTCATCTCCTCAGGGCCACAGGCAGTGAACAGCAGACAAATACAGTCCTTTCTGCTCCAACTACTTTCCTCCTCTCCCAGGTGCTTCCAGCTGACTATAGAGGGTATGAGGGCAGGGCTAGGGCTGAATGCTCCCAGGGATAGGCTTCGGCGGCAGTAGCAGGCATCACAGGAAGACATTGGAAGGACAGAACAAGGTCAGCAACACATACCATCTTTGGCTTCAGCTTTTGCTCTGGCCTATGAGGTGAGGGTCCTTCCTGCCTTGCACTCCCATCAGAACAGGGAAAAAGGTCTCCGTAGACATCTTGGAAGGTATAGGGACCTGGGTCGTTGGGGAGAAGGGTAGAGGCATAAATCAGAAAAAGATGGCATGAAAGACAGATTGCGCTGCTCCAGTGTAATGAGTGCCTGAGCGTGAGGTGTATGTGCCTCTGTGTGCTGTGAGGGTCAGTGTGAGTGAGACAGAGAGAATGGAGGTTGAAGCAGATGTGTCTGAGTGTGCCTTTGCGATGAGTGTGTGTCTGTGGCCAGCTGTGTGTGTCAAGGTGTGCGTGTGTGAGGGTATGAATGGGCCAGGGAGGCAGGCATCTGCTCCACCAGGAGGAATGAAGGTCAAGAGGGGGATGGGGTCACCCGGAAGTAGGAAAGGGTTAGCTTCCGAGGGGGTGCACTACCTTCAGCCCCCACAGCCATTCTCTGAGGTTGGTATTTTCCCGGACTAACAGCTGAGCTGGGGCGTTTGGGGGTGGGGCAAGACTGAGTTAGCGTCCAGGAAGGGGGAGGGTGCTAAGCACTCAGGCCTGGGGATTTTCCATTTGGATTTCTGCGTGTGCGCCCATGTGTCATCGGGTGTAACTGGGTTTCTGTGGGGTGTGTCTCCGTGGAGTTTGTGTCTCAGAGGCAGGAAACACTGTGAGGGACTGTCTCTCATGTGTCACTTTATGTACAAGTGAGTGTCCCAATGTCCTGAGGTCTGGCTCCAGTTCCCGGAGGGTGGGGGTGGGAGTGAACTGTGAGACCTCTGGCCTGGTCCCCTGGGAAGCCTGTGAGGAGAAAATGAATTGTGTCTGCTTTCCTCCACTCTAAGGCTTGCCAGAGACTGGGTGGGACCTGAGAGGAGGAGAGGGGCAGAGAATTCACTGACATGCCGTGCCCAGACTACACTGGTGGAGGATGAGGCTTCTTGGGGTTTGGGGGAAAGTGCTGAACCCCCAGTCAGAGCTGGAGGTTGACTAGCTAGTGCCCAAAGCCCACAAGGATGCCCACACATATAAAGACATGTGACACAGTCCAGGAACTCATGCAGACATATAAACACAACTGGTACTCACAATGTAACAAATTCACACCTGCATGCAAGTACACGCCAAGTACACCCCTATAAACAGATATATGCACTAACACAAATACATATAAACCTTCCCACCTGACACAGGTAACAACACACACACATGCCTACAAATGAGCACACACACACAAACATGCATGTACCTGGTTACAGCACACAAGCATATAGACTGACATATGCAATCCTGCTCATGCCAACACAGGCACACACTCATGCAAACACACTCACCAGACTTCCTTGCCCCTGTGGCCTTGGGACCCAGAAGCCTCCCTTCCCCTATGTGAGAGTGTGTGTGTAGTGGGGGTGTGTGTGCATGCCCACCCTTGTGTCTCTGTGTATCTGAGGCTGTGAGATTGTGTGTGGATGTGTGTGTGTGTGCACACGTGCGCGCGCGTGTGTGTGTGTGTGTGTGTGTGTGTGAGAGAGAGGGGGGGGGGTTGCTTAGCTGTGGGAACTGGATGACATCATCTCTTCTGGCTATTTTTAGCTTCCTCTGCAATGACAGCCTCCTTCACTGCCCCTCCCCCGCCAGGTTCCCAACTCTCCTTCCCCTTCAAGCTCCCAGAGACAGCCACAGCCAATGGTTCCCCTCATCTTAGTGTAGGTGACCCCCTGGATCACTAATCCAGTTCACTCTCTCCCACCTCAGTCATGGCTCCCTGGAAGCTGAGAACACCGGGCTCTCAGGCCAGAGGAGGAGACTCGGGCAGTACGGCAGCCTGGAGAAGGGGCCTGGGTTAGGTGAGCTGACCTGGCTGGTCTCCAGCCCCTAGGGTGCCTCTCCCTATGCTTTTCAATCTGAAATTGTGTCTCGGTCAGTAGTGCCTGCTATGTGCCAGGGAGGATGCCAAGTTCTGGGGATAGCGCAGTGAGCATGACCGTGGGAGTTCTTCCTGGTTAGAGCTGCAGCTTGGTGGGAGACAGACATTAAACAGAGCACAGAGGTGCAGCCCTGAGCTGCAGCAAGGGCTCTGAGTTGGTAACGAGGGCATTCAGGCTGGGATGATGGTCTGTCTCTCATAGAAGTGACCTGAGGAAACCAGAGGGACACACTCCCTTTACCTTATACCTCTCACCCCAACCACCACACCTCCAGAATTCCACCAAACCCTGCTTCCTTCTTGCACCTCATGCTGTGCTCCCAACACTGTACCAGCCCACCATCTACTTGGTGGTCCACTGCTATTTGTGGCTCTTTTCTCTGGAGCGTCCCCACAGTTGATCCCTGGGAGGCAGTGCAGTGTTCCCCATCTATAGATGAGGAAACTGAAGGTCAGAGAGGGGTAGTACCAGACCACACCTGCCCCTGCTCAGGGAGCAGCCCAGAGAAGATGGCAGGCAGGTGGAGGAGGAAGCTGCGGTGGCACTGGTGTAGAAGAAGCAGGGGATGACATCAGGAGGTGGGGGAGGGGATGCCTATGGCCTGGGGGACTCATGCCTGGAGGAGGGCTTCCTGCTTTACCCAGCCTGGGGCAACTACTGGAAAATCGGGTTTGGCAGCTTCAGCTGGACCGCAGGGCTGGAGGAGAGGTCTAGACCACAGGGAGGCGGGCCTATCCTCTAGCATGGAGTGTGGCCAAATGGTCTCATTGGGGGAGCATTTTATAATACTGGGACCCTTTGGAGAGTGTGGGCTGAATTCAGGAGCCCAGAGTTTCCATTCTCTGGTGTGACACTTAGAAACTCCTGCCCCTTTCTTGGCCTCAAATGCCCCTCCCAGAAAGTTGCTCTGGAGGATCAGTTTCTTCACTTCCAACTCCTGCCCTCCTAGGAGGGCAACTCCTGTTTCCTGGGAGTCTGACTCAGGCATAGGAGCACAAAACCAGTGGGTAGGGACTGACCAGACAGCCCCTAGGGCGCCAGGTTGGAGGTCACTTGTCACCAGTGGGTCAATGGCCGGAAGCCCAACTCCAGTCCTACAATGCAATACCGGTCACCCCACCCTTACCAGTGCCCTCACCCACACCCCCACTTCCGGCTTCTGTTGCTTCCTCACCTTCAGGGAAAGCTGCAGGGCTCCCTTGGGGATCTCCCATATCTCCTCCACTGGCTCCCTGCCCTGTGCTTAACCCTCCCCCTCTGCCCATTTGAGCAGGCCAGTCTCCCAGTAAACTTTCTTTTCCTGGACCTTCAGGCAGTCCAGGGAGGAAAGGAAGCTGGGTGGGAGGGCTGTAAAGGAGCCTGCTTTTCCTCCTGCCCTCAGATGTCGTTGTTCAGTTGCTAAGTCATGTCCTCTGTTGCTAAGTCATGTCCAACTCTGCAACGCCATGAACTGTAGCATGCCAGGCTTCCCTGTCTTTTACCATCTCCTGGAGTTTGCTGAGACTCATGTCCATTGAATTGGTGATGCCATCCAACCATCTCATCCTCTGTCATCCCCTTCTCTTCTTGCCTTCAATCTTTCCCAGCATCAGGGTCTTTTCCAATAAGTTGGCACAATGGGTGGCCAAAGTATTGGAGCTTCAGCTTCAGCATCAAGCCTTCCAATGAATATTCAGAGTTGATTTCTTTTAGGATTGACTAGTTTGATCTCCTTGCAGTCCAAGGAACTCTCAAGAGTCTTTCCCAACACCGCAATTCAAAAGCATCAGTTCTTCGGTGCTCAGCCTTCTTTGAGAGGTTTGGGGGAGGTGGGTGGACTGAGTGCATGGGCCTAAGACTGAGCTTCCCAGGGCATGTCTCATACCTGGCAGCCCCAGATGAAGTAGGAATGCTACCCTTGACCCATCCAGCTAGCTTCTTCCTCTGTCTTCAGCGAATTCAGAGATAAGAACCTAGAGCAGATATTTGCATCCTCTGGAGGACAAACACAAGAAACTCATGCCAAGTGAACTCTGACTGTTGTCATCATGTCAATGACAAATTTATGAAACAAAAATCACAAAATTCTGGATGCATAGAATCCATAGTCACAGAATCTTAGCATCACAGAATTCTAGCATGGTGCAATGCAAGTAAAAGCATCTTAGAAACACAGAATTCTAGCATCAATGAGTCCCAGATGACAAGGCTAGAGTGTCCTTGAGATGGAAGTCTTGAGAAGTCAATTAGTAAAGGGTGGAGGTCTAAATCTGGGGATTCCCCACTGGTGATGCGCACAGTAATTCTCACATGAACTTGAAGGAGGAGGCAGAGCTTGGGACACATGAGTTTAGTTAGGATGAGGAAACACACCTGCAATAAACAAGACAGAAGACAGACCTCTTTCATAAGGACACATTTCTGGTTCCTGAGGGTGAGGGGAGTGAAGTGGCAGTGAGGAGAGAGGGGAACTACATAAACAAAGAAAATACAACCTAAAGAAAAGATCAAGTAGCAAAATACACGGGCCCTAATGCCTCCAGCTTCTCCAGGATTGGGGGGAACATCAGCTCAGGATGTTTTCAAAGGTTAGTATGACTATTTATTGCATTGGAGTGGGTGACCCATGACTGGCTTTTTTTTTTTTTTTTTTTTTGCTAGAAAGGTACCAAACAGAAAATAGTTCGTATCCTACATTTTTCTTGGGGCTGCTGGCAGGAGCAACTCCTCTCCAAAGAGATGCTGATCTTGGAGCAACATGATGTACACCAAAGCCACTTTGTAGGGTGGGGTTCACAGCCCCCAGCAAGGCCCTGGTAAGGGACCTTGTGGAGGGCGACTTTCTGGGGTGGTGCCTGTTGGGGGCGGGCATCTCTAACGAAGGAGCCAAGTTTGAGGCAGCATTTTGTATGGGGACCCTTGTCTGATTATGGGGTTGGTTACTCAGTAAACAACAGGGATATTTACCTAGCATTTCTGGGAAACTACTGCAAACTCAGGAACCCAGAAGGAGTGGCTCCAGAGAAAGGCAAATGCCAGGCCCTTCTGGGCATGGGAAATGGGGCAAAGTCCAATGGAGATCCTCCTGCTCGGCTGCCTGTCCTTGGATTCGGCCTTGACCTCTACCCACACTCCCCATTGCCTCCTCCTCCTTGCTTGCCTGCTGCTCTACCTACCTACACCTGCTGTGTGATCTTTGGTAAATGTTGTCCCCTCTCTAGGCCCCCTTTGCTCTTTTTTTGAAGTTTGTAATTAGGTCCTAAGTGCAGCTTTTAGTATTTTATAGTCCTGCTTTCATCCAGATCAGTTTCAGCTTCAGATATCTCCATTCTCAGCTTCCAGAGAAAGTGTCTGGCAGCTTCGGGGAGGAGGCAGGGAAGAGGGAATGGAAATAGTGCTCACATTTGACATGCTATGTGTGTCAGTGTTCATAATGAGTGTTTTTATAACACTCATCACTGGGCATCTTACGCAATGCCCACAACCACCCTGTGTATATAAATCATTGCTCCCATTTTATAGGTGGAGGAGCTGAGGTTCAGGGAGGGTAGAGAACATAAGCTCAAATCATTCAGCTAGGGAGCAATAGGAGTGGAATCTCAACCAGGTCTGTCTTAATTCTGAGCGCTGTGATTTCAGATTAGCATTATTCCATTTGGTAAAATGGAAGCCCATGGATCAGAGTTTCAGGGAGAAGTAGTCTCTCTGGCGGGCTCTGAAAGGTGACAAGTTCCACTTAGAAAAGTTTGCAGTCAGGACTGACAGCTCACGCTGTGAAAAAGCTGAACTGAGACTACTTGTCTTGGGAACTCTGGGTATGCTCCAGCTCAGATTGGAGATAGCTGGACTGGGTTGAATGTGAGGAGGTTGGGTTGGAGAGTGGTCCTGGTTGAGAGGCTGCTGTCTCTGTTCCTGGAGATAGTATGTATATGTTGGGGAGGGGTTGTGAGTGGAGGCTTCTTGACTTTCTAGGATGGGCTAACCTCTGCCCTCTGAAGCTGGAGCTGATTGACAGGCCTCCAGGGCTTTGGGCAGGGGACTTTCCAGCTGGGATAGCATCCTGGCATGTTGGCACTAGTCTCACTACCTTGAGAGTCCCAGCACTTTTTGGATCCCTAAGACTCAGCAATGTGCACAACGGCATCAGGTAACCGACTCAAAGGAGGTGGAAGGATTTCAGATAGGTCTGGTCTGTCCAAAGATGGGTCATCATCAGGGGAAGTCACTGGTTCATAGGGTGAGGACTAGGGGCACCCGGTGCGGGTGGGGGCAGTCATCTAAAGGATCCTTCACTGTAAGGGTGAGGAAAGAGTTTGAAGTCCAGAAAGGGAACAGGACTTGCCAAAGATTGCTTGGTAGATACACCAACAGAGATGTCAGGACTAAAAGAGAGGTTCAGATTTTGTATACTGGGAGCTTACAGAAGCAGGGCACAGACCTCTACAGGCCTCATGGAAAATGTGTAGGTGGGGGACTTCCCTGGATGTCCAGTGGCTACCACTCCATGCTCCCAATGCAAGGGGCCCAGGTTGGATCCCTGGATAGGGAACTATATCCCGCATGCCAAAACTAAAATTTTCCATGCTGTAACTGAAGATCTCACACGCCACAGTGAAGATCAAAGATCCTGCATGCTGCAACAAAGATCCAGTGCTGCCAATTAAATAAATATTTAAAAAGAAAGAAAAGGTATAGATGGTTTTAAAGGTGGACTTAAAGAAAGGACAACGTTTTAGCTGGTGCAAAGGGGTAAAAGACATTCCTGGCTGAGAACAGCAAGAGCCGCCATCTAGAGGGGGCACGGACTGGCCACCTGGGATGAATGAATTACCCCAGGAAGAAGAGAAATCTGATGCCCAGTGATACAGGGGTCAGGGCTGTCTGTACTCTGTGCTCAGTCACAGAGGTGGAGGCCGCAGGGATACAGGGTCCAGAAGCAGTTGGCGGGCCACTCTGAGGAGACCAGGGCTGGGAGACTCTTAGCAGTAGGGGTGGGGGCAGCTAGACTCTCTCCACCCCAAGGCGCCGGCTTTTCCTTTAACCCTACCCTCACAGGACCCAGACCCTGTCTGAGGTCGGGCCCAGCTAAGGGGAAGATATTACACCTTTCCCGGCCAGTGTGCACACCTCCTCCCTTCAGCAGCTTCCTTTCTACTTCCTCACAGCCTCCGATCTGGCCACTGGGCGGTGACGGGAGAGGGACGTCCTTGGCTTTAGGGCTTTGGAGGCTGTGAGCCTATCCAGTGTTGCTGTGATGCAAATCCGCTCTGGATTATTCCCGGACATTCTTCCCTAAAGCGGGACGCACCCGGCGCCAGAGCAGGACTGGAAGTGGGAGGGAGCTCTGCCCTGACCCGGGGACGCCAGGGCCTAGAACGGGGTGGGGGTGTGGGTGGGGTGCCTTCCTCGGTAGCCCTGGGATAGAGGTGGCGGTGGGAGCCCCGGGTGGGGTGGGGTGCGGGGCGGGGGTGGGAGCAGGGCTGTAATTAGCGCACCGGAACGCCTGGTGTAGAGCCGGAAGCAGTGGTCTGGAACACCACCAAGAACCCAGCTAGGAGTGTGGAGGGTGGGCAGCTGGAACTCAGGTCCGTGCCTGAGGTTTTGATGGAGAGATTTGAAGGTTTTGGACCTGGGACCATGTGTAGCGGTGGAAATCGCGGTGGGTATGTGAGTGGCCTGAGAGGGGCAGCCCCAAGCCTGAGCGTGGCTTGGTCTCAGCACAGACGTAATTTGGACACCAGGACCGAATTTGAATGATCACTGTTCCGCAGGGAAACCAAAGCTGGAGTTACACATCTGAGGCCTGAGAGCCTGAGGCTGCTAGGGGGAGGGGAGAAGAGAGGACAAGGTGGTTGCGGGTGTTGGGTGCTGGGGCTCCAACTTCAGGAAACAGACCTGCAGAATGGTATGAGCAGTTTATAGGAAATGCTATCCATACAAATCAGCAGACATGTATAGGCATAAGGAGAGGCATTTACTGAATGACTGCTGCATCCTTGACCAACGATACTCAACACATTGACAAAAAGAGAAGTGCGTCTGCTTTTTTCTTGTTACTTTTATAATCAGAAAAGGACAACACAGCTTTTTTATTAAAAAAAAAAAAAAAAGTAGACCTAGTTTTCAGCCCTACAAAGCCTACTTACTGTTTGGCCTTGGAAAATTTGCTTCAACTTCTACAAGCCTCAGTTTTCTTATCTGTAAAATTAAGAATAACAGGTACTTCCCTGTGGTCCAGTGGTTGAGAATCCACGTTGCAATGCATGGGACTCAGGTGTCATCCCTGGTGGGGGAACTAAGATCCCACATGCCACGGGGCAACTAAGCCCATGAACCACAACGAAATCCTACATGCTGCAACTAAGATCTGATGCAGCCAAATAGATTTTAAAAAAAGAAGAAGAAAAAGAAGAAAACCTAGGCCAGGATCTGTGGATTTGAGGATTAAATGAGTTGGGACAGCAAAGGTGCTTGGAACAGTGTTCAGCAAGTTGTAGCAGTGAAAACATAACCTAGTTTGGGGGTGAGGATGGGGAGCAAAAAGTCTTCTGGAAGAGTAGAAATCAGAGCAGAGTCTAAGAATATGAGTAGCAGCTTGTTGGTGGAAGAGGAAGAAGGGGAAAATGTTAATGACAGAGGGACAGCATGAAGAGGAACAGGTGGGTGAGAAACGTGAGAGTGAATTTGGGGGAAATAAGGAGGCATGAGGCAGGGAGTAGAAAGAGATGAGATTAGAAAGGTAAGCTGGGGCCAGTTGTTCAAGGTGGAGGCTCAGTTCCTGAGGCTGGTTTCCTTTCTAGGAGCTGTTGAGGAGTTTTCAGCAGAGGCAGGAGGAGATAGATTCCTAATGGGGCAGTGTGGGGTCAAGGAGACCTGTGAAGAAGAAGGTAATGGCTTGAACTATGTGGCACCTGTGGGGTGGGAAGAAGTGGATGGATTTGAGAGAGGGAGGAGGGACAGGACTTGGTGATAGATTGAATGAGAGGCATATCTTGATTTCTTTTTTCCTTTTTGGCATGTGGGAATGTGGGATCTTAGTTCCCTGACCAGGGATCAAACCCATGCCCCCTGCGTTGGAAGCATGGAGTCTTAACCCCTGGACTACCAGGGAAATCTTCATATCTTGATTTCTAACTTGGGTCCCCAGGGTGCTGCTGTTCTCTGAGACAGAGATCAAGGGATCAGAAAGAGTAACATATTTGAGGGGACTCTGAGTTCAGCTTTCAACATGCCTTTGATCTCTGAACAGACCCTCAATAATTGAGGTCCTGTTGTCCCACCCAGCAATTACTCTGTCCATAAGATGGGAGGGGTATCACCAGCACTACTGGCTGGCTGTTCCTTGGCTAGAACTGGGGAGAGATCTGGGTGTGGAGGCTGGGTTGGGGGTGCTGCTAACCAGTGGGCCAGACCTGGGAGCATTCCTTTGTGGTTCTTGACTGCTCAGCAGTTTCTTTGGGCACAATCATGTTATAGGAACGTGAGGATTGAGTTGTCAAATGGTTCCCATAGAGAGTCCCTGGAGGGGGGCAGTGGGCTTTCCAAGTGGCCCTAGTGGTAAAGAACCTGCCTGCCAATGTAGGAGACATAAGAGATGTGGGTTCAATCCCTGGGAAGATCCTCTGGAGGAGGGCATGGCAACCCACTCCAGTATTCTTGCCTGGAGAATCCCTAGGACAGAGGAGCCTGGTGGGCTACATTCCATAGGGTCGCAAAGAGTTGGACATGACTGAAGTGACTTAGCACGCATGCACGGAGGGCGCCAGTGCTCTGCGCTGTGGAGATTACTGTGTCCATTTTGTAGCTCAGGAAGCTGAGGTTCAGGAATTGAGAGTCAAAGTTTGGAAGTGAACAAAGTTCTGTGTGATGTCTTCTCACAATTCCAGCTGCCACATCATCAGTGGTGACATTAGATCTAAGAGGGTAAGGGAAAGCGCCACAGCCATGGCTCCTTGAAGGAGAAATGCAGTCTAGAGGGGTTGTGGGGACTCAGGCAGGAGGCAGGGGAACTTCCTGGAGGTGGTACAATATGTGAGGTCATAGAAGCATAATCTTGTCTGCCTCTCCAGCCAGCGGTCATTGGCGATCAGCCACTGCCTGCGGTGAGGGAGACCTTGTCATCTGAGGGGCCTTTAGGCAGAATGTGTCCACAGAGTACCAAAACTGGCAGGCTGGAATTCCTTCAAGGCATTTCAGGCCTGAAATGGAGGTACTTCTACCTCGATCTCTGGCATCCATCAGTCTGAGCATCCTTTCTGCACTGGTACTTCACTGGCAGCTGGAATCCTAGTTAGCCTGTTCATTTTCATATTAGGGTTCAGCACAAGTTTCTGTTCTGTTCCCAGGTTTTGTTTTACTTAAAAAAAATCATGTGACAAAGTGATGAATTCTTTCTAAGGAAGGACTGACAATTACAAAAAAACCTGATCTTTCTGTGAACAATTGGGGAAAATTTTTAACATACACACAAATGTTGCTAACCTTCATCTGTCACTTATCAAGTGTTTTTTTTTTTTTTCTCCAGGTGTCCAGATAACTTGCCATTGGTAAGGGATGGCCAAATTTAGGAGCTGAGAAGGGGTAGTTTAAAAAAAAAAAAAGTTTAAATAATATTTGGTCATTGTAGAAAATACAAGCAAATAAAAAGAGAAAAATTAAAAAAAAAAAGAAAAATATAAAGCATCCATCAGGAGAGAAATACTACTAACATTTTAAAGTGTTTCCTTTTTTTCATTTCTGGACATATGTAGTTTTCTTTTACATGGTTAATATACTGCATAGACAATTTTGTGTCTTGCTTTCTTATTCAATAAAATTGTAGGAACTATCTCATGATTTAAAACCATTAAAATTTTTTTAAATGACTGCATAATCTTCTAGTATATGGAGTTACCATATATATATATTTTACCACTCCCCCATCCTTAGACGGAGAAGGCAATGGCAAACCACTCCAGTACTCTTGCCTGGGAAATCCCATGGATGGAGGAGCCTGGTAGGCTACAGTCTATGGGGTTGCACAGAGTCAGACATGACTGAGCGACTTCACTTTCACTTTTCACTTTCAGGCATTGGAGAAGGAAATGGCAACCCACTCCAGTGTTCTTGCCTGGAGAATCCCAGGGATGGGGGAGCCTGGTGGGCTGCCATCTACGGGGTCGCACAGAGTCGGACACGACTGACATGACTTAGCAGCAGCATCCTTAGACATACAGGCCTTTCTTTCTTTCTTTCCTTCCCTCCTTCTTTCTTTCCTAAAGTATTTATTAATTTTTTATTGTCTTTTTGCTTATGGGAGATCTTAGCTTCAGCACACAAGATCGTCCACTGCAGCCTGCAGGCTTCTGTCTAGTCGAGTCATGAGGGCTTAGTTGCCCCATGGCATGTGGGATCCTAGTTCCCTGACCAGGGATCAAACTCATGTCCTCTTCAGTGGAAGGTGGATTCTTAACCACTGGACCATCAGAGAAATCCCTCTTTCTTTCTTTTTTATTATAATAATGCTGTGATGAAAATCTTTGTACATGTATCTTTATCTGTATTTTGGGTTATTTTCTTATAGCTTTTTCCTCAATCAGCAAGCTAAATTACACAGCCAGAGGCTCCATGACAGTCCCAAGGCACCATCAAAAGACCAAAAAGTGGGAGTGGCCCAGTTCCTGGAAATCTCCACTCCTTCCCCAAGATGCTTCCCAATGCCCACTTGGCTTCACACTTCAGGATGTCTGGCTCTAGGTGAGTGATCACACATTTGTGGTTATCTGGGTCATGAACACCTATTCACGGAACACCTATTCCGTGCATTCTTGCCACCTCTTCTTAATATCTTCTGTTTCCCTTAGGTCCATATCACTTCTGTCCTTAATTGTACCCATCTTTGTATGAAATGTTACCTTGGTATCTCTAATTTTCTTGAAGAGATCTCTAGTCTTTCCCATTCTATTTTCCTCTATTTCTTTGCATTGATCACTGAGGGAGGCTTTCTTATCTCTTCGTGCTATCGTTTGGAACTCTGCATTCAAATGGGTATATCTTTCTTTTTCTCCTTTGCCTTTAGCTTCTCTTCTTTTCTCAGCTATTTGTAAGGCCATCTAGAGCCAGATATCCTGGAGTGCGAAGTCAAGTGGGCCTTAGGAACCATCACTATGAATGAAGCTAGTGGAGGTGATGGAATTCCCGATAAGCTATTTCAAATGCTAAAGGATGATGCTGTGAAAGTGCTGCACTCAATATGCCAGCAAATTTGGAAAACTCAGCAGTGGCCACAGGACTGGAAAAGGTCAGTTTTCTTTCCAATCCCTAAGAAAGACAATGCCAAAGAATGTTCAAACTACTGTACAATTTAACTTATCTCACACGCTAGCAAAGTAATGCTCAAAATTCTCCAAGCCAGGCTTCAACAGTATGTGAACCATGAAATTCCAGATGTTCAAATTGGATTTAGAAATGGCAGAGGAACCAGAGATCAAACTGCCAACATCCATGGGATCATCAAAAAAGCACGAGAATTCCAGAAAAACATCTACTTCTGCTTTATTGACTATGCCAAAGCCTTTGACTGTGTAGATCACAACAAACTATGGAAAATTCTTAAAGAGATGGGAATACCAGACCACTTTACCTGCCTCCTGAGTAATTTGTATGCAAGTCAGGAAGCAACAGTTAGAACTGGACATGGAAAAACAGACTGGTTCCAAATTGGGAAAGGAGTACATCAAGGCTGTATATTGTCACCCTGCTTATTTAACTTATTGCAGAGTACATCATGTGAAATGCTGGGCTGGATGAAGCACAAGCTGGAATCAAGATTGCTGGGAGGAATATCAATAACCTCAGATATGCAGATGACACTACCCTTATGGCAGAAAGTGAAGAAGAACTAAAGAGCCTCTTGATGAAAGTGAAAGAGGAGAGTAAAATAGTTGGCTTAAAACTCAACATTCAGAAAACTAAGATCATGGCATCTGGTCCCATCACTTCACAGGAAATAGATGGGGAAACAGTGGAAACAGTGTCAGACTTTATTTCGGGGGACTCCAAAATCACTGTAGAAGGTGACTGTGGCTATGAAATTAAAAGATGCTTGCTCGTTGGAAGAAAAGCTATGACAAACCTAGGCAGCATATTAAAAAGCAGAGACATTACTTTGCCAACAAAGGTCCGTCTAGTCAAGGCTATGGTTTCTCCAGTAGTCATGCATGGTTGTGAGAGACTATAAAGAAAGCTGAGCAGTGAAGAATTGATGCTTTTGAACTGTGGTGTTGAAGAAGACTCTTGAGAGTCCCTTGGACTGCAAGGGGATCAAACCAGTCAATCCAAAAGGAAATTAGTTCTGAATATTAATTGGAAGGACTGCTGCTAAAGCTGAAGCTCCAATACTTTGGCCACCTGATGTGAAGAACTGACTCATTAGAAAAGACCCTGGTGCTGGGAAAGATTGAAAGCGGGAGGAGAAGGGGATGACAGAGGATGAGATGGTCGGATGGCATCACCAACTCAATGGACATGAGTTTGAGCAAGATCCGGGAGTTGGTGATGGACAGGGAAGCCTAGCATGCTTCAGTCCATGGGGTGGCAAAGAGTCAGACATGACTGAGTGACTGAACTCAACTGAACTCCCCAAGATAGTTGGAATAATTCTCCCATTCATTAGTCTATGAAATTCAGTTCAGTTCAGTTCAGTTCAGTCACTCAGTCATGTCCGACTCCTAGTGACCCCATGGACTGCTGCCTACCAGGCTCCTCCGTCCATGGGATTTTCCAGGCAAGAGTACTGGAGTGGGTTGCCATTGCCTTCTCCGTGAATCCCAGCACATGGGTTCAAGTCCCAGTCTGAGGTAAACGGTTTTAATTCTTTTAAAGGTTGTGCCCTGTCCCCTTTCCCTCCTGTTTCAATGTGATTCAAATGAGCCATCTCCACCTCTGAATTCCAGGGATGGGCATTGAGACCCTGGCATGGTCAGTAATCACAGGAATTGGTTTAGTGATGGGCATCTCATCCAAATGGAGCAATGAGAGCCTTTCACTGGAACAACTGGGAGGCAGAGGCCATCTCTCCTGTTAGGGAGTTGGGAAAAGAGAGAGTGAAGTTAAAGAATGAAGGCCTGGAACTGACTGGTGGCTTTTGCCAATCAAGGGGAGAGTCCATGTAAGACAGAAGCCAACACTAGTTAAGCGGTGCCAAGAAATGGGGAAGGTATACTGAAGACTTTGAGCACTTGGATTCAGCTACCTTACTTTACATGAGGCAATGAATCCACCCCTCCCCACTTTAAAGCCAATTTGAACTAGTTCTGTTATATGCAATTGAAAAGGTCATATGGTTTTGCATGGTGTTCAGAAAAAAGTCCCAAATTGTTACAGAATCATAGGTTCTGAAATTTGAAGAATCTTTACAGTGTTCTTCATTCATATTCTATAATATAAATCTCCAAGTGTTTGAATCAGGCCTTTGCATGGGTAATTCCAAGGATGGGGTACTCACTACCTACAGAGGTAATCTTCCATTGGGATGGTAGATAGATGTGTTCCCTGTGGGCAGATACTCCAAGATAAGATACTGGCAGAAGCAGGGAGGACCTGAGATAAAAGATAAAGGAGCAATTCAGTGTTGTGGAGCTTTTTCTTCTAATTACAATAAAGAAAAAAAGTAAAAGAAAAAAAGTTCAGTAAGAAGAACAGCAAAAAAAGAGACCACATATTTCTCATTCCTGAGGTCAAGAAGACCTTCCTTACTACACACGCACAGAATGACTCCTCAGGGGCCAAAAAGGGAGGGGGCACCACCCCATAGTAGGTGATGCCACATAGACCTCTGTGCTAGAATCCATCTTGGCTAAGAGATACATGTACACATAGGAGAGGACACTGAGTTATATACCAAATACAGACTCAGATCCAGGCAAAGCAAGTTGACTGGCCAGAGGAAATACAGAAGAGATGCCTCATATAAGTGATTTAAACTACCACAAAGGCATGACTCTCTATCTGAACCCAACCACATCTGTCTCAGTTCAGTTCAGTCACTCAGTCGTGTTTGACACTTTGCTACCGCATGGACTGCAGCACACCAGTCTTCCCTATCCATCACCAACTCCTGGAGCTTGCTCAGATTCATGTCCATTGAGTCGGTGATGCCATCCGACCATCTCATCCTCTGACATCCCCTTCTCCTCCCACCTTCAATCTTTCCCAGCACCAGGGTCTTTTCTAATGAGTCAGTTCTTCACATCAGGTGGCCAAAGTATTGGAGCTTCAGCTTTAGCAGCAGTCCTTCCAATTAATATTCAGAACTAATTTCCTTTTGGATTGACTGGTTTGATCCCCTTGCAGTCCAAGGGACTCTCAAGAGTCTTCTCCAACACCACAGTTCAAAAGCATCAATTCTTCGCTGCTCAGCTTTCTTTATAGTCCAGCTCTCACAACCATGCATGACTACTGGAGAAACCATAGCCTTGACTAGACGGACCTTTGTTGGCAAAGTAATGTCTCTGCTTTTTAATATGCTGCCTAGGTTTGTCATAGCTTTTCTTCCAACGAGCAAGCATCTTTTAATTTCATAGCCGCAGTCACCTTCTACAGTGATTTTGGAGTTCCCCGAAATAAAGTCTGACACTGTTTCCACTGTTTCCCCATCTATTTCCCATGAAGTGATGAGACCAGATGCCATGATCTTAGTTTTCTGAGTGTTGAGTTTTAAGCCAACTATTTTACTCTCCTCTTTCACTTTCATCAAGAGGCTCTTTAGTTCCTCTTCACTTTCTGCCATAAGGGTGATGTCATCTGCATATCTGGTGACACATATCTATGCGCACGTAACTTTTCCCCCAATAAGGCCTTTATTTGTGTCACTACTACTTGTCTCTTTGCTGAAATTTATTTCTGCAAAGCAGACAAGCCAAGATCTTGTCATTGACCCTCACGATCTAGAGATAGGGTTCAGTGCTCTCACTGCTGGGGCCTGACTTCAGTCTCTGACTGGGAAACTTCAAGCCACTGTAGGCCAAGGCCACCGAAGATCACCATCACTGGAGAGTCAAAATCAAAGGGAAGTTTTTTTTCTCATGAATTGGAAGAACTAAATTACTCCCTATGACTGAAACTAAAACAAAAGATGGGAAGACTCTAATCGGATGACCCAAGTGAAACAGGAGGGAAGTGGGCAGAGCACAACTTTTGAAAGAATGACATATCCTGAGGACACAACATAAACCGATTAGAGTCAGATGGGTCCAAGATGGCAGACATGTCAACTTCAACTAGACCTTGATCCTCAATCAGCAAGCTAAATAACACACCTAGAGGCACCATGACAGTTCCAAAGAAAGAAGTAAAAGAAAGTGTTAGTAGTTCAATCATGTCCAACTCTGCATGCAGCCCTATGGACTGTAGCCTGCCAGGCTCCTCTGTCCATGGGATTCTCCAGGCAAGAATACTGGAGAGGGTTGCCATTCCCTTCTCCAGGGGATTTTCCCAACACAGGGATCGAACTCAGGTCTCCTGCATTGCAGACAGATTCTTTATCTTCTGAGTCACTGGGGAAGTCCATGACAGTTCCAAGGCACCATCAAAAGATCAAAAAGTTGGTGGTGGCCCAATTCCTGGAAATTTCCACCCCCTTCCCCAAAATAGTTGAAATAATCCTCCCACTCACTAGCCTATGAAATTACCCAGCACATAAAAACTAACCATGCTACATTTGGGGGCTTGTCACGCTCACTCTGTGATGGTCCACACTCTGTGGAATGTGTTTCTTTGTGAACATATCTACTTCTTGCTTATCACTTTTTCTCTCACTGAACTTTTTCTGCAATGAGATATCAAGAACCTGAACTTCATTAGGTCCTGAAACTAGGTCTGTGATCTCTGTTAGAGGACTGTGGGTTTTGGCTGGGTTCAAGTCCCAGTCACATGGGTTCAAGTCCCAAGCAAGGTTTTGGCCTAGTTCGAGTCCCAGCATGTGGGTTCAAGTTCCAATCTAAGGTAAATGGTTTCACAAGTATTTTGGCCAAATCCATGGCTTTAGAAAGCAAGAGTTTTAAAAAAAAAAATAAAGAAAAGAAAGCAAGAGATTAGGGACTTCCTCAATGGCCAAGTGGTTAATAATTTGCCTGCCAATGCAGGGGTCACTGATTTGATCCCTGGTCCAGGAACTAAGACCCCATATGCTGTAGGGCAAGTAAGCCCATGGGCCATGACTACTGAGCCAGCATACCCTAGAGCCATGCTCTGCAACAAGAGAACCCACTGTAACAAAAAGCCTGTGCACCACAAGGGGAGAGTAACCCCCAGTCACTGCAGCTGGAGAGTAGCCCACATGCAGCAATGAAGAGCCCGTGTGCCATAACAAAGACCCAGCACAGTCAAAAGAAAAAAGTAAAGAAGAGGTTAAAGACAGCTGAGGTTGGGGGCAGGAAGGAACTTAAATGATTTGAATAAGATAAGGGGCATTTTGTTTTGTTTGTTTTTGCTTTTGAGAATTTGAGGGGGCCAGAAAGAGAAGGCTGGAGAGAAAGGAAAGTCAAATAATATGGCATAGTACCAGAAAGGTTTTTAAGAACAATAATTTCTAATACTAAATTTCAAAAGTCTTCTGCAGTTGTGCTAAGTTCTCTCTGTCCCATGAATCTTCAGTAAAGTTTGGTAACAAAGCATTGGAGCAAGCAATTGTTTTTGATGACAAAGGACTGAGGACCAGGTGCAGGACAAGGATTACACACAGGGGATGTGAGGCAATCCATAAGCTAAATTCAGATAGTGGAAGCAGGAATGCAGAGACAGAGGTTATTACGGCAATGTAATTGTCCTGGGGATTTCCAAAAATCTTTGGGAATGTTTCTGGGAATTTTGGGGAATGAGGGTTTGACTAATATTATCTGGGTTTTTCTTTGTTTGTTTGTTCTGTTTTTTTGGCTATGCTAATTGGCTGTGGAATTTTAGTTCCCTGACCAGGGATTGAACCTGGACCCTCAGCAATGAAAGCATGGGGTCCTAATCACTGGACGGCCAGGATATTCCCTTATTTGGTTCTTACGAGGCAGAGAGAACTCCAGCTAACAACAATACTGTACTCATATTAAGATGAAATCAGCCTCCTTAATGCTTCCTCTGTGATCAAAGGCATTTGTCTTTGAGGGCCATAAAGACCAAGGCTATTTCCTTTGCCTCATAAGGCTATAATTTTGTCATCTGGCTTTGGATTCAGAACTAAGATCCCACATGCTTCAGGGAGTGGCCAATAAGACAAAATAAAATAAAACAAAATATGTAATATGAAGGATGTAAACAAGTGATATGGTGATAAAGCAAGTGAGAGGGAGATGAAATGCCAGGGAGTTAGTTATTTGCCACTTTTTATATGGTGGAGACAGGAAGCCTAATAATGTGATATTTGATGAAAGACCTATAAGAAGGGAGGCAGCAAGCCCTGTCTATACTTGGGGAAAGAATGTTTCAGGTGAGAGTAGAACAAGTATAAAGGCTCTGAGGTGGTAGTATGTAAGGTGTGTGTTTGGGTTTTTTTTTTTTTAATTTATTTTTTAATTGAAGGATAATTGCTTTACAGAATTTTGTTGTTTTCTATCAAACCTCAACATGAATCAGCCATAGGTATACATATATCCTCTCCCTTTTGAACCTCCCTCCCATCTCTCTCCCCATCCCATCCCTCTAGGTTGGTACAGAGTCCCTGTTTAAGTTTCTTGAGCCATACAACGAATTCCCATTGGCTATCTATTCTACACATGGTAATGTAAGTTTCCATGTTACTCTTCCCATGCTTCTCACCCTCTCCTCTCCTCCCCCCATGTCCATAAGTGTTTTCTCTGTCTGTTTCTCCATTGCTGCCCTCTAAATAAATTCTTCAGTACCATTTTTCTAGATTCCATACATATATGTTAGAATACAAAAAAATATGGAATGCTTCACGGATTTGCATGTCATCCTTGCACAGGGGCCGTGCGAATCTTCTCTGTATCATTCCAATTTTAGGATATGTGCTTCTGAAGTGAACTCTGTAAGAAGTGTTTCTAGACCAACAAGGAGGTGGGTGGCTGAAAAAATGAATTTGCTCTCCCAGAGCCTCGATTTTTCACCTAAATAATTTAGATGAGAATAGTACCTATATAACAGAGTGGATATGATGAGTAAATGTGATGGGTGGCACAAGGTCCACGCCTTGTAAGTTGTTGTCATTAAGACAGTTACGCCTTTGACCTTGTTGACCATTCTTTTTTGATAGTGACTAGTGGTTCTCCCTCTATCCCAGTTCTTTTCCTCTGATTCATGCTCTCATTAGCGTGTAATCTGTCTGTGGCAGTTTGTGCATCAATAACTAATGATTACCAGCAGCTACTGTATGCTGCATGCTAGATGATAAGATTTTCTTAAGATGCCTACTGTCCCATGGGGGAGAGTACATCTGTGTGTTAACAGCAGTCATAAAAAGCAGAGCAGGCCCTAGAGAATAACTAGCAAAGTGCTCTGGGAATTCAAAGGTGAGCTATGGAAAGCTTCATGGAGGAGGTGGCATTTGGGCTGACTTTTGTCTCCTTATTTACGTATTTTGTATTTTATGTATTTATGTATTTTTTGTGTCTTTGTTGCTGCACAGGCTTTTCTCTAATTGTGGCAAGGTGTTGTTGTTCAGTCGTTCAGTTGTGTCTAACTCTTTGCGACCCCAGGACACCAGGCTTCCTTGTCCTTCACTATCTCCTAGAGTTTGCTCATACTCATGTCTATGGAGTCAGTGATGCCATGCAACCATCTCTGGAGTGGTTTTGGAACCCAAGAAAATAAAATCTGTCACTGTTTCCATTGTTTCCCCATATATTTGCCATGAAGTGATGGGACCGGATGCCATGATCTTTGTTTTTTGAATGTTGAGTTTTAAGCCTGCTTTTTCAGTCTCTTAAGAAGAGAAGCTCATCAAGAGGCCGGTTAGTTCCTCTTTGCTTTCTGCCAGGGGCTTCTCTCATAGCTCAGTTGGTAAAGAATTTGCTTGCAATGCAGGAGACCCTGGTTCCTGGGTCAGGAAGATCCTCTGGAGAAGGGATAGGCTACCCACTCCAGTATTCTTGTGATTCCCTTGTGGCTCAGCTGGTAAAGAATCTGCATGCTATGTGGGAGACCTGGGTTTGATCCCTGGGTTGAGAAGATCCCCTGGAGAGGGGAAAGGCTACCCACTCCAGTATTCTGGCCTGGAGACTTCCATGGACTATATAGTTTCAGTCACAAAGAATTGGACACAACTGACTGAACTTCACTTTCACCTTCACTTTCACTTTCGCTTTCTGCTATAAGGGTGATGTCATCTGCATATCTGAGGTTATTGATATTTCTCCTGGCAATCTTGATTCCAGCTTGTGCTTCATCCAGCCCAGCATTTTGCATGATGTACTCTGTATATAAGTTAAATAATCAGGGTGATAATATACAGCCTTGACATATAGTTGTAGCAAGTGGGGGCTTACTTTCTAGTTGTGGTGCATGGGCTTCTCATTGTGGTGGCTTCTCTTGTTGCAGAGCACCAGCTCAAGGGCACAAGGGCTTCCGTAGCTGCAGCTCATGGGCTCAGCAGTTGCAGTTTCCGGGCTTTAGAGCATGGGCTCAATACTTGTGGTGCACAGGCTTACTTGCTCCATGGCATGTGGGATCTTCTTGGACCAGGGATTGAACCTGTGTCTCTGCATTGGAAGGCAAATTCTTTACCACTGAGCCACCAGGGAAACCCTTTGCTGTCTTTTGAGGAAAGTCTTCTCATGGACGGAGACAAGGTGAAGAGGCCATTCTAGAAGGGAAAAAAGTGTGAGCCTGGGCACAGAGGCTGGCATGCTCAAGTCACAGGTGGGGAAGGGGAAATGTCTGGTATGGGATGAGCATAATAGATTGGAAGTGGGACAAGATTTTGAAGAGATTTGATTATCAAGTTGCTAATTTTGGACTTGCCCTGTAAATTATAGCGCTATCAGATACTTTCAGGGAATGATACAGTCACAATTGTGTTTTTGAATGATCTGTCTGGTTGCAGAGGAGGAGAGCTGAGGGTCAGCACGGACAAAGAGGGTGATGGGAATACCGAGAGAGGAAGCTGTAGGAACTGCCCTGATGAGTAATGATGAGGCCTTAGGAATGGAGCTGGAGAGGATGGATGATAGAGATACAGGGTGAGATAATATACTTTAACTGCTCCCCAAGGATCATCATAGAACAGACAGGAATTGCCCAAATATGACTACAATGAAACTGTTCTCAACTCTTCTGCAATTGGGTTTTGGGAGATTGAGGTCAGCTATTTTCAGTCCTACTCCACGGAAATACCTTTCAGAAAGGGGAGATGGACAGGAGTAACATGGGTGTCAACCCTGGGCACCTTCCTGTTTTGGCATTTGATAACTGCACGGAACTTCAGCACCTAGGAGTACTCTAGTCATCACTCTGTCCTGCAGGGATCAACTTTCTGAACAGGGATTTCTCCTGGCTCCCAGAGCAGCTTGAACTGAGAGATGGAGAATTGAGTTTGGGCCCTGGGAATGTCGGTTTGAAAGCTCTGTAATCTTGGAGCAAATAATGCTGTGATTCCCACATAATCTTTTCAAAAGGCTGTTCTGACTTTCTAAATAGTCTATCTATCTGAAGAAAGTAATCAAAGATAACCAAAATTTGATACTTTGGGGGAACCCAGACCTGCCGTGCTGCCAATTCCTCTAAAAGAATAAAGCCAGTCCAGACTCTGGACTTTAGGATTTACAATACTAGTTGGCTGAATCCAGAGCATCAGTATTGGGAGACTGGGGGATGGGGTTCTGGCCTGTAACATGAATGACTATTCAGCCACCTCCTGTAGAGTTTTCCCACCCACAGTCCTGTGAGCTGACTTTGGAGGGGCAGGAAGTGAAGGGAGAGGACCCAGAAGATGATTATTTTAATAGCCCAGCTGAGCATTTTTCAGCTTCAAGCATTTTTACCCACGTTAGCTAATTAACTGATAGTTTGTCCAAGTGGAGATGAGGGATGGTAGGACACAGGGAGCTCATGCCTGATCACACTTTCAGGGTCTGAAGGGGACTGATATCATGACTACAGTTCTAGGGCCAGGGCATTTAAGTGTTTGGACAGGGGCTAAAGGACAAGAGTTAATTGACAGGCTCTTAGGCCCATGTGCATGATGGTCAGCTGGTCTGTCTGAGACAGTGTGATAAATGCCCCATACAGTTCATGGGTAGTCACGGTCAGAGAAACCCAGTCAGACCCCATCACTGATCTGATGACAAGTGCATGGGGTATTAGCTGCTTCACCACAGAAGTCTTGTCCAGAGAACTGTCTCTGTATCCAGGAACCTGAGTGAGATTCTTCATGGTCAGAGATATTGCATATGATTTTTTTTTATACAGGAAAACTTTTACATCAGAATCCAGCCAGCAATGAATTCCTATTATTTGCTATTTGCCTTCTATAAGGAGCATCAGAAAAGACCAGCATATTTATAGAAAGGAGTGTGTTTTAGCACAGCTTGTAGTAATTCAATATAGGCATCTATAATTTCACATTTTAAAATTTACCTTAAAATTTTTACATAAGTCAAATATACTATTTTTTGTGTATATTTTTGTGGGTTTAGACTTAACTGTAAAGAAAAATATTTTAGGCTTTGTGGACACACAGTCTGTCACAAATACTCAGCTCTGCCTTTGGATCACCAGATAATACATAAATGAATGAACACGACTTTATTTATGAACACTGAAATTTGATATATATTGTTGTTCAGTCACTAAGTAGTGTCTGACTCTTTGTAACTCCATGAACTGCAGAATGTCAGGTTTCCCTGTCCTTTACTCTCTCCAGAGTTTGCTCAGACTCATGTCCATTGAGTTGGTGATGCCATCCAACTATCTCATCCTCTGTCTCCCCCTTCTGCTCTCAGTCTTTCTCAGCATCAGGGTCTTTTTCAATGAGTTGGCTCTTTGCATCAGGTGGCCAAAGTATTGGAGTTTCAGCTTCAGCATCAGTCCTTTGGATGAATATTCAGGGTTGATTTCCTTTAGAATTGACTGGGGCTGTAATTTTCTGACCTCTGGTTTAGATTGGGGTTTCTCAGCCTTGGCACTACTGACACTTGGGGGCAGATAATTCTTTGCTGTTCGGGGTGTCCTGTTGCATTGTAAAATGTTTAGCAGTGTCTCTGGCCTCTACCCATTTGATGCCAATATCACTCCCTCTTTGCATTGTGATAACCACAAATGTCTTCAGACATTGTCTGATAGCCTTTAGGGAGTGGATCGCCCCCTGTTGAGAAGCACTGGTTTAGACAAATGCATACAGTCATTTCACTACCACAACAATGGAAATGCAGAATAGTTGTATTATCCTTAAAAAGTCCCTCATACTGCACGTTTGTAATCAACACCCTCCTCCATCCCAATCCCTGACAGTCACTGGTTTCTGTTTCTATAATTTTGTCTTTTCCAGAATAATACATAAATAGAATCATCATAAGGCATGTAGTTTTTTGAGTTTGATTTCTTTCACTTAGCACAATGCATGTGTGATTTATTCATGTTGTTGAGTGTATCAGTAATTTATTCCTTTTACTGCTGAGTAGCATTCAATTTTATGGACATACCATGTTTATCCATTCACCAGTTAAAAGATATTTGTATTGTTTCCAGTTTTTTTGTGATTTTGGATGAAATTTCTTTGGACACTTGTGTGCTGGTTTTTGTCTGAATGTAAATCTTCATTTTTCTTAGGTAAATACCTAGGAGTGGAATTTGGGGATCATATAGTAATTGTATATTTAATTTTATAATAAATTGCCAAATTATTTTCCAAAGTGGCTGTACAATTTTAAATTCCCACCAGCCATATATGAACATTCCATTTGTGCCACATTCTCACCAACACTTGGTTTTTCTTTTTTAAGCCATTCTAATAGGCATTTAGTGTTTCATTGTTGTTTTAATTTGCATTTCCCTATTGATTAATGGTGTTAAGCATATTTTAACATGCTGTCTATCTTTATTGTTGAATTGTCCGTATCTCGCCCATTTTTTATGAAGTGATTTGTTTTCTTATTATTAAGTTCTTTATATATTCTGGATACAAGTCCTTTGTTGTATGTGACTTGCAAATATTTTCTCTCAGTCTGTACCTTTCTTTTATTCTCTTAACAGAATCTTTTTAAAACAATTATTTATGTATTTATTTTTTAAAATTTTTGGCTGTGCTGGATCTTCATTGCTGCACATGGGCTTTCTCTAGTTGTGGCAAGCAGGGTCTACTCTCTAGCTGTGGTGCAAGGGCTTCTCATTGTGGTGGTTCTCTTGTTGTGCGGTACAGGATCTAGGGTGCACAGGCTTCGGTAATTGTGGCACATGGGCTCAGTAGTTGGGGCCTGTGGGCTCCAAAGCTCAGGCTCATTAGTTGTGGCACACGGCTTGAGTTGTCCCATGGCATGTGGGAGCTTTTTGGATCAAGGATTGAACTGGTGTCCCTTGCATTGCAAAGCGGATTCTTAACTATTGGACCACCAGGGAAATCCAACAGTTTCTTTTTCTTTTTTTTTTTTTAAATATTATTTTATTAGTTGGAGGCCAATCACTTCACAACATTTCAGTGGGTTTTGTCATACATTGACATGAATCAGCCATATAGTTACACGTATTCCCCATCCTGATCCCCCCTCCCACCTCCCTTTCCACCCGACTCCTCAGGGTCCTCCCAGTGCACCAGGCCCGAGCACTTGACTCATGCATCCCACCTGGGCTGGTGGTCTGTTTCACCATAGATAATATACATGCTGTTCTTTCAAAACATCCCACCCTCACGTTCTCCCCCAGAGTTCAAAAGTCTGTAAGCCGCTGCTGCTGCTGCTAAGTCGCTTCAGTCGTGTCGGACTCTGTGTGACCCCATAGATGGCAGCCCACCAGGCTCCCCCATCCCTGAGATTCTCCAGACAAGACCACTGGAGTGGGTTGCCATTTCCTTCTCCAATGCATGAAAGTGAAAAGTGAAAGTGAAGTCGTTCTGTCGTGTCCAACTCTTAGCGACCCCACGGCCTGCAGCCCACCAGGCTCCTCCGTCTATGGGATTTTCCAGGCAAGAGTACTGGAGTGGGTTGCCATTGCCTTCTCCACTTTCATAAGCAGAGGTTTTTAATTTTGAGGAAGTCCAGTTTATCAATTGTTTTCTTTTATGGATTGCTCTGTTATGTCATATCAAAGAAAGATTTTTTCCTGTGTTTTCTTCTACAAGCTTCATAGTTTTAGGTTTTACATTTAGGTCTACAATCCACATTGAATTAATTTTTATATAAAATGTGATATGTGTTGTTGTTTGTTCTTTTTTTGTATGTGAGTATCTAATTGTTTCACCATCATCTGCTGAAAAGACTATCCTTTCTCCATTGAACTGCCTTTGCACTTTTGTCAAGTTAGTTGAGAATATATGTGTGGGACTATTTTTGAATTCTCTATTTTGTTCCATTGATCTATGTGTCTACCTTTTAGTTAATATCACACTGTCCAATCTTACATGTTAAATACAATTCTTAAAGGTGAATTCTTTTGAAACAGTTATATGTCTAATAAGTGTTCTGTCATGTTGAACACATTCAATATTGTTAAAGATTTAAAACCCAAAGCTAATGTTTAGTTGAAAATCTTGGATCAAAGTTGGCAGGTGACAGAGTTGGCAATGCAGATAATGTGAAGGTGTTAAAAGAACACTGAAACATCTGTGGTTTTGGGCAAATCCCCTAGCCCAGTTAAAGTTCCTGGGAGTCATCTGATATAAGCTGAAATAGTAGCATGGTGGCAAGATGACCAGCCATTGAAAAACTTATTCTTTTCTTTTCTCTAATTTGACTACTGGATCTTAGTTGAGTTATGCAGGATCTTTAGTTGTGGCATGCAAACTCTTAGTTGAGCATGTGGAATCTGGTTGTCTGATTAGAGATTGAACCCAGGCCCATTGCACTGGAAGTGTGGAGTCTTAGCCACTGGACCCCATGTAAGTTCCTGTAGAACTTATTCTTGAGGACTCAAAAGACCCTGGAGAGAGTATCTGAAATAGCTGAGGAGGGATTCATTTCTACAAGTAGGGAAGTGGGTGTTCATGCTTGAATAAATAAGGTAGAAAAGGTTACTAAATAATATAATCTCATCTGATAATTGGAAGCAAATAAAGCTGGGGATATGTGGTTATATTTTGGGGATTCTACCTGGAATTCTTATAAATCTTATTGAAATTTATATCCATACCATGAACTCATCACTATATCTAGAAATAAAGCCAATAAATGTTTAGGATAATGACAAAGATAACAAAAATGACAAAGATACAAAATTTGTGCATGGTAGTAGATGTAGACTTCTAGAAATCTCTATGCATTGTGGGATTTAAAAGAACCGTGAAAAATCTGAAATTGAAAAGATGTGCAACTTCTCTGTTAGGTACCTGGGCAGATAGAGGGCCCAGTAAGGTCTTCAGGAGGAGAGAGAACACAGCCTTACTCAAGTTTCTAAAGATGTGAACTGGGCTGCAGTACTAGGCAGATACCAGGGAACAGATTTTCAGTGTTGGATATGGTTAGAATTTCTCCTACATGAAAACAGATAGTTCCAACTGTCACCAGAGTCATTGGCCTAATTGCTGGGGACAGGTGAAAGGAAAGGCCATTCAGTTAGAGATTTATGAGATCCAAAAGTTGAGAGTATTTGGGGGGAAGGCAACCTCTGGCATGAGGAAAGTGTGCTGTTGGTTGGGCCTTCTGCTGAGATACTACAAGTGGTGGATACCACTAGTGGAAAAGTGAGAGCAGAAACTCTGAGTCTGACAAAGGGAGTTTTCAAGGCTACCAAGATCTCGGTGTTAGCTGGCTGAGTGCTAAACACTCTGACCATTTTAGCAGTTGGAAAGGTTTATAGTCATAAGGTTGTTCCGATTTTTTTTCTATGCTCTATTGGAGGGTGTGAGAAAAGATGCGTACTTTTTTTTCTTTAAAAAAAGGAAGAAAGAAAGTGAAGTCACTCAGTAGTGTCTGACTCTTTGTGACCCTGTGGACTGTAGCCTACCAGGCTCCTCCATCCATGGGATTCTCCAGGCGAGAATACTGGAGTGGGTTGCCATTTCCTTCTCCAGGGGATTTTCCCAACCCAGGGATCGAACCCGGGTCTCCTGCATTGCAGGCAGATGCTTTACCCTCTGAGCCACCAGGGAAGCCCTTTTTCTTTAAAGGTGCCTACTTTTGAATTGGGGTTGGAGACACACTTATAGGAGGCAGAGGAAACAGAAGCCAAAGTTCTAAACAGTATGAATCAAGTTCTCTGTATATTAGGGAAGGACTAGTGTTATCCTAAAGTAAGGCTTTGGGGAAAATTTCAGCTGTGAGACCCAGAATAGTCTTTTAGATTCTTCCAGTTATTGAAATTAACATAGGAAAAGGAGGAAGGGAGGCAGCTCAAGTCATGGGATGAAGGAAACTCCATCAATTGAGGTTATTGTAGATACCCAGCAAGAACTCCAATGACTACTATCCATGAAGACTTCAAGGTACATATGAAAGCCCTACTAGTGCTCTTAGAGGTTTGGAGAAAGAGCTCTAAGGGTGGATACTTCAGAGTCCTAAAAGGTAGAATGCTGGAGGAAGTGGGGGGTGAGGAGGCTCCAGGCCAAGAAGAAATTCCAGCTATCCTAAGGTTGAAGAGCATCTGGAGAAGAGGGAGTGGAGATGGGCCTAGAGTTTGAGCTGTCTTCGACCCACCCAGGAGCCCCAGGCAGGTGAAGAACCCATCTTTGTCTTATGGAGTAAGGATCCTAGGAAGATGAGGAGCCAAGAAAATCACCAAGCAGTAATTATGGCTTGATAGTGAATTCACAAGTAGCAAGCTCCCAAGCCATTCCACAAGACAAAAATAGAATGGATAAGATGTGGTTTTGCTTTAGTACTGACTGACTGACATGAGTAACCTACAGGAATGGTGGAAATGATAGAAGAGATGAAAAATCTGTAGTTATATATTGGACCCTGGCAGTGCTTGACAAAGGTAGGTATATTATAGGGATCAAGTCCAGACTCTTTAAAGTGTTCACTGGAAGTATTTCGTAGTGTTCTACCCTTACCCAGGAAAATCAAAGCAAGGAAGAGTCTAAAATTCCCACCCTCCCTGTTTCCATTCTGGGTCCTTTAATTTGGGGGATTCCTAAAATTCAAAAGGTAGAAATAGAAGGACCAAACCTGGAATAGTTTCTCTAAGAATGGGCTGTTGACTGAGCATAAGGTATGCCCATAATCTTGAAGTTGGAAGCCCAGAACCTTCAGAAGATAGTGCAGTAAGTCTATATGGTCTGAGAGGGATGATTTTTTAGTTCACCTTAAAGAACTACTGATTAACTGCATCAGTTCTGGGTTCCATATCCCCTTTTGTGATAATGAAGGAAAAAAATCAGGTAAATTCTGGGTTTGTGTGGATTTCCTGGCTCTGAATAGACAGTCTAAAATAGTCCAGCACACTGTGTTCCTTATACAGGATGGCTTAGCCACTTCCTATGGAGTCAGTTGTTTCCAGAATTGGATGTCAGAGCAGGTATTATAAAATCTCTATGACTGTATAGAACATTAACAGGGTAGATTTTATCTGTCTTCTGTAGGTCTAGCAATGTGAAGGGACTGGGGTTTCAGGAACCCTTATTACTACTCAGAGGTTATTGGAGAAAGTGAGTGGTCATTTGAATTTATCTGCAAGTGCTTGCTTATTTATTTATATGTAATATTTATATATTCATTATTTATGTTTATATACATATATTCATATTCTCCAAAACCTTGGAAAAACGTGGACAATGGGTCTTTGAGTAGTGAACATATATATATATTAAAAAAAGTAGTGAACATGTTTTTTTTTTGTCTGCCCAGATTTTCTTTAAAACTGCCCTTCCCAATTCTAAATCTACGTACCTTGGGTATAGCTGGCCTCATACTCTGCTTCTAGGAGTGCCATATGACCTGATGCCGCTGCTGCTGCTAAGTCGCTTCAGTCATGTCTGACTCTGTGTGACCCCATAGAAGGCAGCCCACCAGGCTCCTCTGACCCTGGGATTCTCTAGGCAAGAATACTGGAGTGGGTTGCCATTTCCTTCTCCGCCATATGACCTAGGCCTGTCCAATTAGAACATTCCATCTAACTAGGCTGAGGGGTTGGTTCCAGGTGAGTGTGTGATCCAAGTTAAGACACTGAGATTTAACCCGCAGAATTTTTCTGTAACTATAGGGAGAAACTTGCACTTTGCTAGATGGCATTGCTGAGCGTGTGGAATGTAGGCCTGGGGTTGCTGGATGCTCTCCTTGTCACCACTTAGGGGAACATCAAAGGGAAGGAGGACTGAGAATGAATCTGATTCCTGGTAGCATTATTTGAGCACCTCAACTTAAGCTTAGGGCTTTCCAGGTGGCTCAGTGGTAAAGAATTTGCCTGCCAATGCAGGAGCCACAGGAGCTGCGGGTTTGATTCCTGGGTTGGGAAGATCCCCAGAGGAGGAACTGGCAACCCACTCCAATATTCCTGCCTGAAGAATACCATGGACAGAGGAGCCTGGCAGGCTACAGTCCATAGGGTTGCAAATAGTCAGACATGACTAAGCATGCACATACTCAACGTAAGCATGTTTATTTGACTTAACCAGATTTTATTTTCTTAGGCTCCAAAATCACTGCAAATGGTGACTGCAGCCATGAAATAAAAAGACACTTGCTCCTTGGAAGAAAAGCTATGACAAACGGAGACAGAGTAATAAAAAACAGAGACATCACTTTGCCAACAAAGGTCCATATAGTCAAAGCTATGGTTTTTCCAGTAGTCATGTACGAATGTGAAAGTTGAACCACAAAGAAAGCTGAGTGAAGAAGAATTGATGCTTTCCAACTCTAGTGCTGGAGAAGATTTTTGAGTGTCCCTTGGACTGCAAGGAGATCAAACCAGTCAATTCTAAAGGAAATCAACCCTAAATATTCATTGGAAGGACTGATACTAAAGCTGAAGCGCCAATGCTTTGACCACCTGATGCAAAGAGCCAAGTCACTGGAAAAAGACCCTGATGCTGGGAAAGATTGAGGGCAGGTGGATAAGTGGGTAATAGAGGATGAGGTGGTTGGATGGCATCATCGACTCAATGGACATGAATTTGAGCAAACTCCAAGAGATAGTGAAGGACAGGGAAGCCTGTTGTGCTGCAGTCTATGGGATTGTGAAGAGTTGGATACAACTTAGCAACTGAACAACGACAACAGTTTCCTGTCACTTAAATCTGAAAATGTCATGCTAATACAATAGCGGTACTAGAACACATGGGAGGCTTTATAAGTCAATCTCAGTAAAAGAGAATGACATATAATGTCACATAGTGTGTAAGAACAGGCCATGAGAAGATCTCTATTATTAACAACTAGCCCTACCCTATCAACTATGAAAATATGGAAATATTCATAATGTTTATGAAGAACTCTTCTAGGATTACAGAAGTCTTGTGATCTAACTTGGCATTATCAGGACAGACCCAGAGCACCAATTCATAAGTCAGCTTAAAATCCAGAAGGAAGTCAAATCCCTTACTCCCTTGACCCCTTTTGGGAGTTCAAGGCCTTGGTGACTTTGCTGAGCTCCTTAGCTTAAGGTTGTCCTAGCAATTGCTGATGTACGCTAATATCAGTTTTGAGGACATCTAAGTAGGTGCTATGTTAGAAAAATAAAGAAGAGAGAAGGTCTACAGTTCTGGTTATCAAGTCTGTCTGATAGTGAGACACCATTTAAATGGAACAAATGGAACACCATTTAAAACAGAGTTTCTGGGTTGAAAGTGGGAAATCATAGGTAAATTCTGAGAGAGATAGCAGGTGTGTCAAGTGTTAGACTAATCTCATTTGCCCATGTATTTCACAGTCCTAGGTTGATTGCTTCTGGTCAGTCAGTGTTAGCCGCTCAGTCATGTCTGACTCTTTGAGACCCCATGGACTGTAGCCCACCAGGTTCCTTTGTCCATGGAATTCTCCAGGCAAGAGTACTAGAGTGGGTTGCCATTCCCTTTTCCAGGGATCAAACCTGGGTCTCCTGCATTGCAGGTTGATTCTTCACCATCTGAGCCATCAGGGAAGCCCAGGTTGCTTCTGGTACCTGGCTATTATTGATCTGTAAGTATGCCAGTGGTTTTTCTTCACTAGTTACATTCACAGGCCACCAAGAATCAGGCTCTGACACAGGTCTAGTGGGAAGACTTGGAAACCATGATCATGGTGGCATTTGACTATGTGGTCGAAGGCAGCTTATTACCATCCTAAGTGTGGGTGTAGAGTTGGAGACAGGAATCATGGACAGGAGCCAAGCCTAGTATATGTGTGTGTGGGTTCTCTCCAGAGAAAATACTCAAAACTTCCCAAGGAAGAGGACCAGAGCATCCTCCAACAGAGATGGCTTCAAGACCTGATAAATGGTATTGTACCGAATATTTGACATTCCGTTTTGGAGGACTCCCAAGTCAGATGGGAGGCAGGGCCCATAAACTCTGATATGATGTTCAGTATGGTGCCAGAAGATGCAAGAATGAAATAAAATGCTCTTTCAGGATTTGAGGCTGCTCATGAAGCTCAAAATAGCTAATTGGAAGTATAACACATAACCAGTGAGAGAGGAAAGTCACAATGATTGACTAAAATAGCTTACTACTAATGTAGGAATCAATCCTCCTTTCTTCTGGCCCACTTGGTAGGCATTAGGGTTCACGAGGAAGCCCTCCCTCTCTCACTGCTCATTCACTCAGTTGCATCCAACCTTTTGCGACTCCATGGACTGTAACCCACCAAACTCCTCTATTAGGAATACTGGACAAGAAAACAAGAGTGCGTTGCCATGACCTCCTCTACATCCTGTCACTACTAGCGGCCTTATGGGGAACAGAGAGAGGAAATTGGAGAGTGGTTCAGAGGGTAAAGACAGCAGCCTTATTTAGGATTCTTGTGTTACAAGTAACAATCTAGTTGGAGCCTACTTAAATAAACAAGGAATTTATATAAACAGCCCCTATTAGACCTGAGAAAGGGGCCAGGGCAGGGCGCACAGACTTTCTCCTCCTAAGATGAGAAGTCAGTATGGTTAAGGGAACTTATCCACCAAGATACAATTGTCAACATCAATACTGTTAGACCCAAGGGGTGGTCAAGGAACAGCTGTTTATAGCAGAATGGATGGAAGGAGCTTGGACATGTGCACAAGGATCCCCTTCACAGTGCACGATGAAGCCAGGGGTTAAAAGAGATGGGAGTCAGAAATCTAGGGATTTGTGAATTCTAAATTTGAACATAGTCTTCCAGGTTTGCATGGAGGTATATTTGGCAAGATAGGAGCATAGAATTTGCTTAATCATTTTGCTTAATTAATCATTCGTTCCTTTGATTTATAATTTTAAAGTATTTTGACATATGGTATGTGTGCTCCTATTTATATTGCTGTCCTGGGCCTTGCAAATATTAGAGGTGAGCCTGACCTTAGAACAAGGACAAAGCTGGGCATTAGGAGGCTGGAGACTCAAGAAACTGACTATTGATCAGGTCCTTTCCATTCTACATCTCTGTTCCTTTCAGAGTGTTTCCTTCATCCTTCTTTGGCTTTCTGAACACTGGCCAGCTTCAGAGATTCCATGCTACAGATCCAAACCCCTGGAGAGACCAATTCTTGTTTTGGCCAACCCAATATTTGCAAATATTTGTGAAAGAAAATGTAACTCAACCTGCTTTCCTCAACTAAGGCCAGTGGCAAGGTCATGTGCAAATTGGAGAAAGGAATGTCACCTTGAACTGGAGAAAGGTATTCAGCAGTGTGTACTACAATGGGGCAATTGACCAACCAGTCTGGGTCATCAATCCAGTGACACCCTCAAGCCTTAACCCATAAACAGTATTCTTGGGGCTGGTTAATCTACCCAATGAGGTCCCAGAAGTGAGTGTATCACCTGGAAAAGCAGAGGAGGAAAATACTACCAATAAAGAGAAAGATTCTCAACAAGAGTTGTAATCTTATTTTGTAGTGAGTAGTTTTTTAGGATCGGGATTTGCTGGTTACCTAATCCTCACCAAATGTGGCCTTTTTTAACCTCCTGTGTGTGTTCGTGCTACATTGCTTTAGTTGTGTCCAACTCTGTGTGACCCTATGGATTGTAGCCCGCCAGACTCCTCTGTCCATGGGATTCTCCAGGCAAGAATACTGGAGTGAGTTGCCACATCCTCCTCCAGGGGATCTTCTTGACCCAGGGATTGAACCTGCATCTTTTGTGTCTCCTGCATTGGCAAGAGGGTTCTTTACCATGAGAAACACCTTTCAAATCTACCCATGGCTCTCCCTCTTTTACCTACATTGTTTCAACAATGTTTTATCTTCAAATGATTTTCAGTTTGTATCTTTAATTCACTCTGCAGTCTGTAATGATTCTTGAATACAAATTTGCTCTCATTGCTCAGAACATAAGGAAATGCATTCTTGGGAATTCCCTGGTGGTCCAGTGGTTAGGTCTTTGTGCTTTCACTGCTGAGGGCCAAGGTTCAACCTCTGGTAGGGGAATTAAAATCCTGCAAGCTCTGTGGTGAAGCTGAAAAAAAAAAAAAAAAAGAATGCATTCCTTATCTTGGCTTACAAGGCTCTTCATGTTTACCTTGTACTTCATCCCTCACCATCCTCTACCTCCTTCATGACACAATTTCCAGGGTCCCCAAGAGACACTGGCTTCCCTCATGGCTCAGACAGTAAAGAATCTGCCTGCAATGCAGGAGATGCAGGAGACATGGGATGGATCCTTGGGCTGGGAAGATCCCTTGGAGTAGGAAATGGCAATCCACTCCAGTATTCTTGCCTGGAAAATCCCATGGACAGAGGAGCCTGGCGAACTATCCTCCACAGAGTCGCAAAGAATCAAACATGACTGAACACATGCACAAGAGACACATGCTCTCTTCTGGGCCTTTGTACATGCTTTTCTCCTTCTGGGCCTACATTTCCATTTGGCCTGTGGCCCAACTAGAAAAGAAACCGGCTTAGATATGATGATTTTGAGGTGTTCTGGGGCTATCTAGTAGGAATTTGGGTAGATAGGAGTAAGAATACTTTAGGAGGCTGATGAGGGTGCTACCCAGAGGTCAGAAAGGGTGACTGGCTTTCAACTGGAGGAAAGACATATTCCCTCAGAGAGGAAGGCAAGGAAGCAAGGATGGTACTAGTTGCTAAGCTCTGGAGCAGATGTAAGGAGGGAGGTGCTAAGCCTGATGGTCTCTGTGAAATAAAAGGCCAGGTTACATTTACTGATCTGAGGGTGAAATACAGTCATTTGTGATAAGTGGTGAAGGTTTGGAACATCAGAGAAAGCACATTGAAAATAAGTAAAAGAAACTGAAGTTATGACCAGAGACCAGCCCAGAATGAACTTGGCAAACTTTTTTTCTTTTTAAAATCTAAGCCCAGCTGCCTGAGTGTAAGAACAGAAGGAAGATTCATGTTTTGATCTGAAATTTGGCTTTGGCAGGGTGACTTTTTGGAAGGACAAGGAAGAGAGACAATTGAAGGTACTGGGAGAAAATTGTGAAAAAGATACACCTTGGGTCAGGCCTGTGGTTCCTGGTACCGGGGCTAGCCTATGACAACATTTCATCAGTTTGAATAGCATATTTAAAGTGACTTACAGGGTTTTCCCTGGTGGCTCAGTGGTAAGCATCTGCCTGCCAATGCAGGAGACATGGGTTTGGTCTTTGATCCGGGAAGATCCCACATGCTGCAGAACAACCAAGCCCGCACACACAATTATTGAGCCTGTGCTCTAGAGCCCAGGAACCACAACTACTGAGCACATGAGCCACAACTACTGAAGCCCCCATGCCCTAGAGCCCATGCTGTGCATCAAGAGAAGCCAACGCAATTAGAAACCTGAGCACCGCAACTAGAGAGTAGCCCCCACTCACCACAACTAGGGAAAAGCCCAGGAAGCAGTGGAAACCCAGTACAACCAAAAATAAATAAATAAGTAAAATAAAAAGAAAAATAAAGTGACTTACAAACATTTCTTGGGAGGGATGGTCCTTTAGTTTGAAGCTATATTCTTTCTTGCTTTTAAAATATCTTTAAAATTTAAATTATTGGGCAATATATTAGTTTCCTAGGGCTAGAATAATGAATAACCACAAATTTGGTGAATTAAAACAACAAAAATATATTCTACCACAATTTTGGAAGTTAAAAGTCCGAAATCAACTTGCTGGTAGTATCGGTTCTTTCTAAAGTCTCTGAAGGAGAATCTGCTCTATGCCCCTCTCCTAGCTTTTGGTGGTTGTAGGCAATTCTTGGTGTTTCTTGGCTTGGACATGTATCACTCCAGTTTCTGCCTGTGCTTCACACTGTCTTCCCCTCTGTGTCTGTGTCTCAAATCTCCCCTTGACTTTTTCCTTATGGTACCTGCCTTTGGATCTAGCACTCACCCTAAATCTAGGATGATCTCATTTTAAAATCTTTATGTCTGCAAAGATCCTCTGTCCAAATAAGGCCGCATTCAGAGTTTCTGAAGGGTTAGGATGCTGATGTATTTTTTGGGGGCCACTATTCATTACAGTGGTATTAGATGGCCATTCTTTTCCTCCAATGCCTATGCCTAGTCAAAAAAAAAAAAAAAAAGAGGTAGGGAGGGTAGGAGAGAGTTGTCTATTTGAGTTGAGATTTCAGATAAAGAGCAATTCATGGGTATAGTATCATATGATTCTCATTTGCAGAGTCCTGGGAGAACTCAGAAGAAACATCAAGGCTCTATATCAGGGTAGGATATGGAGCTGGATTCCTCCATTGCCCTGGAAAAGAAGACAAGAAACATATTTGAGTTGTGGTTAGGGAACACAGCCAGAAATCAGTGCTGCAAGAACAGAATCAGTGAAGAGTGTGAGGTTAAAATAATAGTCAAGGAGATCAGGAAGAGGCTAAACAGTAAAGCTATTGCAGAGGAAGATGGAGAGAGTAAATAGAGTGCACCGTCTTGCCCTGAACTTTTGGCCTCAGGAGAGTTAGCTAGTCTAAAAGCACGAGGGCTGGGAGGGAAGGATAAATTGGAAATTTGGGATTAACAGATACATATATTATATATAAAATAGATAAACAACAAGGACCTACTGTATAGCACAGGGAACTATATTCAATCTCTTATAATAATCTATAATGGAAAACAATCTGAAAGGGAACATATAACTGAATCACTTTGCTTTACACCTGAAACATTGTAAATCAGCTATACTTTGATTTAAAAAAATGAAAAAAGCACAAGGGTCAGTGAATGTATTACTACTTGTTCACGAGTCTTCTTTACTAGATGATGGGTTCATTAGGGACAGAATAGTGTCTTACTAAGTGTTGTTCGTTCAGTTGCTAAGTTGTGTCTCACTCTTTTTGACTCCATGAACTGCAGCACACCAGCTTCTCTGTCCTCCACTCTCTCCTGAAGTTTGCTCAAATTCATGTCCATTGAGTTGGTGATGCTATCTAACCATCTCATCCTCTGCTGCCCTCTTCTTGTTTTGCCTCCAATCTCTCCCAGCATCAGAGTCTTCCTATGAGTCCTCTCTTCACATCAGGTGGCCAAAGTATTGGAGCCAAAGTATTGGAGCTTCAGCTTCAGCATCAGTCCTTCCAATGACTATTCAGAGTTGATTTCCTTTAGGATTGATTGGTTTAATCTCCTTGCAGTCCAAGAACTCTCAAGAGTCTTCTCCAGCACCACAATTTGAAAACATTAATTCTTTGGTGCTCTTACTGAGTACCCTGAATAAACTCTAGACGATGAAATGATTTCAGTTGAACTGAAAAAGCTTGTCATTTTGGATTATTCTTCCCTTCCACCTTTAACATTTAATAAATCTACTTTGGGTATAGTTATCATATTACATATTTGATATATGTGATGACCAGTTGATAGGGACAGAGTAAAGGGACAAAGTAGGCGATTAAATAGTTAATCCCACTAGGAGATGGTAAATAAAAAATATTTTGGAAACCCCTGTAAGTTAATGGCTACTATAGAAAGCAGGTTCAGAAAAACAAATATCATATATTAATGCATATATATGGAATCTAGAAAAATGGTACTGACAACCCTATCTGCAGGGAAGGACTGAGATACACATGTAGAGAATGGTAGCTTTGACATGTATATACTACCATGTGTAAAACAGAATGCTAGTATGAAGCTTCTGTATAATACAAGGAGCCCCAGCCTAGCACTCTGTAACGAGGGGTGGGATGGCAGTGGGGGTGAGAGGGACGCTCAAGTGGGAGGGGATATGTGTGTGTGTGTGTGTGTGTGTGTGTGTGTGTATAAATATAATGACTAATTTGCATTGATATATGGCAGAAACCACCACAACACTGTAAAACAATTATCCTCCAATTAAAAAAAGAAAGCAGGTTTGCTTAACTTCAAACCAAGCCAGCTTGCTTAGCAACAAAACCATATTGCAGAAGCATGAAACGTGCCCCAAAACAATAAAACAATGGTGGCATGAGACCCACATACTGCCCAGTGAGTTCAGTAAGTTAATGATCTCTAGGATATGCTGCTTGCACATATAAAAAACAATAATCTGTGGACCTTGCTTGACCATGCAGGGACAAGAAAACTCCCCTGCTCAACCTGGAGGAAGAGCTGATGATGGAAGCATGACGTCTACTCAGGAAAGACAAAGAAGTTCTCCCCCTCTCCACTTTTCCTTTGATTATAAAACCATAGCTCAGTAAGTTCTTGGGGCGTGATACCCCCTCACCAGTTGCTTGTAAGCCTCACAAGCATCCTCTTCTAATAAATCACTTCTTATCTATCACTTTACCTCTCACCGAATTCTTTTCTGTGCTGAGACATAAAGGACTATGGTCCTGGAGCTCTTCGGATCCCCATGAAACAACACCAGAAATGGTTTCAAATGGTGACCATGACAGGACTGTGGTAAGATAAGAAGAAGGGGTCGGGTCCTAGTAGGGGCATGGGATGCCATGGGCTAGGAGTTCAAGGGAGGATGCTTCACCCATGATAGCCCATTTCAGTCAGCCCAATCCACTCTGAATGCTTTGGGTCTCTGATTGGGTTCCCAGGTACAGGTCAGAAAGACAATGGTATGAATGTCTAAAGATGGAACTGGAGGAACTGGCAATCAGCATGAGTTGCTATAAAAAGGTGGTGTGGATGTTTAGAGATGCCAAAGGGATCTTGTTGTTGTTGCAGGGGTCAAGAGAAATGGCATGTGAAAAGGAAGGAATTTCACTGTCTGGCTTGCTTTGGTCAGATTGGAATCCTGGACACATGGAAACATACAACAGCAGTGAGATGGTTATGCTTGTTCACATCCAACAGCAAGCCTGGGATAAAGCCAGCTACTACATGATGTTACAGAATTTAGACATCTATACTCTGCTCTTTCACTCTGAGATTTTCCTTCTATGCTCTGTATCTGTTTCTGTTCCGTTTCTTTTCCTTTTAATTCCAGAAAACTTTTTACTACATTCACTAGAAAAATTCATTCTTCTCTCTCAGTTTATTTGGCAAGAAACCAGCTAAGTTCTGAGACTTTTCTTCTATTCTTGATTAAAACTCAAGACTGTGTGTTTCTCAGAAGGCCCTTGCCTTTCAAGATGGCCCACATTCTTACGAAAAGAGTTTCTTGTTAAATAAATACTCATCACTTTGTCTCTCACTGAATTCTTTGTGATGAGACATCAAAAACCTAAACTTCATTAAGTCCTGAAACTAGATATGTAAGCTCCAATTAAAAGGCCCTGGGTTCAAGTCCAATCTGGCTTATGGCTGGGTTGGAGTTTTGGTTATGTGAGTTCAAGTCCTAATCTGGGTTACACAGTTTAAGTATTAAATGAGAAAAATTAAGCTGTAAATCGGCACCCACTTTATTGAATAAATTATTCCAGCCTCTGTGATAAATTAACCAGATTTATTTTACAAACAAATCAATCTTAACTTGGCTAGATTTGGTAAAAATAAGGGCAATTTTGGGCTTCCCTGGTAGCTCAGCTGGTAAAGAATCCACCTGCAGGAGACCCCAGTTCAATTCTTGGGTTGGGAAGATCCCCTGGAGAAGGGATAGGCTACCCACTCCAGTATTCTTGGGCTTCCCTGGTGGCTCAGACTGTAAAGAAGCCACCTGCAATGTGGAAGACCTGGGTTCGATCCCTGGGTTGGGAACATCCTCTGGAGAAAGGAATGACTACCCACTCCAGTATTCTTGCCTGGAGAATTCCATTAACAGAGGAGCCTGGTGGGTTACAGTCCATGGGGTCGCAAAGAGTTGGACACGCCTGAGCCACTTTCACTTTCAGGATAATTTTAGAGAAAAAAAGTTATGTTTTAATAATACATTTTAGTTTTACTACTTGAGGTCCATATCTACTGTCTAAAACACACTTTTCAAATAGCTCTATGTTGTTATATTATTATAAAGCTTAACCGAGTTATTAAGAAAGTATTTTAAGCTTGTTACTGAAGCTGATCACTGTAATCTATCTTTGGATAAAGACTAAATGCTTATAACTTATAATCATGGAACTTACATGTTAGAAAAAGAAATCATTTAAAGGACTGTGTTCCACCTATATCAAAGGCCTCTGATCAGGTATTCTTCAGTATATCATGCCCAAGAAAACTAAAGGGAATCAACTTCCAAGACTTAAGGTACTTTCCCCTCAATTACTAAAAGTGCCCCATGGAGGACTTCCTGAGCCCTGATGTCAGTCTTCCTCTCCCTTCAACTCTTACAAGTGCTAACCCTTTATTTCCAGTTTGCAGCCAGACCAGTTCTCACTCACTGTCACCACCACTGGGGCACCCTCTGTCCTATTCCTTTGTAACAGGCTCTCAGGCATTGACACCTGGTTGGGAGACTACTTTGGAAGAGAGAACATCTAAAGTTGTAAATATAAATCTTGATTAAATTACATCGTAGATTTTGACATGGGAAAGAAACTTTTGGATAGGTAGCTATTGCTCCAGTGAAAGCTGCTATATCCATAAAAATAGCTGCTCCAACGAGGGCTATCTCAAAGGTGGGAGCCAAGGCCACAGTCAAGGATATTACCCAGAGCCCGTGCGAACCAGATGGCAGCCCGAGCCCCAGAGCACTATACGGCACACCTGATGGGGAATAATGCTGTCCTTGAGGCAAATCCACAGTGGAATCACCAGACACATTTTATTGATAGGGATATATGGGACTATATGATTAATTGTTTAACAGCAGGTATAAAAACTTACAGTGAAAGATCAATCACGAAAAAGTGAAAAAAGTCCAACAGGGACCAGATGAAAATCCTATGTTTTTCAAGAGAGATTAAAGGAAGCTTTTAAAAAGTATACAAATGATCCCTAATCTGCCAAGGGACATGCCCTTTCAGCTATGCATTTCATTCACAGCTCAGTCTGCCCTAGATATCAGGTGCAAAATTCAAAAAACAGCTGCGGGTCCTCAGACCCCCTAAGAGTGATTTGCTCCAATGGGCTTATTTAGTTTTCAATAATGCAGATATGGCCAAAGAGGCTGAATGCATCCAGAGGGATAGATGAAAGACTCAAAGATGACAATGGCTTTCTCCACTCAGAGACCACCAAAGGGGAGGCTGGCTTTTCCAGGCCCATTTGGCTGTGGTAGACCACAAGGCTCATGGGTACCCAGGCAAAATCAGTCGGCCTGTGTGGACAGAAAGGACGCTGGAGGAAATATGCCCTTTACATATGTGCCCTCAATGCCCTCAATGTGCCCTTTACAAATAGCCAGGACATTGACAGAGGGAATGCCCCCAGATGCCAGAGAGCAATGGGAGCCCCTCAACCTTTAATGGTTTCACAATCAAAATACTAATAAGGCCCAAGGCCAAAAGTGGCTCTGCCTAGTGGGGCCATCTACATAACTAATGTTGAGCCTCATGTGGACACTGAAGGGGTGAGCCACTTGATAAATTTCTCATAGACACTGGTCCAACCTTCTTGGTCTTAACCCAAAGTACTGGAAACCTTAACAACTATAAGAAATATGTAATGGGAGTATCAAGAAAGAGACAAGAAAAAAAAAAAGAAAGAGACAAGGGCACACTTTCCTGGGACCCCTTTTGTGCCACATCGATAGCTGGTTGTTTCTTTATTCCTTCCTGTTTGTGCCTGATTGTCCTATTTCTTTAATGAAAGGGACTTATTAACTAGATTGGGGCCACTTTGTGTCTCGAGGGACAAGGAAGCTACTCTTATCACCAGAGGATATTAACAAAAAATTTTTTTAAACAAATTAAATCTATAACTGAAATAAAAGACTCCACAGACCCTAAGATATTAATGTAAAACACTGAGATTCTGAGGCTAACCAAAAACAAACAGACTGAGGCCTTAAGTGATGGGGGAAATGGTTTAGATCTTCAAAATCATGGATATAATCTCCTTTAACAACTTTTCTAGTGCTTACTGCTGTATTTCTTTTCATTTATATCTTTTTTGTGGACTCATCCTCCAATGTTTTACATCTAAGAGGGCTAAAAGGATGATGCTAACCAGAGTGACATTGACTTGAAATTCTCCCATTATAGAAGGGACAGTCAGCAAGGTGCTTTAATCCTTCCCTAGGCAGGCATATTCCTCATCTCAGCTGGAAGTAACGATTGATCATTGCCCCTTATCCTATTTTAAGCATAAAAGGGTAAACACCTGAAGGGGGCAATGATATCAACAGAATAAAGGGGCAAATTAGGTGATTAACTAGTAAATCTCACTAGAGGATTATAAGTAGAAAAAATATGGGAGATCCCTATAAGTTAACAATTAATCAAGAGAGCAGGTTTGCTTAACCACAAAACCAAGTAGGCTTACTTAGCAACCAACCAACAGAAGCACCAACCATCCAACAGAAGCACAAGAACACTCCCAAACAATAAAACAATGGTGGCATGAGCCTTACATCTTGCCCAGTGAGCTCAGTAAGTTAATGATCCCTAGGATATGCTCTCTGCACACATGAAAAACAACAATTTGTGGACCTAGCTTGACCACATATGGACAAAAAAACTCCCCTGCCCAACCTGGAGGAGAAGCTGATGATGAAAGCATGATGTCTACTCAAGAAAGACAATGGAGTTCTTCTCTTTCTCCCCGCTGCTCCTTTGATTATAAAACTATAGCCCAGTAAGTTTGGGGGGCATGGCACCCAAATGCCTGTCTACTTACAAGCCTCACAAGCATCCTGTTCTAATAAATCACTTCTTATCTGTCACTTTGCCTCTCTCTGACTTCTTTTCTGCACCGAACAATGAAGGACTATAGTACTGGAGCTCTTCACAGCCTCTAAAACAACATCCAAATGGCTTCATGATTATGTTTTCTTTTTTTTTCTTGCTCATATGTGAGAATATATTGCTTTTGAACTCCCAGTTCCTTATACTGGGAATATCTAAGATGCTTTTACTTCTATTCCCAGGACCTTAGGTGCCTTTACTTCCCAGGTGGTCCTAGTGGTAAAGAACTCATCTGCCAATGCAAGAGCTGTAACAGATAGGTGTTCAATCCCTGAGTTGGGAAAATCCCCGGAGGAGGGCATGGCAACCATTCCAGTACTTTTACCTGAAGTATCCCATGGACAGAGGAGCCTGGTGGGCCCCAGTCCATAGAGTTGCAAAGAGTCAGAACATGACTGAAGTGACTTAGCCCACACACTTAACTCTAAGGTCTTAATGACCTGGATAACCATGATGGTTTGTTCACTAACCTAGAGCCAGACATCCCAGAGTGTGAAGTCAAGTGGGCCTCAAGAAACATTACTATTAAGAAAGCTAGTGGAAGCAATGGAATTTCAGCTGAGCTATTTCAAATCCTGTTAAAGTGCTGCACTCAATATGCTAGCAAATTTGGAAAACTAAGCAGGTGCCACAGGACTGGAAAAGGTCGGTTTTCATTCCAATCCCAAAGAAGGACAATGCTAAAGAATATTCAAACACACAATTGCAATCAGTTCACCTGCTAGCAAATTCACATGCTCAAAATCCTTCAAGCTAGACTTCAACCATAGGTGAACTGAGAACTTCCAGATGTACAAACTGGATTTAGAAAAGGCAGAGGAACCAGAGATCAAATTGCCAACATACATTAGATCATAGAAAAAGCAAGAGAATTCCAGAAAAACATCTATTTCTGCTTCATTGACTACACTTAAGCCTTTGACTGTGTGGATCACAACAAACTGGAACATTCTTAAGGAGATGGTAATAACAGACCACCTTAGCTGCCTCCTGTGAAACCTTTATGCAGGTCAAGAAGCAAGTTAGAACCAGACATGGAACAACAGATTGGTTCAAAACTAGGTAAGAGTACATCAAGGCTGTATATTGTCACCCAGCTTATTTAACTTATATGCAGAGTACATCATGTGAATTGTTGGGCTGGATGAAGCACAAGCTGGAATCAAGATTGCAGGGAGAAATATCAATAACCTCAGATACACAGATGACACCACCCTTATGGCAGAAAGCAAAGAGGAATTAAAGAGCCTTTTTTTTTTTAAGAGCCTCTTGATGAAGGTGAAAAAGCTGGCTTAAAACCCAACATTCAGAAAAATCAGATAATGGCATCCAGTCCCATTACTTCATGGCAAATAGATGGGGAAACAAAGAAAACAGTGGCAGACTTTTTTTTCCTGGACTCCAAAATCACTGCAGATGGTGACTGCAGCCATGAAATTAAAAGATGCTTGCTCCTTGGAAGAAAAGCTATGACAAAACTAGACAGTATATTGAAAAGCAGAGACATCACTTTGCAAACAAAAGTCCCTCTAGTCAAAGCTATGGTTTTTCCAGTAGTCATGTAGGGAAATGAGAGTTGGACCATAAAGAAGGCTGAGGGCTGAAGAATTGTTGCTTTTGAAGTGTGGTGTTGGAGAAGACTCTTGGACAGCAAGGAGATTCAACCAGTCCATCCTAAAGGAAACCAGTCCTGAATATTCATTGTAAGGACAGATGCTGAAGCTGCAGTACTTTGGCCACCTAATGCAAAGAACTGACTCATTGGAAAAGACCCTGATTCTGGGAAAGACTGAAGGCAGGAGGAGGAGGGGATGACAGAGGATGAGATGGTTGGATGGCAGCACCAACTCAATGGACATGAGTTCGAATAAACTTGGGGAGATGGTGAAGGACAGGAAAGCCTGACATGCTGCAGTCCATGAGGTCACAAAGAGTTGCACACAACTTAGTGACTGAACAAGACTGCATAATTTAGAATTTCACACACTGGTACTGAGAGAGGGAGAAACAGGATCCTGGATGAAGCTTGGGAAATAATAGTGATCTGTGTAGACTAATTCCTTTGCAAGAAGCATAAAATAAGCAGAATACAAGGTAGTTTCTACCCCTGAATTTAAAAAAAGTCATTATGAGTATATCATATTTAAATAAAATTCTTAGATCTGAACACACATATGACCAGGCCTTTTACATTTCATGCTTGTATTTTTCTTACTCAAATAATGATCTTTAAGCTCTAGAGGTTGCATCATTTCCCCAGGTTTCCCAAGATGCCCATGCAGAAATGTCTGTGTGTGTATGTGTTAGTTACTCAATCAAGTCCGACTTTTTGCGACCTCTGTCAATGGGATTCTCCAGGCAAGAATACTGGATTGGTTTGCCATTTCCTTCTCCAGGGTATCATCCCAACCCAGGGATCGAACCCGGGTCTCCCGCATTGTGGGCAGATTCTTAACCATCTGAGCCACCAGAGAAGCCCTAGAGGTGCCTGGGGAGGCTGCAAAAAGACTTTTTCTTTGAATACATATATTTTATAAAATATTTCTAAAGGCTGTTGGTGATTTTATTGTTCATAGAGGTGAGGTGATTCATAGAATCAGTGAAAAACGCTATTAGTGTTTTGTTTTTAAAACAAAATTATCCAATATGGGAACTGGACTGATTTTGCCCTCTAATAGTGAAATATCTGACAGTTTTTAGATTGAGACCCTAGAATTACAGGGAGATTATTGCACATTCCAGAAAGCAGACATGAACTACAAATTGTTTCAAACTATTGAAATAATGACCACAGAAAGTGAGTGTATTTAAAGTCCTATATGGTGTTACATTTCAGAAATGAGCTGGACTGGAAAATGAAACCAGCTTCTCTTTTTGCTGCTGAGTTTTTCTGAATTTCCTACAAGCTGCTTGGAATTTTGCAAACAATTCACAGCTGATAAAATAAAAAGGCAGTGGAACGGAGTGTCTGCAGTGAAGACCCTAGAGGCACCCAGCAGGGCGTCACCGTCTGCCCCTTGCACTTCTGTAACCAAAAACTGTACAATTTAAAATTTTTCTTTTTGTCCTTTTAAATAAATGAGAATCAATTGAGGAACTACAGAAAAGATTATGAGGCTAACTTGAACTTAGACTGCCCCAGAACCTTCTTGGAGGGTTTCGTTTCTTCTTGTGATTTTCGTTTATTCACTCAAAGAGCATTCACTGGTTACCCACTGTGCACCAGGCCAGATGCAGGGCACTGATGGTTTGAGGACACGCTCTCCATCCCTGAGGAACTCCAAGAGCCGGAGGGGAGAGTTAGACATGGAAACAGGCACCCTGAATGTGGTCTGCTAAGGGCTGCACCGCGGCCAATGCAGGGGACTGAGTGAGCACAATCTTTGAGATCAGATGCACAGAAGTGGGAGTTGGCCACTTTGAAGTGGAGGGTGTTATATGGAGGAGAAATTTCCTACTGTTCTGAGAACCGCAGTATTTCAATATAGCTAGTTCTTAGGAGGGACGGGAAGAAATGTATGAGAAGACTGGAGGGGTAGGCAGGTGTTAGACCACCAAAGCCTTCAATGCCAGGCTAAGAAACCGAAACTTTATCCTGAGGGCACTGGGCAGTTTTTGCAAGTGAGTGACATGTCCAGATTTTTTATCTAGAGCCATCATTCTAACTTTGTAGAATATGAATCAGAAGAAGCATGGCAGGGAGATTATGAGGGCTATTGCAGTCCAATTAAAAATAATGAGAGACTGGTGATCTGATCTTTGGGTCAGATTTCAATGAAACTTTTTCAGGTTTTGAGCTAATCAAATGGATCTGACAAACTGAGAAGTAAAGAGACCATGTAAGTTTGTTGCTGCTGCTGCTGCAAAGTCGCTTCAGTCGTGTCCGACTCTTCGCGACCCAATGGACTGCAGCCCACCAGACTCCTCTGCCAATGGGATTTTCCAGGCAAGAGTACTGGAGTGGGGTGCCATTGCCTTCTCCGCCTTGTAAGTTTAGAGCAGGCTAAATTTCACCTCCTCTAGGAAGCCTTTACTCAGCTGCATGTGGGCAGAGATCATCATTGTTTTGGGGGCTCATAGAATACTTTGTCAGTTTCTGTATTATAGTGTAATTCTATAATTACTGGTATATAACTGGACTTCTCCTCTGAGGAATCTGAACTCAATGTTAGACACTTTGTATTATTCATTTTTTTATCCCCAGTGTTTAGAAGCACCAGTAAACATTTGCTAAGTGAATGAAGGGGAGAGAGAAGCTGTGTGATGTAGTGAGAAAGGCATTGAGCTGGTTGTCGGGACCTGTGGCTCTAATCCTCAGTCTGCTACTGGCTGTGTGACTTTGAACCAGTCTCCTTACTGCTCTGGGTCTCAATTTCCTCATCTGTAAAATGAAACTGGGGCTTCCCTCGTAGCACAGGTAGTAAAGAATCTGCCTGCCATGGGAGAGACTCAGGTTTGATCCCTTAGTTGGGAAGATCCCTTGGAGAAGGGAATGGCAACCCACTCCAGTATTCCTGCCTAGAGAATCCCCAAGAACAGAGGAGCCTGGCGGGCTACAGTCCATGGGGTCGCAAAGAGTCGGTCACAACTGAGCAACTAACACAGACACACACACACACACAATGAAAATAAAAATACAGCCCTTCTCAAGGTTATGGAGATTAAATGAGATAACACAGCTTACCAGCTGCCTGCCCTGTTTGTGCCCTGCCCTGGTGAAACAGCCTGGACTATTGTTCTTGTCATTTGGATTTCATTTGCTGTCTCTCTCCTGGTGAGAGCTGAGCTGAAAGCTGTTGCCTTGATGGAGGGGAAGTTTGCAGCAGCAGCATAACACACCATCCAGGTGGACATTGTGTTGCTAGTAGGGTAGACACCAAAAAGAGGCAAGCATGTTAGGCTAGAGAGAGACCTGCTGTTTTTGATGATCCCCAAAGCTGATAAAGAACCCAAAGTGGGGAGAAGATCTATATCCTATGTTGAGTTTGAAGAAGCCCTCAAATAGAGACCTATAAACCCAGGAATTGAGCAGCATCTGGAGAAATGCCACTTCTATGAAAATCACTCATTCATCTCATGTCATAATTTCTCACTGCCTTGGGTTGATAGGATTAACCCTTTCCCCAAGTTTCAAGAAAGATGTAGAGGAGAGATAAAAAATTACAGATGCCAAATAAAAGGAGTATCATTCTGAGAAAAAAAAAAAAAAAAAGGAAAGACAAGATGTTAGGCACTTAAGAGATAAAGATCAATCCCCAGTGAAGATGTCCTTCTAGAAGATCCACTAGTACTGCTTTTTTTTTTTACATTTTAAAGGCAAAATTTTCCACAAAAACATGATATATCCCTAACTTACAAGGCATGTGGCTGGGGAGGTCCTGAAATCTGCAACTGATAATTTGTAGAGTTTTCTTGGAATTCCATTTATTGAGTTTATTTAGCTGCATGGACTTGGCCTTATCAGAAGACACGTGGTCAAGGGAAGATAATAAGAAAGGAAGAAAAAGAGGGGAATTGAGTCCAGTGATCCTTCCCCAAAGGCTAAAGCCAGTTCTGTGTTAAAGCCAGTGACCTTAAAAAAATAATAGAAGTATGTTTCCATTTTGCAAGACTTAAAAAAAAAATATTGTGTGCTCAGATGGCACCTTTAATCACGAAGAACTTTTGGCTGAGTTCCAGGCTGATTCTGCTGGCACAGAGAGCTCTGAGATCATAGCCTATATTCAGTGCACAGAAGACATATTTCATCCATCTCTGAAATACAGAGGGGAAACGGTGCATATTAGAACTGTTTCACAGCAAGACCAGACCAGGGTGAAACGTGAAGGACACCTGGTTCATTTGGAATCACAGAAAGGTACTATTAACTCTAAGTATGTAAGTGGCTTTTTTTTTTTTTTTTCATTTTCATAGTGTTTCACAATAAACTAAGTAGCTTGCATAAATCTGAAGGTAATCTCCAAGGCAGATTTTGTGATTTACCTAAGATTACTTTAAATTTAAAAGAGAAAGGAGGGAGGCAAAGGGGAAAAAATCAGTTTTCAAAGTAGCCAGTGGTGACCCAGGAGTTTGAGCTCTTAGAGCTGAATTTAATCCACACCCAGGCCAAATATAATTCTCCAGGATGGAAATGGTCCAGGGCACCAGAGCTAACATTTGCCAAAAAGCCTGAGGCAGTTTGGTGACAAGTAGTCAGAACCTCACTTCTATTTCTCAACTGAAGGAAAGTAAAGCCAGCATCATATGACAGGCACGTCCCACCATGGCAGGGCACTGGTTCAAGTCCATCTGAAAGAAGTGTGCTTCCCCTTGATTCATCCTTACCTCTTGCATCACTGTTATTCTTCAGAGGCCTCCTATTCAAAGGTTTATTTGTTGGACAGCTGGGTCATATGATCTTAGGTGGCAAGGTTGAATCACACAGCTTTACTGTGTGTGTCAGTTTGCAGCACACATTATACACTTTCCTGCTTCTTTACTACATCTGCCAAAGCCTTAGTTGGGGGGAGGGCCTGGGTGATTGTTCTGTGTATTGGAAATTGAACCCCCACCACCAAACCATGAGAAGTGGTTCATGCAAAAGCGATTACGGAAATCTGAAAGACATTATCTTTTCCACACTTCACCTTCATTTTGTTTGGGAATGCACAGGGACACCCCTGAACAAAAATAAACCAGCTTGCCCTGACTGATTGCTCTGCTTTTTGAGTTATCAAATGTGAGTACTTCTGGCTCCCAGATACCGTGAAGTAAAGAGTCTGCTGGGAAGCCAGCCACAAATTGGGAGTTGATCTTCCAGCATCTTCTATCTGATAAATGGTCCAGAACATTCAAATTAATGTGCCCTGTCCCAGGTAGATTTGCCTCCTGAATCACATTTGAATTTCAGAAATGTAAGAAAGTAAGTCTACTAAGAATCCTGATGTGTTTTTTCAGCACAGTCCGGTCCATTCCTTCTTTCTGACTCTTTTCAACCAGTGACTTTATACACAGTCCATACACATTTTGACTGTCTGCTCCCAGGAACTGTCTCAACTCACAGTCAGAGCAACTTTAAGGAAGGCAGAACCACTTGAGGAGGTTGAGGGTGAAACGTGGCAACTTTCCCACAGGCATGTCAATATAGCAGAGCCACTCACGGTAGTTTTTGCTAGGGCTTAAATCAGGTTGTCAACCCAAACACAATGCGCTTTGTTATTCCTGTGTAAAGAGGAAATGGAGCAGTTTTTGGCCTCCTGACTGTATTGCAGAGTATGAAGAACGGCAATTCCAGGCCCAACCTTCAAGAGATGCTACTGTACCCCCTATCCCCAGCAAGTTAATTAGCAGTTTCTGAAATGCGTAAAATATTCAGCATTTCATACTTTAAGAATGGGGGAGGGACTGGGTATACGTGGAAGAGGGTCTGTTAGGGGGGAACAGAATAGAGCCCTTTTGGCGAGAGATTCCACCTGTGATTTATTTCGAAACTCACACACGCGCTGTAATTGCAATGCTTTTTTTTTCCCCCCTGGCTCGAGCACTCGAGTTGAGGGGCCTGCTGTGGCGCTCCACTATTTATTTCAGGTGTGGCGAGTTCCCCCTGGGTTCAAAAGTCCTGATGTGGAAAGCACAGAGGAACTGCGAAATGCCTCCTTAAAAAGTGCCTCACTGCTCAAGGGAAGAAATCGAGGCAGAGCTCAGGTAGCGGCCGGGACTGCTGCACGGGGCCCACGGGCTTGTCCTCCCGCTGAGCAATAACGGTCCAGCAACTGGCTTTAGAGACCTTTGCTTTATCTGACAACTTATCATGGGGGGTGGGTGAGGTGGGGCGGGCTGTCCCGGCAAGGGGAAGAGGTCCGTGGGGGAAGAACTATGCCCGGGGACACCCTAAGGGCCAGAAGACCGCGCGTCCCGCCAAGTGACAGCACGCTCCCCTCTCGGTCCGCTCCCCTCCCCCGCGGCCAGTCTCCGGGCAGAGGTGTCTCGCGCCAGCCCGTCCTCCCCCTCTTCTACTCGTCCGAGCGGACCGAGCCTCAGCGGGAGCCCCGCCTGTCTCCGGGCAGCTTGAGCCCCCGAGCGCTCGCCCAGCCTGTCAGTAACCGCCGTTTGCGCTTTCTTTCTTTCTTTTTTTTTTTTCCTCCTCTTTTCTTTCCCCCTTCTGCCTTTGTCCCGCTTAGTAACTAGGCTCCGACCAATCGCCGCCACACCGGCCGGCGCCGGCTGGCTCCTGATTGGCCCACTTGGGGCGCGCAGTCGTCTCCCGCTCCTTGGCTGGAGCAAGGCAGACAAAAGACGCAGGCTCCGGGCTCCGGCAACCCGACTCAGCCAATCACCATCCACTTCACTCTCTCTTCCCCCTCCTCTCCTCCCTGCTCGCCTCTCCCTCCCGGCCCGGCTCGCGTGCTCCAGGCACTGACTCCTGGCGAGCAGCCAGCGCCCGGGCCCTACCATTCTGATTGAGGCTGAGGGGGGGAGAGAGGTTGGTGGGTTAAGGAGCCGAGGCCTAGGGTGCGATAGGGAAAATTGATAGCTGAGGCAGAGGACAGTTTTACTCACACCGTCTCAGGCAGCTGACAGAAACCCCAACACTTCGAGGCGGGATAGAGTGGAAGGGGCACTGGCGATGCTGGCCGTCCCCCCTGCTCGGCCTGGTTGGGTGGCGCCTCAGCGGGGGAGCTTGGGGGCGGGGGAGAGTGTCCCCCTCCGCGCCGTTAAAATGAAACTCTAGTGGCTGGAGTCAGGGCAGAGCGTGAGGGGATCAGGCGCTGGCGGGCTCGCTTACAGCCCGGCGGGAGCGTCCGGCCAGGCAGAGCTAACTGGACTCTGGAACAGGACCCCATCCCGAAGCTGCAGCAGCTTCGGTTCCGAGTCCGAACGGAACGAAGCCCGGGCCCCGGCCCCTGAGGGGATCTCTCCTCGCAGACCAGTGGGACCCCGAAACTTGAACGCAATACCCAACCCCCTTTTTATTCTTTCCTTTGTCACTTCCCCACCTTTCTTGCAACGCGTTCTTTTTTCCCCCCCTCTCCATTCTCCCTCTCGAAGGACACGAAAGTGGCTTCCGCGGAAAGATTTGAAGGCGATAGGAGCTTTTCTCTTTGCAGAACGACTGTGTAGAAGGGATTTTTGGAAAGCCGCTTTTTACACCTCTGCCCTCGCCCCCCCCACCCCCACCCTACCCCCGCCCCAAGCCTCTCTGTATCCCTTCGAGGAGAAAAGCCCGTAGATTGAACATTCCGGGGGCATTTTGTTTGATGCCGGAGGAGAGGGCAGAAGGACCCCGTCCTCATCCTAGTAGTTGGCTGGACTTGTACCGGCCGTTGGAAACCCCGAAGTACATTTTCCAGTGGGACTTTTACAGATATATATTTTTAGATTTTTAAATAGCAGATAAAGAATATATATGCTTTCTATATATTTTCTGACGACCTGCCCCTGACAGCGCGATGTACAATACGGTGTGGAGTATGGACCGCGATGACGCAGACTGGAGGGAGGTGATGATGCCCTATTCGACAGAACTGATATTTTATATTGAAATGGATCCTCCAGGTACTTGGGAGAAAAAAAGAATCTTGTGATGGGTCTGATCTGTGTTTAACAAGACCTTGCTGATGTTTTCCGGGCAGAAGTATTCTTGGGTGCTCTAGGTTCGGGATGAGGAGCTGATTTGCAGTTAGAGCTGCAGTAAAAACTGCTTCTGGTTTACACGTTTAAAGTTTGCAGTTAGGACCCCGATCCTATTGTCCTGTTCTCGAGAGTGCGGGTGGGGGCTGGGGTGGTGGGGGTGGGAGGAAGGACCCGTTTCTTTTACTTTGCCTTTGCTTGTCGTTCAGGTTTTCGTCGTACCCTCCACTCCACCCCCCCTTTCCCCCCCCTGTTTCAATTAAAGATTCTACCTGCAAAGGATGCTTTATATCCCAGTCTTAAAGTCAGTCTTTCCCTTTAGGGGAATTCTTTAAAGCTTGTCATTTAGTACGTTTGGTTCGCTGTGTTTTACCTTCGTTAACTTCTGAAACTGGGCTTGCCTATGTGATTATTCGTTTTAAAGACCCCCTTTTCTCTCGTGGAAACCGAATGCCGGTTAGTGATTTTCAGGGGCTGGGCTTTTTATTCAGTCATGGCCTTAGTCTGAGGTTTTTCTTTTCAGAATATAGTCGCTCAGAGAGATTAGCGTGCACTGTTTTATTACTCTTTAATTTATGGTAATTTAACTTAATTTATGGGATAGTATTTAATGTAACTTCGGTTCTTAGCATAAAAAGAGGAAGAACCTTTTTTGTGTGAATATATGTGATGTGTACATACATGTGATAGGTTTGAGTGCCCATAATGTAAAGTATACATACACTGTATTTTTACTTTAGAGCTTTGTCTGAGATCCTTACAGACATTTTGTGTATATGGTAGAAAAAGAAAAGGAAGGAAAAATGGAAAAGTTGGGTAATTTTTTTTCTTTTAAGTCTATGTCCTGATTATCAGCTGTCAGATTTTCAAATCCTGTTTGCAATTATAGACAGTGCTTTATGTAATGATTTTGAATAAGTAGAGGGCCTTTGTGACTATTTTTGTTGAGGATGAATTCGTTATGTCTTTTAAAAATGTGTTATAGCTAAGCCTACAGAATAAATTGTGTCATTGGGGAATCTCAGTTATCATAAGACTGTATGTTTTTGGAAACCTTTGAAAAGATCTGAGCCCATGAAAGTGTAATGAAGTATAACTGTCTTACAGGATGTATGTAGAAATTATTTCCTGTGTCCTTGTGAACAGTGAATTCTCCTCTTTGTGTTTTTTTTTTCAATTAGTCATCGAGTGATAGTGTTAAATGATGTTATATTAAGAGCCAGTACTAATATTGAATCAACCTTTTTCACTCTTAATGATCACTTAGAATTTTTTTCTTTTCCCTTCATTTTGGAGCCTTCTTTATTTGCTTTTATAATTATGCCTGCAATCCAGATACAGCTTTTTTTTTGTATTTTGCAAAGTTTGTAAGATTTGCCACCCATCTATTGTGTGTATTTCCCTCTTTGTTTCCCCTTAATGGTAAAGCATCATTTCTATTAGATGCATTTGTCATTCACATAAATGGAAATTTAGTACATCATTAGTTCCTCTCCTGTAAAAAGTAAGGTTAATAATTCTAGATTTCTGTTACTGTGAGAATTATATATTCAAACTGCCTTAGAATCATACTGTGTTCATTTAATATCTGGCCTTGCAGACATACAAAGGGAATTTGTTGGGCGGAGAGGTGAGTGGGGAGGAGGGGAGAAAATGAAGAAGGCACTAAAATTTGAAAAACATGGGCCTAGTAGAAATATAGACTGAGTTGAGTTGAATTGTCCAAAAATGATTTCCAGAAAAGTCAGCTGTTTTCATTATGCAGTGCTGTGGGTCTTGAAAGGTTGTTTAGAGTATTCTGATCCAAACTTTGTACATTCCCATGGAAATGAACTTTTGAGTTTAGAATGTTTATTCCTAAATGAAATTTTGCATACTGAGATTCTCGTCAGAATATTAAAAGTATGCGTATACTGCTCTTCATTACACATTTGTAGACTTAATGTATTAGTAGAATACAGTTAGTTATTTCTAACAGCTTTTTGAAAAGGAAACATACTTGAGTATGCTAAAATATTGCCTATGAAGTGAATGGTTTTTAATGTAAATAATGTGAACAACCTTGTTTTGTGTGATAAATTAAGTTTTGAGATGTTTAAAACTAAGTAAATTTTTAGTGACGAGGTTGCAGCATGTGTTGTATCTATCCTTTCGTAGTTCCTAGTTCCTATCCTAGGATCCAAATCAAGCTCCTGGACTGGTGTGATAGTGCACTAATGTTTTCCCCCTGTTTCTACTCTGTCCAATCCACAGTATTCTTAAAGTATCATTTAATGATTTATCTTCCAATGGTAAACCTTCCAGTGATTTAAAAACCTTCCAGCGGTTTTCCTTTGCCTACTGAAAAAAGCTGCATCTTCCTTATCCTGTCATATAAGTCCCTTTATTTTTGCTTCCAGCCTAATTTTCCAGTCTTTTCCCCTCCTGGAGTCCATCACAAGTTCTGCGGAAGCTGTTTTATACTTGCTGTTCCTTGACTGTGTGCTTTTCCCTCTTCTTGGAGTACCTTTCACTTTGGGTTGAAATCTCATACAGTTAAGGGTCCTGGTTAGATGACTTCTTTGCCAGAATGTGTGTTCCCTGATCCCTACTGTTTGGAGATAGCCTTCCTTTCTTTCCCTCCCTCTTCTAGCACTTCTCAGATAGAACTTCTTTCATTCTGCCTAGAGTAGCTTCTGCATTTATTTATGTATACTTCCCTCTTTGGAATTATCTTCCCACCAGTCTATTAGCTTCTTAGCTTGTCAAAGTCTTGTAAGTAGTAGACAATTTAATAAATATGTGTTGAATTAACGAATGCCTAAGGAGTGTTGTTTCTTAAAAGCAGCCTTTACCTGCTTTTCTCCTTAAGGTCTTCAGTCACTTCATTTCTTGGCTATTGCAGTAGCCTTGGTTTAAGTAACTTTCAAATTACAGTTATTGACTTAGGGTCCTTAACTGTAATATTAATATTACAGTTTTTAAAATATGACTTTCATTTTAATTTTAGTCTGAAGTGTAAATGTGAAATTTTTGTCTATTATTGCTCTCAGCAGCCTCAAAAACTAGTTTTCAAAGGTCTTTCTTTCCAACCTGTATTTTCAAAAACTACCATTACCATGTATCCTGAAGATTTTAATAACTGGCTGGATTGCTACATCTATTATAATTTACTGACAATGTAAGGGTTGGGTCCAAATGAAACTTTGATGTCTTAATCTTTATGTGTTTCCCAGAAATACTGGGAAATACCAAACTGTTTAGATGGAGTATGAAACGTTTTAATTTCAGAAATGTTAATATTATGGTACAGAGAAATGCTCATAAGCATCTTGGTTAGTCCTCATGTGATTTGGAAATCAGGATTATTCCATGACAGGACAGTTTCTGGATAGTCCTTTCCAAGAGCCCTGTTTGTTTATTTATTTATTTATTTATTTTTTGGCTGTGATGGGTCTTCGTTGCTGTGCGCAGGCTTACTCTAGTTATGGCAAGTAGGGGCTACTCTTTGTTGTGGTGCTCTGGTTTCTTGTTGCAGTGGCTTCTCTTGTTGCTCTTCTAGGCATGTGGGGCTTCAGTAGTTTTGATACCACGGCACTTGGGGGCTTGGGCTTAGTTGCTCAGTGGCATGTGGGATCCTCCCAGACTAGGAATTGAACTGATTAACCCCTGCATTGCAAGGCGTATTCTTAACCAGTGGCCCACCAGAGGATAAGAGCTATTGGAAGATTACCAGTACGCAACTGATCATAAACGCATCCCCAAAGCTTACAGGTAGTGGTCTGTTAGAGTGTACTTCAGTTTTGACTTTGTTATTATGTTTATTTTAAGAAGATGTAATAAATCATTTCTTTTTTAGACTAACATACAATTCTTTTTAAGATTGTAGACTTTTTTGTTCTTATCTTTTTCTTATTAACAAATTTCTGAATCTGTAGGGCAGCAGCAGTCTCTTCAGGGATAACTAGAAAATTAAAAAAATTTAATTGTTTGGCAAAACATAAATATAGAAAGGTCTGGAAAAGTGGTTCTCATTTTTTTAAATCACAGTACCCCTTTTATGGGCTTCCTGGGTGACTCGGTGGTAAAGAATCCACTTGCTAATGCACGAGACCCGGGTTTGATCCCTGGGTTGGGAAGATCTCCCGAAGAAGAAAATGGCAACCCACTCCAGTGTTCTTGCCTGGGAAATCCCATGGGCAGAGGAGCCTGGAGGGCTGCAGTTCATGGGGTCGCAACGAGTTGGACACAACTTAATGATTAAAGAACAACAACCCCTTTTATACTCTTAAAATTATTGAGGATCCCAAAGAGTTTGTGTTTAAGTGGGTTGTATCTATTGAAATTTGCTGTATATTAGAATAAAACTGAGAAGTTAAAAAGTAGTTAATTCATTTAGAAATAATAAAGCATTACATGTTAACATAACTTTAAAGTGAGAAAATAGCTGTATTTCCCCCAAAACAAACAAAAAAAGTGAGAAGAGTGGCATCATTTTATGTTTTTGCAAATAACTTTTAATGTCAGGCCTTTTAATCTTTAATGTATGTCTTAATAGAAGGCATATAAATTCCCATGTCTGCTCCTGCATTCAGTCTGTTGAGATATCACAAGTCATAGCCTCTGGAAAACTCCACTACATGGTTGTGAAAGAATGAGAGCAGAGAAGGCAAATAATGTCTTAGTAACACTCTGAAAATAGTGTGAAAATTGGACCCTCTTGGGCCCTCTGAAAGGTCTTGGGGACCCTCAGTGGTCTCTGGATTACACTCTTAGAAATACTGGTTTAGTAGTTACTTGACTACATAGTTTGATGGCCAACCTAGCAAAGTATTTTTGGAGCCAGATGAAAAGGTTGTTTCAGGAAACTTACTTTTTTTGGCATTCTTGGTATTTTCATCCTGGTAAAATTTTAGATTAAGTAACATTCTGGTGGAGAACTAACATACTGGCCCTGTGGTTGAAGAAAATATCTGCTGAGAAACAACACTGGAGAAATAGGTCACCTGCCACCATGTGGTCCTTACTGTTAGCAAATTGGGCATCCTGCTTCTGTGGTTGAATTTTTCTCTATAACTCTGATCATTTGATGGATTCATCTTATATAAAATGCGTCTCCTGTGTGTATTGTAAGATATTTCTTTTATGAGCTAGGTGTCACTTTTTAATGATATTGTAGTATGGAACGAATGTTTATATAATCAAATGATGTAAAAAAGCCATGCCAACTTTTTCTGCATCTTCTTATTGAAAAAGATTAGTCATTGCTTTCATTTTAATATATTATAGTTTATAGTATATCCAAGTATGTTTCATTAGAAGTATGGTAAGTCTTCACTTGATAATGCTTTTAAAGTTTATTCTCATTGTTTTTTTCATGCTTTATATTTTTCTTAGAATATAGAAAATATTGGACATCTTTATGGTCACCATATTTAACAAAGTATATAGAAAAATAATTACAACTAGGTCTACATGTTATAATTTTTATTGATATTAAAGGAGGATGCAGCCTGAATGTAGTAGAAAGAACACAGGCTTTGGAAACAGATGGTATGGGTCCCATACCTAGCTTTGCTTCTTACTTTGCTGGTGTTTGTAACCTCTGTGAGCATCCATTTTCTCTTCTGTGGAATTGAATTAATACACACTGTTACCAGTTGTTCTGGAGATTAGAAGTACTGTATCAATATCTCCTATAGTGTTTGGCCTATGTTGTGTGCTGCACGTGTGCCTGCTCAGTTGTGTCCGACACTTTGTGACCCCATGGACTGTGGCCAGCTAGGCTCCTTTGTCCATGAGTTCTAGGCAAGAATACTGGGGTGGATTGCCATTTCCTCCTCCAGGGAATCTTCCTGACCCAGGGATTGAACCCACATCTCCTGCAGCTCCTGCGTTGGCAGGTAGATTCCTTACCACTGAGCCACCTGGGAAGCCCTTTGGCACATGTTATGTACTCAATTCATTGTAGCTTATATCCTGGCATATTGCTAATATTCAGTTAACTCTTTCTCTTTGCATACTTTTGCAGTCAAAACCTTTTGAGATATCTTGCTGCATGCTTTTCTTCATCCTTGACGTTTAACCTGAGCCATTTTGTTTTTGGAAGAATTCCCTAGGGTCTCTCTCATGAGTCTATGGAAGTATCACTCAAATCATCCTTTCTTTTTAGTTTCTGTTGCCTTTGTTCCTCATCACCTCACATTTGAAATGATTTGTAATAAGGTAATAATAGTTGCCAGCATTTGTTGAGTAGATATTGTAGACCTGGCACTATGTTAAATGCTTTCATATGTATTATTTCTTTTAGCCACACAACAACCTTATAAAATAGGCACGATGATTATCCCACTTTGCAGATGGGAAACTGAGACATAAATGTGTTTACTAACTTATTCATTTCCTCATAGTCAGCAAGTAGCAGAGCAGGTCTGTCTGCTTAACTAACGCCCAGGTTCTTAACTGGTACCTCCTAACTGGTTCTTTGTTTCTAATTTCTTTTTCCCCTCCCCTATAAATTCATCCTGAATTCATCAGCCAGATTAATCCTACTGAAATGTTATTTTCATTGTTTCAACTGCTCTATTTAGAAATTATTAGCAACTCTCCATTTCTTTTAAGCAGAGGCCATACTCTTAAACTTGACATATGTAATCTTTAGTAATATGGTACCAATTTACATTTTCATCTTAATTACTAATCCTCTATTCCCATTTTTTTTCTTGCCCAATTTCTTGCTTATCACTTCACTATACCTTGCCTATTTCCATCTCCAGCCTTTTGCTTATGCTGCTTCTTAAAGTTAGATTATGCCCATCCTACCCCATCTTTAAATCAGGATCCTTTGTAAGTCCTTCTTCCTCCTTTTCTTCCTCTAAATATTCCAGCACTGAACCCCTTAATTATCTAGGGCTGTGGTCTGTTATTTTGACACAAAATCACATTCTGTGTTATGGCATTAATTATTTCGCAAATGTAATTTATTTCCCCAATAAGATAAGCTTCTTGAAGTCAAGCTGTCATATTTCTTTTGTACCTTTTTTTCTACCCTCTATAAACACCCAGTGTCTAAATATTTTATTAAATCTTAGTCCTGTGGACCCAACCAGCTTTATTTTGTGACTCATTTCAAAATGTTGGTATTATTTATTATCAACATGTGACCTTTAAACTTATAAAGATAATTTATTGTAACAAAAGGAATAATGAAAAAATGCAATACATAGTGTTATCAGCATATGTGTTATGGTTTTGCATAAAAGTCATATTTGAAATTTTGAAGTAGTAAAAGTGAGTAGTAAGTTTTTGAAAGTTTGGGTTAAATGTAGTTGTTTAATGTGTTACTATACCAATTAAATTTAGATTGTGTAGAACTTGACTTGGGGTAACAAGGTAAGGTCAACCGTAGAGCCTTATAAGATCAATTTTAAAATTGTTCATCCATGGTATATTTTTTGGTTCCTTGTGCATTATTTGTAAGTTCATATGAAGTGAGAGGGTTATCTTATTTTTTTAATAAAAGAGGCAGTAGACTTGGTTTAGCCTGCTAGATCATACCATTTTGCATGTCCCACATCAGTGCAAAAACTGCGCTGTGACTATAAGCCAACACAAAACCATGATGTCATACCATCCACCATTATCCTGCCTTGGATTTCCTGTCTGATGTCCTGTTTGTGGGCCAGTTTAGTTGTCTACCTGTGTGTAAGGGTATAGGGCAACAAATCCAGGCTATGTGATCTTAGGTACTTATTGTAGTTTCTTTCTTTCTTTTTGTCTATGCCAGGTGGCTTGCAGATATTACTCAGTTCCCTGACCAGGGATTGAACCCAGGCCACAGAATTGAAAGCGCTGAGGCCTAACCACTGGACCAGGGAATTCCCTAGTTTCTTTTTCTTTAACTTAGGAAAATATAAATCATGAATCAAAATTTAAAAGTTGTGTATAAATTATTTTGGAGAAGGCCGTATCAAAATGATTGTGTTAGAGGAATATTGCTTTAGAGTTCATTTTTTCACATGTATCCTTCTTAGCTTTCTAACTGTACAGTAGAGTCACTCTGCTGCTGCTGCTAAGTCGCTTCAGTCGTGTCTGACTCTGTGCGACCCCATAGACAGCAGCCCATCAGGCTCCGCCGTCCCTGGGATTCTCCAGGCAAGAACACTGGAGTGGGGTGCCATTGCCTTCTCTGGTAGAGTCACTCAGTAGGGTATAATTTATATTGAACTTCTAACAAGGATTTGTAAAATGAACTACAAACTTCTTTTCCTGAGATTCATCCTGGGATATGTTTCATAAAAAGTATATAGTTAGTATATTTTCAGCTGTAAGCAGCAGAACCTCATTCAACATGGCTTAAGAAATAAGAAATTTTATCTTCTCAAGTAATAAGCTTCAGTTTTGGTTGATTACAGAAATTCAGCAATGTCAGTAAAAACCCATATTCTTTGCCTTGCCCAGTTCTGCTGCCCTCCCTGGAACTGGCTGCTGTCTCCATACACAAAACTTCTGAAAGAAGGAAGAGGTCTCTTCCTGTGCCACTGTATTCAGAGAGAGGAAACTTTCTCGAAAAGCCTTTGGCAGGCTTCTTTCACAGCTTTTTGGCCAGAATTGGGTCATATGTCCATTCCTGAACCAGTCATGAGTGGTTCAATAGTGATTACTACTGAAATAACCGTATTTGTGGAATCTGGAGTGGTGTTGACTTCCTCTGAGGCATTATCAGGGGAAGGATTCTGTTAGGAAGGAAGAGGAGGGGATGAATTCTAGGTTGGCAAACAACAGTGGCCACTCTAAAAAGTAATTTGGAGAACCATAGCTGTTTTCAAAGTTCTTGTCTCTGTGTTTGGAAATAAAGATAATTAGCGAGTTAATTTTTTTTCTTTTTCAAAACTAAAATCTAGTTAGTACAGTGATGTATTATGAAGCCCACTTTCATTTTATAAATTGGAATTCACAGGGTTACATAGTGTTGAGAGTTAAATATGACAGGCCATTTCCTGGCTTACCAGTTGCTTTCTAGAAGATGAGGAAGCTAACATCTCTGGTTGACAGTTTCCTTATTTGAGGCTTGTAGGTGTTGGAGTAGAGTAAATTAGTACATCTGGTAAATGAGTGTGAGAAAGCATTTGTAAAATTATACATTGCATATTTCAAAGTTTAGTAAATTAAGTTTGGTAAATTAAGCCTAAGACTTGTAGAATGATTTATGTTTTAAATGACTGACCTTAAAAATTAGGACACTTAAAGTAACTCATAAATCATATCTTTTAATTGGATTGTATTAACTAGTTAGACATTCAGAGGCAGTATAGTGGGGCTGTTAAGAGAGAGGGTTCTGGAATCAGATTGCCAGAGTTCATGTTGGCTTCTGCCACTTCCTAGTATATATCATTGGGCAATTTACTTATGCATTGGACAATTAACTTAGGTTTTCTGTATTTTGGTTTCCTTGCCTAAAAATGGCAATGATGGTTGTCTCTACTTCAATAAGATTGTTTTGAGAATCCAGTGAATTAACAGCTATAAAGCAGCTGACATGATGCCCAGACCATATTAAGCATCCAAAAATGTTTTTGTTCATGTGTATTAATTAATTCATGTTTTTCAGCAAATATTCATTGCTAGGCAGGTATAGCATTCAATAGAACAGCAAAACTCCCTTTATTCATGGACTATACATTTTTAAGGGAGGGGAGAGAACAAAGAACAAACAAAATCATAAGTGGAATACATAATGATGGTGATAAATGTTATGAAGAAAAAGCAGAGAACAAAAATATGAGTGCTGGGTGAGGGAACTGCTGTTTTCAGTATTATTTATTTATTTACTCATTCTTTCAGGGCACGTAGCATGTGGGATCTTAGTTCCCCAACCAGGGATCAAATCCATGCTCTCCTGCAGTGGAAGAGTGGAGTTCTGACCACTGGACCACCATGGATTTCCCTCGGAAACTATTTTAAATACTAGGACAGGGAGGGCCTGACGTGAAGGAAGTGAGGGTGCTAGTCGGGTAGATACATGGAGGTAAGAGGGTGAGGGAGTATGCCTGGTAGAGGGAATCCCAGACGACTTATTCTGAGGCAGGAGCACGTGTGTCAGGCATTCAGGGGTCACTTAGGAGGCCGGTGTGGCTGAAGTGGAGTGAGGGGAAAGTATTATATAGGAAGGTTTAAAAGACAAGTAATGATGTGGGTGGTGGGGAAGACTATGTAGGACATTGTAAGAACTTTGGCTTTTAAAACTTGACTGAGAAATATAAATGGAGCATAACCTTTAAAAGTTGTGACTTACTCTTCTGTACATCTGTAACATATAATATTGTATTTCAAATATGCTTTAATAAAGAAAAAGACTTGACTGTGATGAGAAGCCACCCAAGTGTGTTGAAGAAGGATGTGTTATGATTCCTGGCTTAAAAGGACAGTTCTGGCTGCTGATGGAAGTGGAGAAACTGTTAGGAGGCTACTGCAATAAACAGGCTGAGGGATGGTAGTGACTTGGACATGGGTGGATGCTGTGGAGATTGTAAAAAGTAGTTGGATTCTGAATAGTATGACTAGTTATGTAATTTGTCATTTCTAAACTGACTTAGTTATTTTCTAATTTTTAGCTTTAGGTATGCTTTAGTAATTAAAAGATTTTGCTTTTAAAATGAGGTCAATCTATATATTTTTGGATAGATTTTTCTATCTTTGAAGTGTCATGATTTCTAATCTCTGACATCTGAGTGCAAAGCAGCATAATATGTGGCCTTCGTTATTTGATGAAGGCTTACTCATGAGTTACTTTGATAAACATTACTGAATAAATCTAGACTATACTATAATTTACTTTCAAAAGTAACTTTGAAAAGGAAATTATCTTGAAATTCCAAGTTTCTGTGGTGGTCTATGAAGGGGAGGAGAAATTAAAGAGAAGGAAGCCATGCCACATATGTATAATTTTACTTTATGTGCTAGAGTTGTTGGTGTTTTAGAATAATGAAAATATATTTGTGTGTTTACGTGTTAGTGGAATGATTAAGTGCTTGAGGATAGACATTGCTGAAGTGTTGCTCAGTGTGTAGGGGTTCTGGATTCAGAGTGTTTCGATTTCCAGTTCTATCCCTGTCTACTTCTAGTTTGTGACCCCTGGAGAGCAGCTTAAACAGTTTATAGCAACTTGAACAGTCATTGTTTTTGCTTCTTTCCTGCCTTTCTCAAACTTACTAGTTTCTCTTCCAGGAGTACCGGTTTCCCTTTAGCTCTCTCCTTTGCCTGTTTCCTTACTGTGATCTGTATAATAAGGGCCAGGGGAGTAAAGAAAAGAAGCTATGAATACTCATATAGGAACATATTTGATTTTTTCACACTTACCTGCCAGAGAGTTTGACATGTTTGACTTTTAGGAAGAAGTTTAAGACAATCTGGTGATTCAGACCTATAGTAGGATGTAGTTCAGTACTTGGAGTTTGCTGTTGTTTCTGAACTGTGTAAGAGCCGATATCACTGCTGTCTGACTGAAATGGACCTGGGCCTCTCTTTTTGATTCCTAGGCATCAACAGTGGGCATTTAGGGTAGCATTACCAGATAAAATATATGCAGTACGTCCCCATGAAATATTTGAGACATATTTATACTGAAAAGTTATTCATTGTTTATCTGAAATTCAAATGTAACCGGGTGTCTTGTATTTTTATTTGCTAAATTTGCCAAGGCTCATTTAGAGAGAGGCTAGGCAGTTGAATAAACACTATTTCCTAGTACAGTCTCCCCATGGAGAGAGATGCGTAGGAATAGACGTGTAACTTGTTGTAACTAGTATCAAAATACTTTTCAGATTCAGTAGCAAAAAGTTCAATTCAAGTTGGTTTAAACAAAGAGAATTTATGGGTTTGTGTAATTGAAAAGTTTAAAGGGAATGAGGGAATAAACAAGGTCCTACTGGATAGTACAGGGAACTATATCTACTCTCCTGGGATAAACCCCCTGGAAAAGTATATAAAAGAAGAATGTATAGATGTATATAACTGAGTCACTTTGCTGCTCAGCAGAAATTAGCACAACATTGTAAATCAACTATACTTCAATTTAAAAAAGGGAATGAGGGCCCCTGGCTAAGTTTGATCAAGACTGTCAGACTTTGGCCCAGTTTTTCTGCATTTGTTTTGGCTTTCCCTTATATCGGCTTTTTTCTCAGGCTGGCTTCTCTGGTAGTATAAGATGACTGCCTTTGGCTCCTGGGATTGCATGTTTCCTCAGTTCTAGGTGTGGGGTGGAGGGTAGGGAGGATGCTTCCCACAAATATAACACAAAGATCCTGAGTTTGTCACTAATTAGACTGTCCTGTGTCCCAAAGGATCACTGTCTTAAAATCAGGATTCCTTGAATTACTAATTGTAGCTTTCTCTGTCTTGTAAACTTGAGAGTGCATCAGAACCACCTGGAGGACTTGTAAAAAAAAAAAAAAAAAATAGAATACTAGGGCTTACCTCCAGAGTTTTTGATTCACTAGGTTTGGGATTGGGTTCTAAAAATTTGTAGCAAGTTTCCAGATGTTACTGCTTTGACTGGTCTGCACACCACACTTTGAGAACCACTGTTGTGTGGAATCAGGGCCTACTCCTGGAGCTGGGGAAGGGGTCAGTCCCATATAAACTCCTTACCAGTGTGGGGAAGAAATAAGGTACGTTTTGAGATAATTACAGTGTCCCCTAAAGAGAGAACTGCTTGCTGTTTTTGCCTGTCCAACTAACCTTCCCTCTTATTTGGGTAACAAGCTTCCTGATTTTTGTTTTGGAACCATTATTACCCCATTTGCAGTCAGTGTGGCTTAGGTAGGGTTGATCTAATCCATTGGCTTTAAGGGGTGGGCACATGACCCAGGCCTGGTCAATAAGAACACTGCATTCACCTGGCCAAAGGGATTAGTCTGAGAGTTAATAGGTCAGTGTTCTTTGTAGTATACAATGCACATTACTATACATTACTATTTACTGTCCTAGCTAGCGATATAAAGATGGCATAATCCCTATCCTTAAGGAGCTCAGACTGTAATTAAGGAATACCCACCTGTAAACAAATGTATGTAGACTTCTCTTTATTACTTCCTCCATTTCTCATGCCTATCAGCTAACATACATTTGCATTATATACTATATTACCCACTTTATAATCTTTAACCACACTTACTATTAATTGTTGAGTGTCTTTAGTCCTCATTAGATGATAAATTTCCTCAGGATAAGGACTGAGTCCATAATTAACTGCTGGGTCTCCTATACATAGCACTGTCTCTGGTACATAGAGGTGTTCAGTAAATATTGGTTAAATGAATATTTTACGTATAGTAATAAAAAAGTATAAACAGGGAGTGGTTTACTGGTCAGGTAGTAGAGAGGTAACACCCTGGATGAATAGACACAACTTGATATGTTTTGGGAACTGTAACTAATTCAGTTTTGCTGAAACAAGTATGAAGTGGGAAGTGGTGGTAAATGCGTCTGGAGATATAGGTGAGGGCCGATTCATGAAAGGCCCTGAATGCTATACTTAGAGGTTGGATCTTTTTCCTGTGGGCAGTTGGGGAGCTACTGACTAATTGGTTTCAAGTAGGGAAAAGAATATATTGGCTGCAAAGTAAAAAATAGATTGGAGGAAAGCCAAATTGAAGGAGGTAAACTCTTCAGGAGGCTATTTCAGTACAGGTGAAAGATGTTATGAAAGCCTAAGGTAAAGGGGGAAAAAAAAAAGAACAGCAGGGAGGTGGGGAGACCTTGTGCACAACAGTTCATGTGGACTCACTAATCTTGACTACCAACCCATACAGTTCTACAGCTACACCCATGCTAGATTTATAACCAGAGATTGTGCTTCTGTTTTATCTTCTGATTATTAAAAACAAATAACTGTAAATTATGTGATAATTCCTCCCCACCCCCACCCCCAAAAAAAGCCTAAGGGAAGATAGTAGCAGAGAGAATGAAGAGGAAGAGTTGTTTAAGAAGTAGAATAATGGGACTTAGAGACTGTCTTGGGAAAAATCAAAGACTCTCAAAAATCAAAGACTTAGTTTTCTGGCTTGGGAGATGGTGGTACCATAAACTAAGAGACCCAATTTAAAGAGGAAGGACAGGGACTTCCCTGGTGGTCCAGTGGTTAAGAATCCGCCTGCCAATTCAGGAGATGCAGGTTTGATCCCTGATCTAGCAAGATCTCACATGCCATGGAGCAATTGAACCTGGGTGCTGCAACTACAGAAGCCCAAGTGTCCTAGCGGCCATGCTCCCCAAGATAAACCATCTCTGTGAGAAGTTCATGTACGCCACAAAGAGTAGCCCCAGTTCGCTGCAACTAAAGAAAGCCCGTGTAGCAATGAAGACCCAAAACAGCCAAAAATTTATTTATTTGAAATAAATAAAGATGAAGGTTAGGCTTGGATCATATGGATAAAAGTGTAAAGGTATATTTTATTCTAGGTCCTTTTCTAATGGCTAGGAGCATATGTGAAAAATGGGCTTTACTCTAGTGGGTCAGATGTTAAAGAATCTGCCTGCAGTGCAGGAGACCCAGATTTGATCCCTGGGTTGGGAAGATCCCCTGGAGAATGGAATGGCAACCCAGTGTAAAGGTGAATTTTTTTCTAGGTACTCTTCTAATGGCTGGGAGTATAGCAATGAACAAAACAAAGTCCTTGCTTTATACAGGAGGAAATATGACAGTAAATTAAATAAATACATAGGTTATGTTAGGTTACAACAAAGAAATAAGAAAAAGAAGAAAAAAATCTACTGGCTCAGAAATTTCCTGGCAGTCCAGTGTTTAGGACTCCATACTCTCACTTGCAGAGGGCCTGGGTTCAGTCCCTGGTCAGGGAACTAAAATCCCACAGACAGCTCAGGGTAGCTAAAAAAAAATAAAGAGAAAGAGAAACAAAACAAAATGGCTACAGGCTTAGGGAGATGGAAATCAGAGAAGGAATTACTGTTTTATTTTGGGTAGTCAAGAGAAGGCCTCACCGATATGGTGATTTAACCTTTGTATTGTGAAGTAAAATACACAATCCCACATAAAAATGGGCAAAAGACATGAAAAGGTATGTCTTTGAATATATAAAATGTGTAAGTATATCAACATAAATGTACAGATTACTGACTTCATATAGTGAGAAACTTTATAACCTCCACTTAGATAAAGATGGTGAAGATAACTTCCCAGAAGCCAAAAGCATACCCCTTTCCAATTATATACCCCCTTCTCTTCTCCCTACCAGAGGTAACCATTGACTTGGCTTTTTTTTTTTTTAACTTTTTTTTTTTGTTGAAGGATAATTGCTTTACATAATCTTGTTGTTTTCTGTCAAACCCCAACATGAATCAGCCGCAGGTATACATATATCCCCTCTCTTTTGAACCTCCCTCCCATCTTCCTCCCCGTCTCACCCCTCTAGGTTGATACAGAGCCCCTGTTTGAGTTTCCTGAGCCATACATTAAATTTCTGTTGGCTTGACTTGACTTTGTAATACAGTTACTTCCTTGTTTTTCTTGGATTCAGAATTCTGGTTTATAGAATATATGTAGAGAATGCCAAATTATTGCCTTCTGTAACAATATATGTTGTTCTACGTCTCCAGTAACCCTTGGTATTGTCAGACCCTTAAATTTTTGGAAATCTCACAAGTGTATAGTAGTATCTCATTGTAGTTCATTTATTTTAAAAATATTTGTTTATCTATTTATTTTTGGTGGCACCAGCTGTTAGTTGTGGTGTGTGGGCTCTTAGTTGCCCCACGGCATGTGGGATCCATGATGCTGGGGGGACGTTAGTTCCCCCAACCAGCGTCAAGCCACATCCTAAGCATTGAAAGGTGAATTCCTAACCACTGGACCACCAGGGAAATCCCTCCTTGTGGTTTAGATTCATTTGCATTTTTCTTATTCTTAATCAGGTTTACAATCTTTTATAGCCATTTGTTTATCCTCTTGTAAAATACCTTTTCATGTCTTTTGCCCATTTTTCTATGGGATTGTTTAGTTTTTCTTAGGTTTGTAGGAATTATAAATATGAGTCTCAGTTCTTGTTTATTATATGTATGCAAATATTTTAAGGTGCCATTTTGGGCAGAGACCTAAAGGAAATGGGGTGAGCCGTGGGGATAGTTGAATGAAGGGTATTACAGGCCGAATGAACAGCAATAACATACAAAGACCTTGAGCTAGGAGTATTTTTGAAATGTTGTAGGAGCAACAAAGGAAGCTTATGTGAGATTGGAAAGGAGAGGGGTAGAAGGATCACAGGGAAAAAATGAAGCAAAATGAAAAAAAAAAAACCCTCATGGAATATTATTAAAGTGTAGGCTATAATATCCATTCCTTGCTATTGCTACCAATATGTAAAAATGGAATACAGTGAAGGAAAAGAACTAGAATATGATCAAATGAAAAGAGTAATAATATGATTGTGGATAATTTTGTCCTACATTTGTTATGGTATCAAAAACAATGTTAAAAGTACATTTAATTTTTTTTTACTCATTTTTGGCTGTGCTGGGTCTTTGTTGCTGCACAGGCTTTTCTCTGCTTGTGGTGAGCGGGGGCTACTCTCTAGTTACAGTTCTTGTGGCTTCTCTTGTTGTGAAACACAGGCTCTAGAGCACTTGGACTTTAGTAGTTGCAGCTCCTGGCCTCTAGAGCACAGGCTCAATAGTTGTTGCATGCTAGCTTAGCTGTCCCATGTTATGTGGGATCTTCCCAGACCAGGGATTGAACCCGTGTCTCCTGTGTTGGCAGGCGGATTCTTTCTGAGCCACCTGGGAAGTCCCTAAAAGTATATATATATATATATATATTTTTTTTTCCTAAAAGTATATTTAAAAAAAGAAAAGATTTATGAGTAGATACTACAGTTAAGTTAAAAAAAATTAATCTTCCGAAAGATAATCTTGAAGCTGGCTCTTACTCTCAGGCATTGTTATGTAGAAACTCTGTATTAGTCTCCTATTGCTACCATAACCAGTTACCTTAAAATTAGTGGCTTAAAACATTGTTATCTTGCAGTTCTAGAGGTCAGAATTCTAAAATCAAGGTGTTGGCAGGGCATATTCCTTTTGGAAGCACTGGAGAAGAATTCATTTTCTTGCTTTTCCCACTTTCTAGAAGCTGTCTGTGTTCTTGACTCCTGGTCCCTTTACTCTGTTTCAAAGTCAGTAGCATTGCATCTTCAAAACTCTCTCTCTCTGACCTCTGCTTCTGTTGTCGTATCGCCTTCTCTAACTCTGATATTCTTGCCTTCCTTTTATGAGCACCTTTCTGATTTCTCTAGCCCACTTGGATAATCCAGGATGATCTTCCCATCTCAATATTCTTGACTTAATCAATCTACAAAAAGTCCCTTTTGGCATGTAATGTAACATATTCACAGGTTGCAGGGACATTCTAGGGATGTCGACATCCTCAGAGGGCCCTATTCTATCTACTGTAGACTTGAAACTGGAGAATAAAAATTTCACTATCTGTGTTTCTTAGGGTTTGATGAATGAGGAATTATAAGTACAGATAGAGAGAACCCTTACTAGCAGAGAAGAAGCTTGGTGAATGTCTTATCTTAATTTTGAATATTCTACAACATCTGCCATAGAGGGACATCTTAAAGGTAGCCTTAAACATGATATGAAAGATCACTAGAAACTTTTTTTTTTTTTTCACTAGAAACTTTTAAGTCCTATTTCATGTAGTTGATGGCTTGAGAAAGAGGATTGTGCTTTTTTAGAAGACCGGTTTGAATTTTGTCTGCTTAACAACTGAATGACTTTGAACGATCTTCATCTGTGAAATGGGAATTGTTGTTTAGTCACTCAGTCGTGTCCCACTGTCTGTGACCCCATGGACTGCAGCACACCAGGTTTCCTTGTCCTTCACCATCTCCCGGAGCTTGCTCAAACTCGGGTCCATTGAGGTAGTGATGCCATCCAACCGTCTTGTTCTCTGTCATCCCCTTCTCCTCATGCCTTCAATCTTCCACAGTGTTAGGGTCTTTAATGAGTCGGCTCTTTGTATCAGGTGACCAAAGTGTTGGAGCTTCAGCATCAATCCTTCTAATGAATATTCAGGATTGATTTCCCTTAGGATTGACTAGTTTGATCTCCTTGCAGTCCAAGAGACTCTCAAGAGTCTTCTCCAATACCACAGCTCAGAAGCATCAGTTCTTCAGTGTTCAGCCTTCTTTACGATTCAACTCTCACATCCATACATGACTGCTGGAAAAACCATAAGTTTGACTGTATAGATCTTTGTTGGCAAAATAACGTCTTTGCTTTTTAATATGCTGTCTAGGTTTGTCATAGCTTTTCTTCCAAGGAGCAGTTGTCTTTTAATTTCGTGGCTTGCAGTCACCATCTGCAGTGATTTTGGAGCCCAAGAAAATAAAGTCTGTCAGGAGTAGTAGCACTTAGTTCACAAAGATTTTTATAAGAATTATAAAATGTAATATATATACACAAATACACATATATATACACATATAACAAACTGATGCTTAGTATCTGGCATATAGTAGGCACTCTTCTTGCAGTTCAGTGCTTTTGTGACACAGTGGTAGGGAAGTGTTAGCAAAGTTAAGGTGAGGGACTTGTGCTGGAGGCTTTGCCAGAGGCAGCTGCATGTCTTACTTGTTAGAAGCTGTCTAACTCTAGTGTGTGCTTGGCTTTACCAGACTGACCTTTTCTTCTTTTTCTGCCTTAAGAAAAGTCTATTGCTGTTTTTTCAGCATAATTGTTCCTGAATCTTCCCTTTTTCTTCATGGTTAGCCTAAATGCTGCCCATCTCATGCATTCATTCAACAAATACTTACCTAATGCCTTGTATCAGTGGAGACTCAGCACTGGAGACACAGAGATAAATAAGAAAAGGTGTGTCTTCTAGGAGCTCCAATTTCAGTGCAGACAGGTCAACAGCTGCACTGTAATGAATAAGTTTTATGTTAAAAGGTTCAGCAGAGCTCTGTGGAATCAAAGAGGAGGTAGTGTTTACCTCGGTCTAAAAAGTGTAAGGGAAAGTTTCATTGATAAAATTGTATAAGACCTGAGTCTTAAAAGTAGCTGGGTAGGAGAGCGTGGTGGGAAATGGAAAGGAGAGGGAAAGAGAGGAGATGGAGGAGAAAGGGTGAGGGAGAATGAGGGAGGGGAGAGAAGCGGGAGAGAGGAAGAAAGAGAAGGAGAAACAGAGGAACAGGCATTCCCTGTGGAACAGGGAACCATATGTACAGAGGCGTGAGAGGGTGTTGGATGAGCTGTGGATATTCAGGTGTGGCTAGGGTGAAAGGTGCCTGTGGGAAAGTCACAGGAAAATGAGCTTAGAAAAGTAAGCAGGGCCACACTTTGAAGGGCCTTATATTCCATACCAAAGAATTTGGACTTTATCTTATAGGTAGTATAGAACTCCTGAAACATACTATGCTAAAGCAGTATGATTAGATTAAAGACTCAAAGCAGCAGGAAAGGTAGGAAAAGAAGATTGATCTCTGGGGAAATTTTTAGGAAGAAAAAAATGACTTAGCATGTAAAACCTAAGGTGAGTTTATGACATGAAGATAAAAAAGTTTCTGCTGGACTTTGCTATTGAGAAGAGTTTAACAAGACATATCTTTAGTGAATGGGTTGGAAATCAGATTACAGTAGGTTGAAGAGTGGCTGAAAGGTGAGAGTGTAGAGACTACAAATATAGACCACTCTTAGAACATTTGCTGTGAGGGAAAAGTGAGAGGTAGCAAAAGAGAGAGACATAGATCTGAGAAACATATATATATATATATTTTTAAAGACAGAGGAATCTGGAACTTTTGTGGTGGTCCAGTGGCTAAGACTCTGTTCTTCCAATGCAGGGGACCTAAGTTTGATCCCTTATCAGGGAACTAGGTGTCACATGCCCCAACTAGAGATCCTGCATGCCACAACTAAGACCTGGCAGTCAAATAAATAAGTAAATATTTTAAAAATCATAAAAGCAAAAGAGCAGAATCTTCTGATTCCACGGAGCTCTGCTGAACCTTTTAACATAAAGCTTATTCATTACAGTGCAGCTGTTAACCTCTCTTTGCACTGAAAATGGAACTCCTTGAGGACACTGATATTTTAGTGAAGATGATAAAGCAGAGATAAGACTGAATATATGGGAGGGTGTGATTTGATGGAACAGGAAAGTAATGTGTTTGTAGGTGAGAGGAACTGTGAACCCAACCTTTGTCTAACACTTAGAAGAAAGAAGATGAGTTTGAAGAACAATGTAGGTTGGAAAATTGGGTGAGATCAGACTTCTTTTTCTCTGGTAGAAGGCAGTTGTAATAGAAGAGGTGTGTAGAGTGATCACTGTGTGGAATGGGAAGGGCCACTGATCAGAGGCATATAAATGATTTACTAATAACATAGTTAATGTCAGTGAAGGTTAGAGACTTAACTGATTTGCAGCGGCACAGATTCCCAGCTCGTTGTAATTTTCTTTAGCAGCACTCAGCAGTTGTGGTATAGGAACAGAGGAAGCAGATGGTTGGATGACTTTCCATGGTTGAAGAGATGTACTGAGCTAGTGTGGTAGAAGAACCAGCAAGGAACTGGGAAGAGATATTGGTAAGAAAGTGGTTGATGCTCAACACTGAGGACATAAGTTAAGTGAATTATGACATATTCATAAAAAATTCTTACAGTTGTTAAAATTTATGTTTATAAAGTGCTTTTTTTTTATAGTATTAAAGTAATAAAAGTGCTGTAGGTTGTACAAAGATTTAGAAATAATCAACTGTAGTACTCTAGGGGTTATCTTAGGCATAATGAGGAAAAAAACCTCTCAAAACCAAGAGTCTTGGTTGCCCCTGTTAACACATAGACAGTCATTTGACAGGGATTATTATCTCTGCTTTACAGGTGAAGAAAATGAGATTTAGCAAAGGTGACTGTTCAGAGTTATAAATTTGGTGAATGGCAGAGTAACAACTATTATAGTACTTATTGAGTAGTTACTGTGTCAGGCATTATTTTATTTAAATAGTCTTATTTAATAGTTTCCTCACATGTTGCTTGAATTTTCATTTCTCAGTTAAAAAAACAGACTCAGGAGAGTAATAATATAAGCAATAGATAACTATCAAAATATACCAACAAGTGCTCTTAGAAGTTCAAGAGAAGAGGGAGATCGTGGGTGGATGAAGGACTTTGGAGATGATATTTGAACTTGGACTATGAAGTTCAAGTTGTTGTTTTAGTTGCTGAATTGTGTCCAACTCTTTTGTGACACCATGGGCTGTAGCCCACCAGATTCCTCTGTTCATTGGGTTTCCTGGGCAAGTATTCTTGGAGTGAGTTGACATTTCCTTCTTCAGGGAATCTTTCCAACCCAGGGACTGAACCCATGTCTCCTACACTGACAGGCAGATTCTTTATCACTGAGCCACCTGGGAAGCCCAAGAAGGATAGGTAGGATAGTCTTTTTTGGGGCCGCCGGGGGAGTTTCTTTGATTTACATTTTCCGCATTAAGAAAAGGTTTTCTATAATAGTCTAGTATATCATGTTTTGGGAGAAGGCAATGGCAACTCACTCCAGTACTTTTGCCTGGAAAATCCCACGGACAGAGGAGCCTGGTAGGCTGTGGTCCATGGTGTGGCTGAGAGTCTGACACGACTGAGCAACTTCACTTTCACTTTCCGCTTTCATGCATTGGAGAAGGAAATGGCAACCCACTCCAGTGTTCTTGCCTGGAGAATCCCAGGGACGGGGGAGCCTGGTGGGCTGCCATCTATGGGGTCACACAGAGTTGGAAATGACTGAAGCAACTTAGCAGCAACAACAGCAGCATTCATGTTCCTGGGGTGTTTTGCTCAGATAAAAAAAAAAATTATTTTTGCTTATTTTTAGTAAAAAGACCAAGGCTATCTATAGATGTTGTAAGGACTCAACATAATTTCCAGATCTTAAGTGTATTGCGTTCAAGACTGCTTTAGAAGGAATGGAAGAAATTTGCTTCCAATCAGCTTTGCTAGTTGACTCATGAACTCCTTAGTAGGTCTTCTAGGACAGGTTTCAAATATAAATATAAATCAGCCTATTTATCTACATATTAATCTTAGGTTATTTTTCTCCTTACACAGTAATTTTTATCTGGGTATTATTTTTACATTGGTTAGTAGAAAACACTTCATTTAAAACAACAATGAAAAGGCCACCGAAAATTAGTTTTTTTCATGCTGAATTGAAATGGTGAAAAATAAGGACTTTTTAAGGTTTAAAATTCCGTAAACCTTAAAGTAGGTTTAAATTTCCTTTCTCCCAGTCTTGACACTTTCCTTCTATTGTTTTAGTGGAAGAAACATTTGAATATAGAATATTTTACATTAAGGAATCTTCAAGAACACATCAGAAAGGATTTAGTAAGTATGATCTCACATTACTCATAGTAGGAGTTGCTCTGTGGATTTATTATTTATCAGGTTTTATATTTGGAGATGCCTATAATTGCTCTCTGTAAATTTCTGCAAAGTAGTCACCATTGCAGTCTGTCTCATTTTTAGATCAAGTCAGTATGTAATAGATTGTGGCTTCAAATGAGTACTTGATACTTTGTAATATAGGACTCATTTGGTAACTGCAAAGAAGTAAAGATAAAACAATTTAATGAGCTGTGTAAAGGTAGCTTCCATAGGGAAAGCACATTTTGAAAACAACTATGAAAAACTTACTATTACTGATTTGAGAAGAAATTAAAAATCTTTAGTCTTTTAACCATAAAAGAAATTGAATTTGTGATTAAGGAAATGTACCCTACTAGAAACAATTCCAGGTCCATATATTTTTAAAATCATGATTAAAAAAAAAAACTTCAGAAATTTACCAGCTTAACCATTTTTAAGTGTGTAGTTCAGTAGAGTTAAGCATATTCACATTATTATAGAGCATATCTCCAGCACTTTGTCATCTTGCAGATCTGAAATGCTATAGCCATTAAACAACTCCCTTTTCTGCCTCACCTTGGCACCTGGTAACCATGATTCTACTTCGTGTTACTATGAATTTGACTACTTTAGATGCCTCATATAAGAAGAATCATACAGTGTCTATTTGTGAGTGCTGTTCACTTCATATCATATCCTTAAGATTCATCTATTTTGTAGACTGTGACATGTTTTCCTTCCTTTTTAATGCTAATATTTCATTGTATGTATATGCCACGTTTTCTTTATCCATTCATCTCTCAGGGGACCTTAGGGTTGTTTTCACTGGTGGCCATTGTGAATAGTGCTGTTGTGAAGGTAGGTATCCAATATCTCTTTTGAGACCTTGCTTCCAATTCTTTTGGATATATACTCAGATTGGAATTGTTGGATCAAATGGTATTTCTTTTTATTTATTTATTTTTTTTTATTTTTTTTTTTTTAAAACTTCTCTCCGTGTTTATTTATTTCTTTACTTTTGACCACACCACAGAGCATGATGTGGGATCTTAGTTTTCCGACCAGGGATGGAACCTGCAACCCCTGCATTGCAAGTGTGGAGTCTTAAACACTGGACTGCCAGGGAAGTCCCACATTCAATACTTTTTAAAAAGAAAGCATTAATCTGTGTAAGGAAAAGATGAGCCTGAGTGAGACTTATCACAGTTACTTGTGAGAGATGACGTGCTGTGAAAAATTTCAGCAAGGGACTCATTAGGGTCACATGATATAAAATTTGGGATTTTAGGATTTAAAAATATATTTATATTTAGATAAAAAATTGGGATCTGAGGGATCATGTTATAAATAACAGATTATAAACAGGTGATCCACACATTACATGGGTCCATAGATGTGTTTGTTTGGCCTAAAGAGAACTCATAGAATTTAAAATTATTCCCAGCATTCTAAAATGGGAGAAAGAAAATATATGAGAACATCTTTATGATCTTGGGTTAGGTAAAAATTTCTTAGCTAAAACACCAAAATCATGATCACATGAAAAAAAAATAAGTTGGGCTCTAGAAAAATTAAAAACTTGTGTTTTTGGAATATACTGTTAGAAGAATGAAAGCTGAGTCATGGATTGGAAGAAAATAGTTGAAAATTACATATCTGATAAAGGACATGTATAAAGTTTATAGAAAGAACTCTGGAAAATAATAAAAACTCAATAATATGAAAATAAATAACCCAATAAAATTGGGCAGAAGATTTAAATGGACACTTAAGTAAATGAGATATATGGACAGCAAACAAACACATAAAAAGATATTCAACTGAAGTAAGGTATTTCTTTTTAAATTCTTTTTTGCTTATTTATTTTTTTCTTTTAATTTTTTAATTTTCGGGTGCTGTACTGCACATCATGTGGGATCTTGGTCCCCTGACTAGGAATTGACCCGTGACCCTGGCAGTGGATGTGAAGAGTCTTAACTACTATATCTCCAGAGAAGTCCCTCAAATGGTATTTCTATTTTTAATTTTTTGAGATACCTCCATACTGTTTTCCCTAGTGGTTGGACCATTTTACAATCCTACCAACAGAAGGTTCCAGCTTCTCTAGATCTTCACCAACACTTGTCTTATTTTCTGTTTTGTGTTTTTTTTTTTTAATAGTAGCCACCCTTATCAGACTTATGAGTTCAGACTTTACAAGTTAGTTCTATCAAACATTCATGGATAATTATAACTTTAGATAAATTCTTCTAGAGTCTAGAAAAATAACTATGCATTTGACTGTTCTGAGTATTTTGTATAAATGGAATCATAAATTTTTGTCCTTTTATGTCTGGTTTATTTCATTTGGCATGATGTTTCCAAGATTTATCCATTTTGTAGCATGTATCAGAACTTCATTCCTTTTTGTGGCTGAATACTGTTCCTTTATATGTATATATTACTTTCTGTATATCTATCAATTTGTTGGTGGACACTTGTTTTCCCAACAAATATAATTTTTAAAAGATACAGTTTATTATAGCAGCAACAGCAGCAACAGCAATTTAAAAAATACCTGGGAACAAAATCAACACAAGATATTCATGACCTTTTATGGAGAAGATTATAAAATATTTTTGAAAGACATTAGAGGAGATCTAAATAAATTGGGATACCATATTAATGAACAGGAAGACTCAGTATCATAAAAAACATTAGTTCTTTCCAAATTAATTTATAAGTTCAATACAATTCTATTTAATAATAGGGTATTTCGTTTAACTTGACAACCTCTATCCAAAATTTACATAGGAGAGCAAACTACCAATAAATATTTGGATACTTTTTTAGATAGTATGACTTCTAAAGCCATACTATCTGAACACTGTAATATTGGCACAGGATAGACCACAATGGAGCAGAATAGAGGCCAGAAACAGAACCTCTTCATGTAAGGAAATTTAGTATATGACAGAGTTTTGCAGATGAGTGAGGAAATAATGGACTGACTAAACAGTTTAACTGGTAATGAAACAATGGGATATCTATATGGAAATAATGGAATTTCTATTCACAGCATATATACAAGTAAGAAAGTGAAAGTGTTAGTTGCTCTGTAGTAATTAAAGATGTAAATATGAAAAACTTTTAGAAATAATTTGTAATTTGAATGACAAAGGAAAATACTAACAAATATATCTATTATCAAAATAAAAAAATTGCAGTTGTCAAAAGAAAACATGAAATGAAATATACCCTATCATCTAGGAGAAAATGTTTGTAAAGCACTGAACTAAAAAGAATAGGGACTTCCCTGGTGGTCCAGTGGTTAAGAATCTGCCATGTGATGCAGGGAATGCAGATTCAATCTCTGTGGGGGAACTAAGATCCCACATGCCTCGGGGCAACTACTGAGCCCTCTTGCCACAGTTAAGACCTGGCGCAGCCAAAAATAAATAAATATATTTTTTAAATAATTAATAATACAGATATACAAAGAATATTTTATAAACCAGTAATAATGATAGTGGACTGGAAATTCATAGAAGAAATGCAAATGAACTATAAACATGAAGAAGTCTTTAATCTTAGTCATGGAAATGCAAATTAAAACCTCAAATAATACATCATACTTGTCATTTTGGTAAGGAGGTGGAATAATGGGAACTCTCATGTACTGCTGTGGGGAGTGGAGTATCACTTGAAACTCCACTTTAGAAGATAGTTTAGAAGTATCTGACATAGTGTATACCCTAGGGAAACTTGAGAAGGTGGGCAAGAGTTTGTATGTGTAACAATATGAGAAAGTTCATAGCAATATTATTTGTTAAAACAAAAAACCTCACACTGCTCAAAAGGCATCAATAATAGAGTGAAGGAATTGTAGAATATTTATGTAGTAGTAGGGAACAGTGAAAATAACCACAGCTACATGTGATTGCCAACATCCATTGGAGCATAGAAAAAGCAAGAGAATTCCAGAAAAACATATGCTTCATTGACTATGCTAAAGCCTTTGACTATGTGGATCACAACAAACTGTGGAAAAAATTCTTAAAAGAGATGGGAATACCAGACCACCTTACCTGCCTCCTGAGAAACCTGTATGCAGGTCAAGAAGCAACTGTTAGAACCAGACATGGAACAATGAACTGGTTCCAAATTGGGAAGGGAGTACGTTAAGGCTGTATATTGTTGCCTGGCTTATTTAACTTATATGTAGAATACATCATGCAAAGTTCCGGGCTGCATGAATCACAAACTAGAATCAAGATTGCTGGAAAAAATACCAATAACCTCAGAGATGCAGATGACACCGCCCTTATGGCGGAAAGCAAAGAGGAATTAAAGAGCCTCTTGATGAAGGTGAAAGAGGAGAGTGAAAAAATTGGCTTAAAACTCAACATTCAAAAAACGAAGATCATGGCATCCAGTCCCATCACTTCATGGCAAGTAGATGGGGAAACAATGGAAACAGTGACGGACTTTATTTTCTTGGGCTCCAAAATCACTGCAGATGGTGACTGTAGCCATGAAATTAAAAGATGTTTGCTCCTTGGAAGAAAACTTATGACAAACCTAGTCAGCATATTAAAAAGCAGAGACATTACTTTGCCGACAAAGGTCCATGTAGTCAAAACTGTGGTTTTTCCAGTAGTCATGCATGGTTGTGAGAGTTGGACCATGAAGAAGGCTGAATGCCGAAGAATTGATGCTTTTGAACTGTGGTGTTGGAGAAGACTCTTCAGAGTCCTTTGGACTGCAAGAAGATCAAGTCAGTCAATCCTAAAGGAAATCAGTCCTGAGTATTCATTGGAAGGACTGATGCTGAAGCTGAAGGTCTAATACTTTGGTGAAAACCTCGTGCAAAGAGCTGACTCATTAGAAAAGACTATGTTAGAAAAAAGACTATGTTAGAAAGACTGAAGGCAGGAGGAGAAGGGGATGACAGAAGACAAGATGGTGGGATGGCATCACCGACTCAATGGACATGGGTTTGAACAAGCTCCAGGAGATGGTGAAGGACAGGGAAGCCTGGCGTGCTATAGTCCGTGGGGTTGTAAAGAGTCAGACACGATTGAGCAACTGAACAACAACACATCTATCAATATAAACGAATCTTAAAGACATGTACAGAGTGAAATGCTATGGAATGATTCTTCCTTCTGAAAGTTATAAAGAGACAAAATATTTTAGGAGATGGAGCCCCTGGGGGAAAATAATAAGGGAATTTGGGAGATTTAAAAAGCAGTGGCAGAGGAAGGAAAGTTTGGCAAGGAGTCTGAAAAGGAACAGTCGGACATACAATGAAGTATAACTGAGAAGGATCAAGACCAGGTAGTTTTTCTGTCATATATAAAGTTGTAGTACTGGGTTGAAGGTAAGGCTTGATTTGAAACACATCACTCTTTCTGTGATTGGTCTTTATGTGTGTGTATTTTTATATTTTCTTTGTTATGAGGTTAAAGAAGGTCTCTTAAAAAGGCCTGATAAAAGTCTGTTTTAAATTGGAATTTTAAAAGTAACTTTGTAAAAAAAAGTAACTTTGTTTGCCTTCTTTTCTATTATTGAGATATAATTCATATGCTGTTATATTCACCATTTTAAAATATACAATTCAGTAGCTTTTAGTATATTCACAAAGTTGTGCAGCCAACTAATTCCAGAACACTAAAACATGTAGGAATTTCCCTGGTGGTCCAGTGGTTAAGACTCTGCATTTCTACTGCAGGGGACATGGGAACTAAGATCCCACATGCTGCATGTAGCACAGAGCACCCCCATAAAATGTTGTAAACCTTGTAGCCTTAGCAGTTACTCCCTATTCTGCTTACCCAAGCCCATAGCAACTACTGACCTACTCCTGTCTTTATGGATTTGCCTGTTCTGGACATTTCATATAAATGGAATGATACAGTATATAGCCATTTGTATTTGACTTCTTTCAGATAGCAAAATGGTTCATCTATTTGTAGCATACATCAGTGCTTCATTTCTTTTTGTGGCTGAGTAATATTCCACTTTATGTATCTACCACATTTGTTTAATTGGTAAAGAATCCACCTGCCAATACAGGAGACACAAGAGATGCAGGTTTGGTCCCTGGGTTGGAAAGATCCTGGATAAGGAAGTGGCAACCCACTCCAGTATTCTTGCCTGGAAAATTCCATGGACAGAGAAGCCTGGTGGGCTACAGTTCATGGGATTGCAAAGAGTCAGACATGACTGAGTGACTGAACACACATTTGGTTTTCCTTCATCAGTTGATAGATATTTGGGTTGTTTCTACTTTTCAGCTATTATGAAGAATGCCGCTATGAACATTCATGTGCAGAATTTTTAATTTTCCGTTTTCTTGGGTAAATACCTTGGAGTGAAATTGCTGAGTCATATGGTAACTTTATGTTTAAGTTTTTGAGGAACTGCCAAACTGTTTTCCACAGTGGCTGCTGCATGATCTTACATACTTGCCAGCAACGTGTGACAGTTCCATTTCTTCTGCATCTTCATCAACACTGTTATCTGTCATTTTTATTGTAGACATTCTAGCAGATGTAAAGTGGTATCTCATTGTGGTTTTGATTTACATTTCCTTGATGACTAGTGAAGTTGAGCATTTTTCATGTGCATATTGGACATTTGTATATCTTCTTTGCTGCAATGTCTGTTCAATATTTTATTCCCTGTGGGGGCTATTCTAGGTAGAATTGTTTTCTTTTTTTAATTTTTTATTTACTTATTTACTTTTGACTGTGCTGGGTCTTCATTGCTACAGACTTTTTTTCTAGTTGCAGTAAGCAGGGTCTGCTGTAGTTGCAGTGAGTGGGGACTATTCTCTAGTTGCGGTGTACAGGCTTCTCATTGCAGTGGCCTCTCTTATTATGGGGCACGGGTTCCAGGGAGTGTGGGCTTTAGTAGTTGTGGCATGTGGGCTCAGTGGTATGGCTCCCAGGCTGTAGAATACAGGCTCAGTTGTTGTGGCACACAGGCCTAGTTGTTCCACAGCATGTGGGATCTTCCCAGATCAGGGATCGAACCCATGTCAACTGCCTTGGTAGGCAGACTGGTCACCACTGAGCCACCAGAGAATTGTTTTCTTAATGTTGGTTTTGATTATTAATTGCTAGTGTATAGGAATTCAATTGACTTTTTCTTTACTAACTAAATTGTTAATAATGGTTTCTTTTGGGATATGATTATAGGAGGTTTGCACTTTTTTTTTTTAAGTTCCTGTTAGGAACTAGGCCGCACAGCAGGAAGTGAGCAGCAGATGAGCAAGCCAAGCTTTATCTGCAGCTCCCCATAATTCCCCACTGCTTGTATTACTGCCTAAAACATATTTCCCTGGCCTCCCTCCCTTCCATAGAAAAATCGTCTTCCATGAAACTGGTCCCTGGTGCCAAAAGGGTTGGGGACCGCTGCATTATCAGGTTGAGGAAAATCGCTTCTGCTCCTAGTTTGTTGAGTGTTTTTATGTTGAAAGATTGATTTTTTGTCAAGTGCTTTTTCTGCATCTATTGTGATGGCTAAACCTTATTCTTTTATTCTGTTAATAAGGTATGTCATTGATTTCTGTTTGTTGAACCAACCTTGCATTCCTGGACCAAATCTCACCTAGTCATAGTGTATGATCCTTTTTATGTTTTGTTGGAGTTGTTAGTTTGCTAGTATTTAATTGTGGATTTTTGTATCTTTGTTCCTATTGGGATATTGGGTCCAAAGTTTTCTTCTCTTGTGTTGTCTTTTTCTGGTATTGGTGTCAGAGTTATACTGGCCTCATGCAATGAGTTGGAAGGAGTTGCCTCCTCTGTTTTGCTAATTCCTCTTTTCCCCCTAATGTCCAATCCTAGTTTTCTTCAGTTCTGTTGTTACTTCAAAAATTTTAGTGCTATTTTTCTGATTCTTTTTTTTTTTTTTTTAACAAATACCTAAAAATACTTTATGGTCTTCATAATTGCATTTAGTGTACCAATTGGGAGTGTGATTCATGGTACACAGCAAACCTTAAATGAAATCAACCTAAGATACTGTCTTTCTTGGACAGTCAAGCACAAGGATAGGAGGAGCTATTTAGGTGTAATCAAACATTTTATAGGTAAGACAAGAGAGTTTAAGAGGATTCTTAAGGTTACATTACTAGATAATGGCCAAGCTTGGAGATTTTGTTTTAGACCTGTAGCTTTCTATGTGTTTGTGAGCAATACTAAGAAATAGTATTCTGTTTAGTTGAATGAATATGTCTAAAACTTATCATGTTATAATCATCATATTTTCCAATAGAGAAGTCCTTAGAACTATAATGAATTCATTGCTATCAGGAAGATATTATTGGAACCTTCAAAGCAGTTAATTTTAACTGAAGGAACTGCTATTTACCTAAATTATATCATGTGAGTGGACAAAAAAATAAAGTCAGTGTCAAAATACATTGAAATCTGAAGGAACTCTTGTCTCTAGGTTGGGAAAAGAAACAAAGGGAACAGAAATCACATTACTATTTCAACCTGAATGGTTTTTTTTAAATATTAAAAAAGTCTGAGGTTTATTTAGCATTTTATCTGAGGTGCTAATGAGAGTAAAAGAACATGAAGATCAATCCCACATTCAATTTTAAGGGGCCTTGCGGTAGTGCAAGCACTCAGACTAACAATTTTGAAAGTATGAAAAATGCCTTATGTTTACAACACACAAAAAATACTGTAAGGATTTCCTGTCCAAAGGGGATAGTCTGAATATCTGCAAAATCTTCCCAATCTGAAGACTCCCAACACCCATTGTTCAGCTGTTTTTCCCAATTCTGACCTGGAACTTTGGACAGAACAAGTAGTACAGAAAGCTTTTCTAGGCAGAAGAGTCTCTGCTGCTGCTATTTAGTCACTAAGCCTGACTCTTTGCGACCTCATGGACTGTAGCCCGCCAGGCTTCTCTGTCCATGGGATTTTCCAGGCAAGAATACTGGAGTGGATTGCCATTTCCTTCTCCACAGACTAAATTTTGTAACTTTTAATTATTAATTAAATGTTACTTCTATTAACTGTTAAATATATTTTTTTTTTGCTTATGAGACAATCTTTCAGAAAAATGCATTTTCAAAGAAAAAAATAAGCAATATAATTTTAAGAAAATAACATATATGTTTCTAAAGATAAAATCATAACTTCAATTTTACTGAGCCAAGAAGATGAACTAGAAGTACTTGCTGGAAATTGCAGTTTTCTGTCTCAGTGTCAATAATGTACAAATGAAATTCTGTGTTGTGATTGGCTTATGTACTGTTTTCATTCAGAGATTAGTTTTGCCAGCAATATCTGATTTGGGATCGGAATTTATCTCACAAAGCAGGTTGGTTTTTGGGACATAGGAAAGGGTCAGTGTTACTAATGAGCATGCTACGGAGAGAAAATTTCAGTGGAGAAAAATAGCATTTGTTCATGCATGAACAAAATTGTGCTGTAGTTCAATGTTGTATGCCAAATAGCCTGTGAAGTCTGGATTGGAGTGTGGCAGCTTGGGATGGGGGATGGTATTTAATCATTATCTTTGAAAAAGAAGTTGGTTAAAGGTGTCAATTGTTTTCTTTTAGAAAGATGAAATGTTTTTGTTTCTTTATCTCCTGTTTTCATAATTTTATTTTTAGATTTTCAAAAAACTGAGGATTCAAGTAAAAATTTTTTCTTCCTTCTGAATAGCTGTTTTTTTCCTCTGGGTAGCCTGATCCACCAGTTATTCTTTTCTAAGCATTTTTCTATATCTAAGATTATATCAGCATCCACAGTATTTCTGGTTCTTTTTTAAAAGTTCTCTAAAATGAAATAGGTTCATCAGTTTAGGAACTGTATTTTATTTATTATTATTTAATATTTATTTATATATTTTTGACTGCATCGGATCTTAGTTGCGGCACACAGAATCTTTGTTGTGGTGCAAGGGCTTCACAGTAGTTGTCATTTGTGGACTCTGCAGTTTGTGGTGCATGGGCTTAGTTGCCCCTTGGCGTGTGGGATCTTAGTTCCCTGACCATGTCCCCTGCATTGGAAGGCGGATTCTTAAACACTAGATCACCAGGGAAGTCCCTAGGAACTGAATTTTAATAGAATTATTTAGTTTTGTTACTTTTGTGTTTAAAACCGTGTGTAATTTCAGACTATTCACAGATACATGTACTGGGAAGTTTTCTCTTGTTCCCTGGTTCCTTCGCAGTGGTTAGTAACTACTGCTTTCATGTTTCCAGAAATTCAGAGGAATTTTTTAATAAAATGGTCATCTAAAGTACCATGGTTAAAACTTTATTCAGGTAGTCAGAATTTATCAAGTGATGAAATATTTCAGATCTGTTATGTGTACTTGATAACATCGTTTGCCTTTGACAATGGAGGTGGTGGTTTAGTCACTAAGTTGTGTCTGACTTTTGTGACCCCATGGACTGTAGCCTGCCAGGCTCCTCTGTCCATGAGATTTTCCAGACAAGAATACTGGAGTGGGTTGCCGTTTCCTTCTCCAGTGGATCTTCCCAACCCAGGAATCAAACCCAGGTCTCCTGCATTGCTGGCAGATTCCCAACTGAGCTACAAGGGAAGCCTTTGACAATACTTCACAAGATAATTTCTTTATTTACTTAGTATTATTTACACAGTACTCTCAAAAACATTTGGTAAAGGTTTATAAATGAAACATTTTTCTTAAACTGAGAATTTTTAGGTCAGGGATATTTGTAGAAGATAGAATTAAAAAAAAAACCAAATGTAAGAGGTTGATACAGAACAATTTAAAGAAAGCATTGCAAGTTCCTTTTTTACTTTTGGGTGATTGATCAGAATCAATATCTAAATATAGCTTAAATGAGTTAACTGTAAAAAGGAAACATGAAATAGTAGTGGTTTATTTCTTCTTTGCCTTTATTAAATTAAAAAGTTTCTGATCTACTAGTTTGCCGTCTCGAGTTGTACTCAACTGCCAGTAACAGTTGACTAAGCCAAAGGTCCTAGGGACTTTTTTCCTAATACAGAGGTGACTGCTTTTATGTTTGCCTTTTGGTTCTGCATATGATGCTTAGGTGTGGTTTAGTGGTAACTTAAATATCCTGTTAATGCCTAATAAATATTTTTGGTGTCCACTGTGTCACCTCTAGGTAACAAAAAAAACCTTTTCTCTACCTTTATATGTTCAGTTACTGGGGATTTCAAGTTAAATTCATAATTGCCAGATTAACAAAGGAAAAGGTTTATCCCTCGTGCACAGGAGTGTCGCAGAAAAGAAGTGAAAACCCAAAGAAGCAGTTAGGCTTAAGAGCTTGTATGTCATATTTTTTCTTTTAAATTGGACTATAATTGATACATAACATTATGTTAGTTTCAGGTATGCAGTATAATGATTTGATATATGTATATATTGTGAAGTGATCACAGTAAGTCTAGTTAACCTCTATCACCACGTATAGGTACAGATTTTTTTCTGATGAGAACTTTTAAGACTTATTATTCTCTTAGTAACTTTCGAACATAATATATAGTATTTTTGACTGTGGTCATCATGCTGTACATTACATTCCCAGGACTTATTTATTTTATACCTGGAAATTTGTATCTTTTCACCACCTTCACCCATGTCTCTCATTCCTTGCCTCTGGCAGTCACCAATCTGTTCTATCTATGAGTTATGTTTTTTTCTTTTTCTTTCAGATTCTACATACAAGTGAGATCATACAGTATTTATCTGTCTTATTTCACTCAGCATAAGCCTTCGAGGTCCATCCATGTTGCCACAAATGGCATGATTATTTTCTTTTTATGACTGAATAATATTCTATTATATATGTGTGTATATATGTATATACACATTGACTGTGCCAATGTGGCTTGTGGGATCTTAGCTTCCTGACCAGGGATCAAACCCAGGCCACAGCAGTGAAAGCCTGAAAGCACTGAGTCCTAACCACTGGACCTCCAGGGAATTCCCTCCATTGTATATGTTTCCTTTATCTATGCATCCATCTGTGGACATTTAGATTGTTTCTGTATCTTGGCCATTGTAAATAATGCTGCAGTGTACATGGGGGTCCGTCTCTCTTTTTGAGTGAATATTCTCTTTGTTTTTGGATAAATACCCAAAAGTGGAGATGCTGGTTTGTACATCAATTCTAGTTTTCATTTTTTAAGGAATCTATAGTTGCTGTACCAATTTACATTCCTACTGACAATTCATGAGGGCTTTCTTTTCTCCACATCCTTGTCAACACTTGTTATTTCTTGTCTTTTTGTTTATTTATATGTGGCTGTTCTGGGTCTTTGTTGCTGCGTGGGCTTTCTCTCTAGTTGTGGTATGTGGGCTGCTTACTACAGTTGCCTCTCTTGTGAGCACAGGCTCTAGGGTGTTTGGGCTTCAGTAGCTGTGGCTCCTGGCTCTGTAACACAGGCTCAGTGGTGTGGCTCATGGGCTTAGTTGCTCTGTAGCATATGTGGGATCTTCCCAGATCAGGGATTGAACCCATGTCTACTGCATTGGCAGGTGGATTGTTTACCACTAAGCTACCAGGGAAGCTGTTTTGTCTTTTTCATAATAGCTATTTTAACAGATGTGATGTGATATCTATTGTAGTTTTATTTGGATTTCCTTGATAATTAGTGATGTTGAGCACCTTTTCATGTAACAGCTATCTGTATGTCTTTTTGGAAAAGTGGCTGTTCAGATCCTCTGCCCATTTTTTATCAGATTTTTTGCTATTGAGTTGCATAACTTTTTAATATATTTTAGATATTAATCTCTTATCAGAGATATGACTTTCAGCTATTTTCTCCCATTCAGTCGGTTGTTTTTTCATTTTGTTGATAGCTTTCTTTGCTGTACAGAAGCTTTTTAGTTTGATGTAGTCCCAGTTGTTGATTTTTGCTTTTGTTGTCTTTGGTTTTGGTGTCAAATCCAAAAAACCATTGCCAAGACTTATGTCAAGGAGCTTACCTTCTGTTTTCTTCTGGGAATTTTATGGTTTCAGCTCTTATGTGTGATTGTTTAATCCACTTAAAATGTTTATTTATTTGGCCGTACTGGGTCTTAGTTGCAGCATGCAGGATCTTTAGTTGTGGCATGTGAACTCAGTTTTAACATGTAGGCTCCGGTTCCCTGACCAGGGATTGAACCCAGGGCCCCTGCAATGATTGGTAGCATGGTGTCTTGGCCACTGAACCACCAGGGAAGTCCCTCTGCTGTTTCTTAATTGCCTTAGCTCAAAATAATGCTCATGCCAAAGTGGCATATTTTGATCCCCTTCACTGAGGCATGTTTTGTTCTATAATACATCTGGCCTTCTGAATAGGGTGTCAGATCAGAATCTGAGCCTCTTCTTTATCCTAGCTCTTTTTTTTTTTTTTTTTTTGGTTTAACAATTCAGTTATATATAAACCTTTTGTATATGAACAAAAAGTGGCGACAAGAAAAAATATTCCCCTTTTAAACACAGGCCTGATTAAATTAGCAGTTCTTAAGCTTTTTGGTTTGGAACCTTGACACCCTTAAACATTATTGAAGACCCTAAAGAGTTTTTGTTTATGGAAGTTATATCTATTGTTACTATATTAGAAACTAAAACTGGGAACGTTTGAAAATGATTACCTTACCTTATTCATTTAAAAATAACATTAATGAAACTATTAATGTAACATAAATGACATATTTTAAATGAAAAATTTCTAAATCAAATTTAGAAGAATGGCATTGGTTTTCTTTTTTTTCACATCTCTTTAATCTCTGGTTAATAAAGGGCAGATGGATTCTTATATCTACTTCTTTCATATGTTGTGATATGTTGTTTTGGTTGAAGTCTATGAAGAAAAATCTAGTCTCACACAGATACGTAGTTACAAAAGGGAGGAATATTTTAACATAATTAATATTAGTGTTTAAGCCCTTCCTTGACACTACAGCAAAACTTTAATAGTTTCTTAAAGGTTAGTTGAAATGTGGAATCAAAAACCATATCCAGCTTCCTTTGTGGTCCAGTGGTTAAGAATTCACTTTGCAGTGCAAGGGACACTAGTTCCATCCCTGTCCAGGAAGATCCTACATGCCATGGCGCAACTAAGCCCATGTGCTGCAACTACTGTAGCCTTTGTGGCTAGAGCCAATGATCTGCAACAAGAGAAGCCACCACAACGAGAAGCCCATGCACTACAATGAAGACTTGTCCTTGCTCGCCACAAACAGAGAAAGCCCATGTGCAAGACCTTCCACAGCCAAATAACTAAATAAATCTTAAAGGGAATTTCCCAGTGGTACAGTGGTTAAGACTGCGCTTCCAATGCAGGGGGAGTGGGTTTGATCCCTGGGCTAGGAATAAAATCCCCCATGCTGCATAGCACACCTGAAAAATGAGAAAAAAACAACAACAAAACTTACCAAACAACTTTTCAGACTCTTATTATATTATAGTCCGTTGGTCTGTCTTGTACTTTAGTGGATTTCTTAGCCATGCATGATTTTAAAACGTCATTAATTGTTGTAGTCCATTTGGGTTACCATAAGAAAAATATTTTAGACAAGGTAGCTTATCAACAGCAGAAATTTATTGTTCGTGGTTCTGGAGGCTGAGAAATCTATAATCAAGGTGCCATCAGATTTGGTATCTGGTGAGAACTCACCTTCACATTCATAGGTGGCTATACTCTCTGTGTCCTTATGTGGTAGAAGTGGAGTCTAGACTGCTAAGGGAGGTCTTTGGGGTCTTCTTTTATAAGGATCATGATCCCATTAATGAAGCCTACATCCTCATGACGTAATCACCTCCCAGAGACCCTCACCTCCAAATAACATCATATTGGGAGTTAGGGTTTAATATATGAATTGTGTGGGCATATGTTAGGCTATACCCTGCAGGCCTGCAAGCCCTGCCTGTTCTTGCCCTGCTTAAAGACTGAAGAAAGAGCTCGGAGTCAGCGACAGAGATATCAATAGTTTCATAGGTGGGTGAATCTTACATAGACAGCAGATGGCTACTGGAGGAAGGGGAGGGGGTGATTCACATCATGTTGGCTCATTGGTTACTGGGGAAACTAACAGAGGGGCATATGCCTTTGATAAGCTATCACGGTGAAGATAATTCTGATTTAAAGATTGAAAAAATCAGTAGCTGGTTTGGAGCAGGTTATTGATTAGATTCTATGATTAACACAGAAAATCAGTCATGTGAATAAGGTGTAGGTGAAGCAGGGACTGGATGGCCTGGTCGTACACAATACAGACAATTAACCTGTAGTGGTCTTTTTGAGACTACTGGTTGACTTAATTATGTAGGTCTTCCACATGTTTTCACATTTAATTCTGCAATATTAAGTAATCATATTAATACCACTGTTGACCTCAGTAGCAAAGTTTTAAAGTATTGGGAAGCTTTCAACTTTTTCAGAAGTTGTAATATTCTTTTGAAAGTTCAATTTTGTTATATTGGCAGCAAGTACTATCCATAGTTGTCTGTAAAGTGAGAGCCTTTATTTTTAAGAAAAATGTTTGCCAAATACCCATCTTAATAATTATAGTTTGTTAGACATTTTCAAAGTTAAAAATAATAAGAAAAAAAAAAAGTTAAAAACAGAATTCTGTGGAGAAAATAGCTTGCAAGTCAATCACTTAAGTGTTTTTCTTCAACATAACTGTCATATTACATTGTGCAGAACTGCTTTATATGTATTTTTCATTTTGTCACCCAGAATATTAAAAAGATATTAAGGTCATGGTTTATAAAATTTTAAGTATATATATTTTAATAAAATAAATATAGAGATGTAATAAAATATTTTACTACTTTATGTTGGACATTTTTGAGTCCAACTGACTTTTTTTTAAAACTCAGATGTGTGATAGTAAAGAATTGAGTGACTAGACTGATAAAATAGTACAGTTTGATTCCACTGCTTTTATTTATCCTTTATTGAGTGTACTTATACACTCTTCAGTGAACCATAACTAAGTAAAAAAGGAAATACTAATATGAGAATAGTCTTGATTTTTATGTTCCCTGAAAAAAGTCTCAGGGGCTCTTGAGAGTTTGTGGAACACACTTTGAAAACTGTTGCAATATCCATCAGGAGAAGAGTGCTTTTTCTATGTCATGACGATTTTAGTAGGAATCACCTTAGCCATTTATTTGGTACTGCGTAGGAAAACACAAAAGGAAAAGATGATGATTGTGCAGGTAACAAAATTGTTCTAATATATACAAAATATAAGATTTATAATTTTAACCATTTTAAGTATGCAGTTCAGTGGCATAAGTAAATTCTTGATGTTGTGCAACCAATACCACTATCCATTTCCAGAATTTGTCATCATCTCTAACAGGAACTCAGTACCTTTTAGACAGTAATTCCTCCATTCTCCCTATCCCACAGCTCCTGCTAACTTCTATTCTACTTTTTGTCTCTATTAATTTACCTCTGCTGGGTACATCATTTAAGCTGAGTTAATAGTATTTATCTTTTTTTGTCTGGTTTATTTCACTTAGCATTATGTGTTCAGGATTTGTTCATGTTGTCGCTTGCATCAGAATTGCATTCTTTTTAAAGGCTGAATAATATTCCTTTTATTTGTATACCACACGTTGTTGGTCTGTTCTTCTGTTGATGGAGTCAGGATGTTTCTGTCTTTGGCTATTGTGAATAATGCTACTATGAACATTGGTGTGCAAGTATCTGTTTGAGCCCTTGCTTTGAATTATTTTGAGTATATAACTAGAAGTGAAATTGCTGGATAATCTGGTAATTTTATATGTTTAACTTTTTAAGGAACCACGGCATCTGTACCATTTTTACATTCCCACCAGCAGTGTACCAGGGTTCCAACTTCTTCAGGTTTTTGCCATCACTTGCTGTTTTGTTATTTTGAAAATAGCCATCCTAATGGATAAGTAATAATTCATTGTGGTTTTGATTTTTAGTTCCCTAATAATGAATAATAATATTTTCATGTGCTTATTGGTCTTTTGTATATCTTCTTTGGAGAAATATCTATTCATGTCCTTTGCCTATTTTTCAGATTGAGTTGTTTGTTTATTAGCTCTAGTAGTTTTCTGTTTTATTTTTGATTGAGATTTTCTATATTTAGAATATGTCATCTGCAAATAGAGGTAGTTTTGCCTTTTTTTCTTCTGTGCTGCCTGACTTGCAGGATCTTAGTTCCCTGATTAGGGATTGAACCCAGGCCATCTCAGTGAATACACCAAATCTTAACCACTGGACCACCATGGTATTCTCTTGCTTTTTAATTTCCAACTTGGATGCCTTTTATTTCTTTTTCTTGCCTAATTTCTGGCTAGAACCTCCAGTCCCATACAGCTTTTATGTCATTTTACTCAGGTTTCAAAATCCTGTGAGAAGAGATTCAGTTTGCTTTATTCAGATTATGTGTCCATCCCTGAATCCCTTAGCCCTGGGGATAACAGGAAGCCTTGACTTACCAAGACATGTACAGGGAAGGAGTCATTCTACCAGGTGAAAATGCAGTACTGTTACCAAGGGAGGGCAGATGACTGCCCAACAGCCAAAAACAAACTGCCATTGGCTCTAAGGCCCTTTTTGGTCACGATTGTGGCAAATCCTGGATTAGAACCCAAGTCCTTTGATTCATAGGCCAGTAGCTTTGTTCTATATTCTAGCAGTTCTTTGTTATACATTAACCATGAATTAATTTTCTTAGAATGCTCAGTTCACTTGGTTTGAATGTTCTTTGTTACCAGTTGCCACAATTTAGTAAGGCTTTCAAGCAGCATTTTCTGTTACACAGAAAGAAATTTGTTGGATAATATCGAATTCTTTTAAATGTCCTTATGTTAATCTAAAAGTTTATGTTCAATATGTGTATATGCCATTTCATGTTAAGTTTTTATTCTCTGTCCAGTAAGAATTGCTCATGGCATGCTTATAGTATCAAAACTTCATTTTGGCATTTGCATTTAAACATTTTTCTATTTTATTTATTTAGTATGTTGATTTATGAAGGGATGACCACTTTCATTCAAAATCATCTCCCAAAGCATGTTGCAGATTATTTTCTTAAGAAAGGATCATTCCTTCCTGTATAAGAAAGAGGTAGTCTTTGAAGTGGTTAAAATGTAGTTCCAACCCTTATTAGGGCTTCCCTAGTGGCTCAGCTGGTACAGAATCTGCCTGCAATGCAGGAGACCTGGGTTTGATCCCTGGGTTGGAGACCTGAGTTTGATCCCCTGGAGAAGGAAAAGGCTACCCACTCCAGTATTCTGGCCTGGAGAATTCCATGGACTGTATAGTCCATGGGGTTGCAAAGAGTTGGATACGACTGAGTGACTTTCACTTCACTTCCAACCCTTATTAGTTGGGCATGGGCTATCTAATCTTTTTGTGCTTCAGTTTTGTATTTGTAACGAGGTGGGGTATAATAATAGTATCTCCTTTATAAGATTATTGTGAGGGTCAGATTAGCTAGTATATGTAAAGCACTTAGAACAATGCTTGTCATATAGTAAGTAAACAGTGAATATTGGCATATGTCCCCACTGGAGAGGCATTTTGGTCCCAATATTTTTCATTAAGCTCTGTACAGCAAGATTTGTAGTGTTTGTTTGCTTTGATAGACTTAGGGTGAATTAGTATACCAGGAGGGCTTCCCTGGTGGCTCAGATGGTAAAGAATTCACCTGCAATGTGGGAGTCCTGGGTTCAGTCCCTGGACTGTATACAGGTAGCTATGAGTGCAGCAGACTATATATTTTAAACATGTGCTACACTGGCAAAATCAAAATGATAGCTGATACTTAGCCTTAGGTATCTTGGGAGACCCTAGGGAGTAATTTTTGCTTTGTGGCAATATGGGTTTACGATTTTCAGACCTTCAGTTTTTTAAGAGAAGCCTGAGATTAAGATTTTGATGTCATTTCTGTTCAGTTCAGTCGCTCAATCATGTCCGACTCTTTGCGACCCATGGACTGCAGCACGCCAGGCTTCCCTGTCCATCACCAACTCCCGGAGCTTGCTTAAACTCATGTCCATTGAATCGGTGATGCCATGCAACCATCTCATTCTCTGTCATCCCCTTCTCCTGTTCTCAATCTTTCCCAGCATCAGAGTCTTTCCTGATGAGTCAGTTCTTTGTGTCGGGTGTCCAGTGAATTGGAGCTTCAGCTTCAGCATTAGTCCTTTCAATGAATATTCAGGACTTATTTCCTCTAGGATTGACTGGTTTGATCGCCTTGCCGTCCAAAGAACCCTCAGGAGTCTTCTCCAACACCACAATTCAAAAGCATCAATTCTTCGGCACTCAACTTTCTTTATAATCCAACTCTCACATCCATCCATGACTACTGGAAAAACTATAGCTTTGACTAGATGGACCTTTGTTGGCAAAGTAATGTCTCTGCTTTTTAATATGCTGTCTAGGTTGGTCATAACTTTTCTTCCAAGGAGCAAGTGTCTTCTAATTTCATGCCCAAAGTCACCATCTGCAGTGATTTTGGAGCCCCCAAAAATAGTCTGTCACTATTTCCGCTGTTTCTCCATCTATTTCCCATGAACTGATGGGACCAGATGCCGTGATGTTAGTTTTCTAAATGTTGAGTTTTAAGCCAACTTTTTTACTCTCCTCTTTCACTTTCATCAAGAGGCTCTTTAGTTCTTCTTCGCTTTCTGTCATAAGGGTGGTGTTATCTGTGTATCTGAGGTTATTGATATTTCTCCCAGCAATCTTGATTCCAGCTTGTGCTTCCTCCAGCCCAGCGTTTCTCATGATGTACTCTGCATAGAAGTTAAATAAGCAGGGTGACAATATACAGCCTTGATGTACTCCTTTCCCAATTCGTTGTTCCATGTCTGGTTCTAACTGTTGCTTCTTGACCTGTATACAGGTTTCTCAGGAGGCAGGTCAGGTGGTCTGGTATTCCCATCTCTTGAAGAATTTTCCACAGTTTGTTGTGATCCACACAGTCAAAGGCTTTGGCACAGTCAATAAAGCAGAAGTAGATGTTTTTCTGGAATTCTCTTGTTTTTGCTATGAACCAGTGGATGTCGGCAATTTAATCTCTGGTTCCTCTGCCTTTTCTAAATCCAGCTTGAACATCTGGAAGTTCATGGTTCATGTACTGCTGAAGTCTGCCTTGGAGAATTTTGAACATTACCTTGCTAGCATGTGAGATGAGTGCAGTTGTGTGGTAGTGTGAACATTCTTTGGCATTGCCTTTCTTAGGGATTGGAATGAAAACTGCCCTTTTCCAGTCCTGTGGCCACTGCTGAGTTTTCCAAATTTGCTGACATACTGAGTGCAGTGCTTTCACAGCATCATCTTTCAGGATTTGAGATAGCTCAACTGGCATTTCATCACATCCACTAGCTTTGTTTGTAGTGATGCTTCTTAAGGCCCACTTGACTTCACATTCCAGTCTGGCTCTAGTCCAGTGATCACAGCATTGTGGTTATCTGGGTCGTGAAGATCATTTTTGTATAGTTCTTCTGTGTATTCTAGCCACCTCTTCTTAATATCTTCTTCTATTAGGTCCATACCATTTCTGCCCTTTCTTGAGCCCATCTTTGCATGAAATGTTCCCTTGGTATTTCTGATTTTCTTGAAGAGATCTCTAGTCTTTCCCATTCTATTATTTTCCTCTATTTCTTTGCATCACCAGATATTCAATACTGAAGTCAGATTGATTATATTCTTTCAGCCAGGGATGGAGAAGCTCTATACATTCAGCAAAAACAAGACCGGGAACTGACTGTGGCTCAGATTTTGATGCAGAATTCCCTAACTTTTAAGTGTTGGGAAATCAAAACACTCTGGGAGTAGAGTTGGGAGGGAAATACTAATTGTAAGGTCAAAACAATACAGTTCTGACCACTAAAGTCAGCCTTGTGGATCGCCAGTTTGTGATGTCTTGGTCTAGAGTGGTGGGATGGATGAGGCAGCTAGCCTGGGCAAAGGAGCCAGTAACAGGTTTAGAAAGAATGACCAGAGAGATAGAAAAAGCGTGCCAGTATAGGGTCTCTAATGCTGAGTAAAGAGGGTATTTCAAAGAGGAGGGAATTATTAGCAGTATCAGATGCTGCAGATAAGGAATGAAAACTGTCTGTCACATTTAGCAATCAGGTCACTGCCTTGGGCAAAAATGTTTCAGTGGAGTTGGGAGGTTGGGAGGCAGGATTGCGATGCATTCAAGAGGAAATTTAAATGGAGACATAGGTACTATGCAGGTCTTTGATAAGAGTTGGGTAGAAAGAGAAGTTGTAGGGTATCAATCCTTAATCTGGGATTTATGGATCCCCCTCCATCAATATTATATGTACACTGCGTATGTGTGTTATTTTCTTCTGGACAGAAGTCTTAAAGGTTTCATCAGCTTTTCAAAAGAGTTTATAACCTCAGAAGAACCAGTTGTGTCAGGAGGCCTGTAGCTGAGAGATTTGGGTGTATTTATGAGCTTGTAGGAAAGGAGCCAGTAAAGCATGAGAGACTAGAGAGTAGGAATAGGGTGTGGGAGGATGTGGGAGAACTGTTGTCCCTCTGGTGGTAAAAGGAGATGAGATCTGGAGTATTAGGTAGAAGGACTAATTTAGATAAAGAATGGGTATAGATGCATATATATTTATAGGTAAATGGCAGGAAACTGAAGTAGCTCAGTTCACAATGTTTATTTTTTCTGTTATATAGTATATTTTTAATATACAACATATTGTAATATATAATATACAACATATATGTTAATATATAACATATATTTATAGTATATGTTTATTGTTTCTGTTATATAGGTCTACCAAAAAATGAGTGAAGAGAGGTGGAATATGATGTTTGAGGAAGGTGGAGGTTTAAAATACCCATAGTGAAGAGTGAGAAAGAGGCAAATCTAGGGAAAGTCTTTTGGATTGCATTGAGGGGTTCTGTGTGTGATTGGAGATCATTACTAGTAAAACCAAATAGAAAATGTGTCACCATTTTCCCTGTCTTGCAGCCTAAGGAGAGAGCAGAAAAAGCACGAAAGTGGATTGAGCTATGATAGGGGTCTTGCCAGGCAGGTGCATTTAGGAGAATAGGAGGAATAAAAGAGATGAGAGTATTAGTTGAGATCAAGAGGGAGTGAATACCAGCATTGTATCAAAAGTAATGAGTTCAAGGAATTGGAAATCTCATAGAAGTGGAAGAACGGGGAGAACTGGACTTTACAAGTAAGAAAACTGTAGAGAATAGAAGTCAGTGCATTTATGAGATTAGGACTGGGGTTCTCTTCCTAGTTTGTTTCTGGTTTGTTTGTTTGGTTTTTTTTTTTTTGGTTCTTTAATCAGAATTGCCAGTTGTGTTTAAAAAACACAGATGCCCAGGTCTCATTCTGGATCAACAGATTCAGAATCTCTAGGGAGTTGGACCAAGGCATCTTCATTTTAAAAGTTCTATGATTTAAGGAAAATTTTTTAAAGTTTGCATATAGTAAAATTTACTTTTTTTGGTGTACAGTTCTGAGTTTTGACAAATGCATAGAGTAGGTAGGAGGAGCAGGTATGGTGAGGAAGGTACATTTGTTTTTGAATATCTGATTTCTTGTTACACTGAAGATGCAACCCATGGAGTTAAGATTATTACACTGAAATAACATTTTTTTTTATCACTTTCTTAAGTCTAGATCAGGGATGGGCATACTTTTTCAGAGCCAGGTAGTAAATGCTTTAGGCATTGTGTATGCTTAGTTGCTCAGTCATGTTTAATTCTTTGAGACCCTTTGGACTGTAACCTGCCAGGCTCCTCTGTTCATGGGATTCTGCAGGCATGAATACTGGAGTGGGTTACTCCAAGGGATTTTTCTGACCCAGGGATTGAACCCGTGGCTACTGTGTCTCCTGCCTTGCAGGTGGATTCTTTACCCACTGAGCCATTGGAGAAGCCCTTAGGCATTGTAGGCCACTTATGGTCTCTGTTGCCTGGTTGTTTTGTGTGTGTGTGTGTGTGTGTGTGTGTGTGTGTGTGTGTGTTCCCAACTGTTAAAAATATATAAAAATCCATTCTTTGCACTGTACAAAAATTTGCAAAGGGCCATAATGTACTGACCACTGGTAGACAATCAGTACAACAGTAAATCAAGCTCTGATTTATAGTATTTGTTGATTCTAGAATAGATACTCCTGGGGCTGATTTCAAGCTACCAATGTGATATACTGAATGCAGAGTTTGAAAGAGATGTGCAGGAGCACAAAGTATTTCTGCTGTATAAATAAAGCAGATGTAAATTATTTTGAATGCATAGTTGATAAAATATAGTAGCTGAAGCTGAAGCTCCAGCACTTTGGCCGCCTGATGCGAACAGCTGACTCATTGGAAAAGACACTGATGCTGGGAAAGATTGAAGGCAGAAGGAGAAAGAGGGTGACAGAGGATGAGATGGTTGGATGGCATCACCAGTGTAATGGACATGAACTTGAGCAAACTCTGGGAGACGCTGAGGGACAGGGAAACCTGGTATGCTGCAGTCCATGGGGTTACAGAGAGTCTGACATGGCTGAGCGACTGAACAACAACAAACACCATACACACATTTTCCCTTTACCCGTTTTCCAGTATAGTTATATCACAGTTATAATTGTTTCTTAAATTATCTTTTAGTGTTTACACTATTATGACTATGAACTTGAACACTAAGTAGTGTTCAAGTCATTTGTATGTTACGATTATATTTTATTATATGTTTTTTGGAATTAATTATTGCCTTAGTTTTTAAACATTTGCTGGATTCTTTTTATGTGCTTATGACAGTGTTATTCTCGTATTCCATGACAGAACTATAAAACTCATCACAGTGGGTTAAACATGGGTTAATCTGTTATTTTAATTTTTTCCTTCAATACGCCTCCTTAGTCCCCCATTGTTCTCTTGCTAGAATCCCAGTTATTGTTTTCAGCTATCATCCTGATACTCTTGTTATCCTAGTGATTACTTTTGCTTCTCTCACGTGTTGGTGTCCATTTTCCTGAATCCTACACCATTTTCTTCTAGGCTCATTTCTTCATTTTGGTAGAGGACATTGTAAAGGAGCTTCTTAAGAAAGGTGCTAAGAGAAGTTTCCTGAGACTTTGTATATCTGAAAATGACAATTCTACCCTCATGTGTAGTTGATAATTTGGCAGGATATATAATTCTTGGTTGAAAAACCATTTTCCTTTAGAACTTGAAGGTTTTCCTTCCAGTATTGTTAATTTGCAATATTGCTGTTGAGGAATCCAAAGACATTCCAGGCTTTAGTTCCTTGTGATCTGCCTTCCCCCTACCCCCACCCCACCCTGCTATGATAGATTTTAAGATCTTCTCTTTTTTTCTTTTTTTAAGATCTTCTCTTTATTGCTTAAGTGAAATTCACTGAGTTGTACCTTGATGTGGATCTTTTTCATTCATTTTTTGGCATTCTTGGCACTTTCCCTTTGGAAGTGTATGTCCTTCATTTCTAAGAATGTTTTTTTCTTACTTATTTTAAATGTTTCTGTTTTTTGGAACTTCTTTTAATTCCGTTTTGGGTCTTTAGTTTATTCTCTAATTCTCTTGCCTTTTCTCCTATTTTTCATTACTTTCTCTTTCTGTTCTGCTTCTTGGGACATTTTCTTAACTTTATTTGCTAGCTTGTCAATTAAAGTTTTTTTTAAAAAATTCTTATCATTTTAGTATGTTAGGGCTCTTGTTCTTTAATGTTACTTTGTTATAGATCTTGTTTGTATTTCATAGATGCAGTATTTCCTTTTGTATTCCTGATATACTTTTTTGGTCTGTAGAAATTTTATTCTTGAATTTTTGGTTTACACTTAAGTTCCTTTATTTATTTATTTATGGTCTTCTTTAATGTTGGTGACTTTTCTTATATGTCTCATGGTTTTTTATTTTTTTTTAAAAAAACCCTGAGGTAGATATGCATAATGTAAAATTTATTATTTTAACAGTTTTTAAGTGTGCAGTTCTGTGGCATTAAGTACATTGACATTGTTGTGCGGCCATCACTGTCATCCACCTCCAGCACTTTTTCGTCTTACCTGAGTGAAATTTTGTACCCATTGAACACTGGCTCCCCATTCCCCCTCCCTGTCAGCCTGCTGCTGCTGCTGCTAAGTCATTTCAGTCGTGTCCGACTCTGTGTGATCCCATAGACGGCAGCCCACCAGGCTCCCCCGTCCCTGGGATTCTCCAGGCAAGAACACTGGAGTGGATTGCCATTTCCTTCTCCAGTGTGTGAAAGTGAAAAGTGAAAGAGAAGTCGCTCAGTCATGTCCGATTCTTAGCGACCCCATGGACCACAGCCTACCAGGCTCCTCCATCCATGGGATTTTCCAGGCAAGAGTCCTGGAGTGGGGTGCCATTGCCTTCTCCGCCCTATCAGCCTAGGCAAGCAGTATTCTACTTTCTGTCTCTGTGAATATGACTACTCAAGGCACCACATATAAGAGGAATCATACAATGTTTGTGCTTTTGTGACTGGCTTATTTCTTCAGGGTTCTTCATATCTTCATGAAGATGTGTCTTCAAGATTTGTCCTTGTATAGCATGTTAGATTTTTAAAGACTTTGTTCTCTCTCTCGCTCTCTCTTTTTTGGGGGGATTGTGCCATGTGGCATGTGGGATCTTAGTTCCACTACCAGGGATTGAACTTGTGCAGTGGAAGTGTAGAGTCTTAACCACTGGTCTGCCAGGGAAGTCCCTAAAGAGTTTGTTCTTATTTAAGAATGAGATACTGAATAGCTGTATTGAAGCTCCATGTAAATAGGAAGGACATAGTAACTGGAGGCCTTCACTGAAAGGTGTTAAGATGATTAATATCTTTTTTTTTTTTTTTTTAAGAGCATCTTATTTTAGTTATTTATTTTTAAAATTTTATTTTATCTATATTTATTTTTGGCTGCACTGGATCTTGCTGCATGGGGGCTCTTCTCTAGTTGTGGTGAGAATAGTTGTGGCTCTTCTCTTACTGTGGTGGCTTCTCTTGTTCTGGAGCATGAGGCTCTAGCATGGGCTTCACAGCTGAGGTCTTGTCAGTTTCTCCAGAGAAAAATCTCCCTGACTCATACCTTGGGGTAGAAGCTTTGTGGCTAATGTTCTAGAGAACTGAGGTGGGGAAGGGATTTGGGAAATCTACCTACTTGATAGACTTTTCTTTAACTTTGCTGTTTTCAGTAAAGGACTTATCTCTTGACCCAGTTGCACTTGGTGTTCCCTGAGTCCAGAGCCTCTATAACTGTTTCTGTGAACTGATGAGTGACAGGTAGCCTTTGTGTAGGAGGAGGGAGAGGGTCTGATTGCATGGGGGCTGGGGAGGAAAACTGGGGATCTAGCTGCTCTTTGTGTACACTTTCAGTCAGTTCTCCTATTTTTGGCCCCTTGTCTCAATTTTCCCTTTAGAGATACAGTGTGCCTCCAAGTCCTGGTCTTTACAGAGTACAGTGGTGTGATTCCTTTTTTACTGGATTTTCTCTTTTCAGGCTTAGGTTTCAGCTTTTTGCAATCTACCAAGTCAAATTCATTTGGTTGCTCTTCATGTGTTAAAAGTTGTTGCTATCATCTGATGTTGTTTCCTCTGATCACTTTTGCTATTGAGTGCTTATACCTTTAAAATATGTATTTTATTGCCAATTTGAAATGATTAATAGAGGGACTGAAGAATCACATGTATTTAATCTACTGTGTTTTATCTACTGTTCTATACTTGCCTAATTTCTTTTTTTTTTTTAGCTCCATAAAAACCTTTCGAAGAGAATCTATAAGCTACTTATTACTGAAGAGCTTGGACTAGCAGCATTGGCATTACCTGGGAACTTGCTAGAAATGCAGAATTCCAGGCTCCAACCCATATCTAGCAATCAGTGTTCTATATTTTACAGCATCCCTGGGTGATTTATAAGCACATTTAAGTGTGAAAAGTACTATTCTGATTCACTGTGCCTGCTACAGTGCTTGACACATGTTAGGTGTCTTCTGTCGGATAATTAGAAATTTAGAAAAGATGCTATAGTTAGAAATACTGTTTTGGGATCAGCATATAGGTATTATTTATAGAAGCTATGGGAGTAGATGAGAGTATAGATTAAAAGAAGGTGAAGGAAAAGTCAGTTGTATGGATGAAGGAAGAGAGGGCTTTCTGGGAAAACTGAGCGCTAAAGAACAGAGGGCTTGAGTATACAAGATGTGGGAAAATGAGCAACCTTCCACAAGAATGAGCTGCAAGGTTAGAAGTGTCTTTAGGGAGTACAAAACTTCAGAGATGGCTAAGAATTGGGAAAAAACACTTTCTGGGAAGACATTCAAGTTACAGAATAGTTTATTTAATTAGAATATGGGGAGAATAATCCAGGAGGATGCTCCAGAGGACATAATGGAATGATCAGCAGTGAGAAGATGGTGTAGTGATGAATTATCTTGAAGTTTATCCTTTTGGATTACAAAGTCCATAAGTATAAAGACTGTGTCTATCTAGTTCATTGCCATATTCCCAGCTCTTAGAACATAGGAGGTATTCAATAAATACTTGTTATATATGTATGGAAGGTTGATAGATTGTAAAAATACCCAGCATTTCATTCCTTCTTATTGTGTTCTTTTAGCAACTTTATGTAGAAACAGCTTTGTAATCTTTTCATTCTACTTATATTTCTGCAGATGAGAAAAAGATTCAAGGAGGCTGTGGGCAGCCATCTATAATAGATGTGACGTGGTCATTATCTGTTTGTTGGTAGTGGAACTATCACAGAACTTTCATTGTCTGTAAGTAGGAGCTTCCCTGTGCTTCTGGTCAAGTCAGTTCTGTATAGAGCTCCCCCAGAGAAGGAATACAGACAGCAGCAAGTCTTTGTGGTTCCTTTCGTGATTTGGTTCTTGTTGGGCCAAACTGGTTCTTGTTGGGCCCTGCTGGTCACGGCATTCAGTTCAGTGAGGACTTGGTTTGACAAGCCCAGTGTTTGAACTTTTCCCAGGAGAGACTCACTTGTTCTTTTTGCTGGTTTCAGTTGCTTTTACTGGGTTTCCATTGCACCTTACTTTTCCTTTTATACAGTATTCGCCTTGTTCTGCTGAGAATTATGGTCATGTGTTTCTAAGTGTCATTGCCTCTAGATTTCTTTTGAGTGTCTTGTCTTTGTACCTTTCATAGTAATAGCGCAGTGCTTTTGTATAGCACAGGTTTAAACTATTAATCCTTATAAGTAGAAGAATTTTAAATTCTGTAAAATTATATTTCCAACTGTATCTACCTTTATATGCCACACTCCTTTCAAAGAAGATAGGTATAAATAAGTAGCTACTTAGAAAAAAAGAATGGATTATAGCAAGCTCTCCCCACCTAGTCATTTTAGAAGTCTGATGTTTGTTTTTTAAATAACAGCTTTTTTGAAATGTGATTCACATACCATTCAGTTCATCCTCTTAAAAAGTATATAATTCAGTAGTGTTTAGTATATTCACAGAGTTGTGCAGCCATCACTGCAAGCAATTGGAACATTTTCATTACCCCTCAAAGAAACGTGCATACATTAGCTGTCATTCCCTTTCCCGCTTTAGTCGAACACTACACAACCATGTACTTTGTCGCTGTATATTTTCATGTTCTGGACAATGGAATTATACAATATATGGCTTTCATGATTGCTTTTTGTTCCATTTAGTCTAACGTTTTCATGGTTCATCCACGTTACAACATGTTTTTATACCATCTTACTGCCTAATAATATTTACTTGTATGTACATGTATACACACATACACACACACTACATTTTATATATTCATTTACCTTTGATGAATATTTGGGTTGTTTCCAGTTTTTGGCTACTGTAAATAATACAGCTGTGAACATCTATATACAGTTTTTTGTATGGTTTTATGCTTTCTTTCATTTAAAATATGTAGCTAGGATTGAAATTGCTGGGTTATGTGGTGACTCTTCATTTAACCTTTTCAGGACCTGCTAGACTGTTTTCCAGCCAGTTGAATCATTTTACATTTCCATCAGCAGTGTATTGAGAGTTCCAATTTCTCTACATCCTCACCAACATTTGTTGTTATCTGTTTGTTTGATTATAATCATCCAAGTAGGTATGAGGTGGTATTTCATTGGCTTCATTTTCATTTCCCTGATGGCTAATACTGTTGAATATCTTTTCATGTGCTCGTGAGCCATTTGTATATCTTCTTTGGAGAGATGTCTGTTCAGATGCTTTGCCCATGTTTAATTTTAGTCATTTTTTGTTATTAAGTTGCAAGGGTTCTTTATGTGTTCTAGATACAATTTTTATCAGATATATCATTTGTGAAGATTTTCTCCCATTCTGTGGGTTGTCTTTTCACTTTCTCGATGGTGACCTTTGAAGCACAGAATTTTAAATTTTGATGAAATTCAGTTTTCTTTATTTTTTCTTGTTTGTGCTTTTGGTGTCATATCTAAGAAACTGTTGTCTAATCCAAGGTCATGAATACTTAAGCTTGTTTTCTTCTAAAAGTTTTGTAGTTTTGGCTCTTAATATTTGGTTTTTGATCCGTTTTGAGTTAATATTTGAATATGGTATGAGAAAGGGGACCAACTGCATTCTTATATTTGTGTTGTTTCCCTTTCCCCACAATATTATCTTTAACTTTTTTGTTCATTAAAAAACGTTTTTGAGCAATCTAAAACTTACAGAAAAGTTGAATGTACAGTAGAAATAACTTGCTTTCTAAAACCATTCAGAGTAGGTTGCTGACATGATAGTCTATGATGTCCATGTTTGTATTTCCCACAAATAAGAACTTTCTGCAACATAACCACAATACAGCTATCGAAATCAGAAAATGAACATTGCTGCATTATTACCGTCTCATCCTCAGATTCCATTCAGGTTTTTCCATTGTCCCAGTAATGTCCTTTATAACAAAAAGATTCAATCCAGACTCACATATTGTATTTAATTGGCATGATTCTTTGGTTTTTCCCAATCTGGAACAGTCCCTCAGTCTTTCTTGAGTTTCACGACCTTGATGTTTTTGAAGATTCCAAGCCAGTTATTTTGTAGAATATCTTTCAAGTGTGGTTGGTTCGTCTGATGTTTCCTTAGGACTCGATTCAGTTATGTGTATTTGTTGTGTCCTTGGTGCATCCTGTTGGTAGCGTGATCTCACCATTACTGTTGGTAGTTACCTTGATTGCTTGAATAAGATTTGTTTCCCAAGTTTCTCCACTATTATATTAATCTTTTTTTTCCATTTATTTTTATTAGTTGAAGGCTAATTACTTTACAATATTGTAGTGGTTTTTGCCATACATTGACATGAATCAGCCATGATTTTACATGTATTCCCCATCCCAATCCCCCCTCCTACCTCCCTTCCCATCCGATCCCTTTGGGTCTTCCCAGTGCACCAGCCCTGAGCACTTGTCTCATGCATCCAACCTGGGCTTTGGGACTCTGTGGGAGAAGGCGAGGGTGGGATGTTCTGAGAGAATAGCATTGAAACAAGTATACTACCAAGGGAAACAGATCACCAGCCCAGGTTGGATATATATTAATCTTTTTACTTTCCTGATTAATAAGCATTTGTGGGAAGGCCTTCAAAATTATATAAGGCTTCTGTGTTAATCTTTATGCTTTTTCATTTATTTGCTTACATCTGTGTGGACACATGGATTCCTATTTTGTTTACTGGTTTATATTCCCTTACTACTGTTCTTTGTATTGATGCTCCAATCATTCCAGATTGGGTAGTAGGAGCCCCTTCAAGCTGGTTACTTTGTTGTTTTGTCATTGCCCCTCATTCTTTGAATATTTGGTTACTTTTTGTCACAACATGATGTTCCAGGTTCATTTGGTACTTGGTTTACCCCACCCCAGCCGTTTCTCCACAGAGCCCTGGTTCCTTTTAGTAGATAATGGCATTAGAACCCAAGAGCTGGGTGTTGGGTGTGCATATTAGGACTTTGCCGGTCCCAGGACCTCTTAGGGAACAGAGCTAGGAAATAGTTGTATTTTCTGTAAGTATAGACGTTTACATGCATCTGTCTGTGTATTGAATTCCGTGAGTTCACATCAATAGCTGAAATTGCAGTCCTAACCAGAGGGTTCATTCTTTTTTCCTGCCTTTCTGTATTTGTAATTTCCTTTTTAGACTATTATCTTTAGTAGTTTTGCTTCCTAATATCTGGCCCATTTCTCTGTATTTACCCAGTCTTGCATGGCTATTGCTGCATTCCCCCTGCTACCTCTCTTCCCCTACCCAATTAGAAACTCTTTCATCCTAATCTGGCTTTGGTCCACTGTGTTGGGATGCCTGCCTCCTAGGCCTGTGTCCTTAATTGGCTTGGTCTCCAACACTCTGTGCCTCCAGGCCCCGACCATTGCCCGTCACTCAGCATCAACACTATGCCACTCTGCCCTTGTGAGGATTACCTCCTCACCCCGCCGGACCTCTGATATCCTTGCTGTGCTGCTGCCCTCGTACAAGGACGTAGTCCTCCCTCACCTGCTTTGGGCTCTGACACCAGCTCTTGGCTATCATGACCAGTCCCCTTCTTAATGGCTTTTGGACTGAATTGTTTGTGAAGGGGCTTCATGTTGTCTTTTGAGAGAGAAGTTTTTTGTACATCTGTTAGAATTCAGTTAGTATTTTATTTTTTTCTAATTTAGAACTATTTTACTTGAAGAGATATTCTTCTGTAGTTCTAGTTGTAAACACAGAACAAATGTTGTTTGAGTGCTTCAGAGGCATCATTGTATTTAAATGAATCATGTGATATGTTTACATCTTCAGCTACACCTGAAATCAAAGACTCAATACAGTGTTTTTCCCAAAGAAAGTATCAGTCATAACAAAACATAACTACTAATGATCAGTAGATTATCATTTTTCCTAATATGACCACTAAATATGAAAACATTGTGGAGATACCTAAAGAGCTGCTTTTTTTTTTTATTTAGAGAAAATGGCACCATAGTGCAAAATACCTTTTCCTTAACTGTGACATCCATTTGACAAAATACCATCCAGCCCTACCAAAGTTATTTCAGCATCATTTGCAAATCAAAATTGACCATCGTTTACACTTACTCTGTATCCTGTAGGGAAAGGAAAAAATAGTGTATCAAGTGCAGAAGTCAGCCTGTGTCAACTGGTGTGTGTTTACATTGTGGTAACACCAGAAATTGAAAAACAAGTACTCTTATGTGAATGAAACATACCCTTGATAGTTATTATAAAGGCAAAATCAACTGACTTTCAGTCAGGACTAGTGTCTCATGTCCAGTTCAGTTCAATCGTGTCCGACTCTGTGACCCCATGGACTGCAGCATGTCAGGCCTCCCTGTCCATCGCCAACTCCCAGAATTGACTCAAATTCATGTCCATTGAATTGGTGATGCCATCCAACCATCTCATCCTCTGTCGTCCTCTTTTCCTCCTGCCTTCAATCTTTCCCAGTATCAGGGTCTTTTCAAATGAGTCAGTTCTTTGCATCAGGTGGCCAAAGGATTGAAGTTTCTGCTTCAGCATCAGTCCTTCCAGTGAACACCCAGGACTGGTTGGATCTCCTTGCAGTCCAAGGGACTCTCAAGAGTCTTCTTCAACACCACAGTTCAAAAGCATCAGTTCTTCGGTGCTCAGCTTTCTTTATAGTCCAACTCTCACATCCATATGTGACTACTGGAAAAACCATAGCTTTGACTAGATGGACCTTTGTTGGCAAAGTAATGTCTCTGCTTTTTAATAGGCTCTCTAGGTTGGTCATAACTTTTCTTCCAAGGAGCAAATGTCTTTTAATTTCATGGCTGCAGTCACCATCTGCAGTGATTTTGGAGCCCCCCAAAATAAAGTCTGTTTCCACTGTTTTCCCATCTATTTGCCATGAAGTGATGGAACCAGATGCCATGATCTTAGTTTTCTGAATGTTAAGTTTTAAGCCAACTTTTTCACTCTCCTCTTTCACTTTCATCAAGAGGCTCTTTAGTTCTTCTTCGCTTTATGCCAGAAGGGTGGTGTCATCTGCATATCTGAGGTTATTGATATTCCTCCCAGCAATCTTGATTCGAGCTTGTGCTTCCTCCAGCCCAGTGTTTCTCATGATGTACTCTGCATATAAGTTAAATAAGCAGGGTGATGATATACAGCCTTGATGTACTCCTTTTCCTATTTGGAACCAGTGTGTTGTTCCATGTCCAGTTCTAACTGTTCCTTCCTGACCTGCATACAGGTTTATCAAGAGGCAGGTCAGGTGGTCTGGTATTCCCATCTCTTGAAGAATTTTCCACAGGTTATTGTGATCCACACAGCCAAAGGCTTTGGGATAGTCAATAAAGCAAAAGTAGATGTTTTTCTGGAACTGTCTGTCTTTTTCGATGATCCAGTGGATGTTGGCAATTTGATCTCTGGTTCCTCTGTCTTTTCTAGATCCAACTTGAACATCTGGAAGTTCACGGTTCACACGCTGTTGATTTATTTATTTTTATGTTAAAGACATAGGCATAGAGGCACACTTGAATAACTTGCTAAATACCTGCTTCCCTGGCCTTGCTACTCCTTTTCCTGTTGACCAAGCTGCTGAGCCCTCAGCTGCGTAGGCTGTGGTGCCTAGCCAGTGTTTTTAAATAAAACACTGAAAAACGAAGTACAGAGAACACTGTGGAAAGTAGTGAGAAAGAGCAAACTGTGAAATACAAAAGCCGTAGGATGTAATGTTCAAATTTAGAGTTGAGATGGTTCATGATGATTATTGGTAAATCATAAAATAGGGGACAGATTGGCCAGGACTGAAGAAACAAGAGGGCCAAGGAGCCCCATTGTGCCTGACAAAGGTGGGTATCCTCCAGATGGAGAGTCTTACTTACATCTGTTACAGTGAACATCTTCACAATGCTGTGAGCTCTTCAAGGCCAGGTGCATGGCCTCCTTACGTCTGTATCCCCACTATTTAACACATTCTTGGATATGGTAGATTTTTAATACATATTTTTGGGGACCAGGAAACTGAGCTGAACCAGCTCACTGCTTTCAGAGCCATTTCGATAATGTCTGCTCATGCAGTTCATTCACTCCTCTACCTAAGGCAAGGGTGACAGGCTTCATCTCACTCTGATGCACTGATAATGGGTACCTGGAAGCATTAATGATACAGATTTTGAGGGGACTCCCCTGGAGTTCAGTCGTTAAGATTCCATGTTTCCACTGAAGGGAGCATGGGTTCAATCGATGGCACAGAAGAAAGGAGTGCCACTCATTCACAATGCCACCTTGAAAGAAGGGTTGCACAGATGTTCTCTATTACCCACCCTGGTCTAGAAGAAAGGCATCCAACAAAAAGTTAGTGTTTTATAAGAAGGAAAAAAAATGCAGATAGCTTGAATATTTCATTTTTTCAGGCACTTATTGGTAGAGTTCTAGAAGGATTCTTTCATTGGCTAATGTTTAACATGCAACATAAAAATAATCCTTATTTTGATTTATAATTATCCGGGATCTTAATGTACATTGGTTAATGAACTGTATTTGAGGAAATTAGAAAGCAAATAATAATTTACATTACAAAATAACAATATAAATTTCTCTTCTAGCTCTTCCACCAAAGCCACCTAAGCCAATGACTTCAGCCATTACAAATGGAATAAAGGACAGTTCTGTTTCTCTTCAGGATGCAGAATGGTACTGGGGGGATATTTCAAGGTAATTAGACTAAGTATTATAGTTGAATGGAGTTTAAAAAATAATTCTTGAGATTAGTAGTTTTTAAGAATATTTTTAATGCCCCACAAGTTGTCATTTAAAGATTACCATTTTAAAAACTGTGTAGGAGAACCTTTAAAATTTTCTAAATGGTTTTCTTCCCACACAAAAAAAAAGACAAGATAATCTTTAAATTATAGGTATGATTATTACTTTTAATACTGTGTTGAGGATAGAGTTTTGAATAAGTGAAACTTATACATTTAGTATAGATGTGTGTGTTTTGGGATAAAATATTTATCTATGTTTAATTTTCCTTATGTTTCCGTTTCTAAGGTAATGGTTCCTCAGTGTTCGCACACATAAAAATCAGTGGAGTAGGGTTTAGGAATCTGCATTTATAACCTCCCCAGTTGATTTTTATGTCTCTTCACCTCCTTTTGAGAAGCAGGACTCTAGGACAGATTTGCTTTTTGGGTAAAATGTGGTTTTGGAAAACTCTGAATGTAGAGAAAAAAAGATAAATCTATATTTTATAGATAAATATATATTTTTAAATTCAAACATTGTATTTTCTTGTTTTTTAAAAGTTATACCCACTTTTGCCAAATCAGATTTCAGGTTGCTTCTGTCTTCCTCAATACGCTTGTCCTCTTTCTCTTGTCTGTCCTTTCCCATTGTCAAAGTAGCACTCATTTTTTTTTTTCCATATCATTTTAACCATCTAAAGATGTACAGCTCAGTGGCATAAAGTACAGTCACATTATTGTTCATCCATTACCACCCTCAGTGTCATCTTCCCAAAGTGAAGCTCTGTACCCATTAAACACTAACTCACTTTTCCTTCTGTTTTCCCCAGCACCTGCCTTCTCTTTCTGTGAATTTGACTTTTCTAGGTACCTCATATAAGTGGAATCATGTAACATTTGTTCTTTGTGTTTGACTTGTTTCACTTAGCACAATGTCTTCAAGGTTAATACATGTTGTAGCATGTGTCAGAATTTCTTTTTTTTTTTTTCCAGAATTTCATTTTTAAGGCTGAATAATATTCCATTACATATACATACCACATTTTAATTTATTCATTCTTATGGACATTTGGCTTTGATGAATACTTGGGTTATTTCCAGCTTTTGGCTATTGTGAATAATGCTGCTATGAACATTGGTGTATAAATGTTCAACATTCTGCTTTCAGTTCTTTGGGCATATACCCAGAAGTGGAATTTCTGGGTCAGACAGTAATTCTATATTTAATTTTTTGAAGAAGACTTAATATCTTTGATATTAAACATAAAATTTAAATTTTAGCAATGTACAAAAAAAGGATCTATTATATTTACATACTACTTAATTTATATTTTAAGACCATGTGGTTCTATAACTCAAGGTTCTTTTATGTCCTGCCATTTTCTTTGAGTCTTCTAGTGTTGTTCCTTAAAGTCCTAAACCATCTCTGCAGAAGGAATTTGTTGTCAGTATAAATTCAAATTGGAGAATATTATTGAAAGGTTGTGAACTGAGTAAATTATCCCCATTCTGATCTGACCCAGCTGCCACTGTTGCTTAAACTTAATCTTCTTTCTAAACAGCTGCTGTTTTTTTCTGACACTCTGCAAGTTCATACCTGCCTAAGGAAGCCCTAAAGGCTTAATGGAAACAGGTATTCCCTACAGACAATTGAAACCTGGAAGAGTTTAAAAATCAAATACTTATCCTGGGATTGCGTAACACCAAAAATCAAAACAAAAGCATATCTGGGGGAGGAACTAAATGACCTCTGACAGCCCCCATGATTCTATAATCTTAGACCCCACCTCCCAATTAGTCTTAGTGATAATATGTGAAGAAAACAACCAACATTTAGATTAAAAAAAATTTTTTTTCCTATAATTCTTTTCTTCAGGGAGGAGGTAAATGACAAATTACGGGACATGCCAGATGGTACCTTCTTGGTCAGAGATGCCTCAACCAAAATGCAGGGAGATTACACTTTGACCTTGCGGTGAGTATTTTTCAGCATTTTGTCTAGTGTTCTACTAGCATGATTTATTTTTGAGTATACAAAGATTCCTGCATTTTATTTAAATCTTTATATACAAATTTTTTCATGTTTTTATTTAATTTAGATACATAATTTTAGTTGTTTGGCTAGCCATCCTTTTCCTACAAATTTAAATAATTAATGCTAAAAAGGCAACAATTTTTATTTTTATGTAGCAGTAAAACAAAAAGCCTTAAAATCCCTAAATATGATGAAGTAAGATGTATACTGTTGACCTTATGTGTGAAGTAGAAGTCATGGGCACAGCCTAAAGTTATTAATGATATGCTGGGAATCCACCCCTCCAATAACTCTATTGATTTCCTCAATCTAGACTTCAGAGAGTAAAACTCAACATAATTTAGGTTGATGAGGATAGGTAGAGGATAAAACAATTTTCATGCCATCTGTGTGGGCATATTAGAATCTCATAAGGTGGATATATCAGTCTCTATATTTACAAAGATGGGATGTATAATTAAATAGATTAGGGAAACTGTATTAGATATTTCTACATTTAGTTTTAACAGTTAACATAGCCTAAGGACAATTAAAGAATCTGCCTGCCAATGCAGGAGTTGTGGATTTGATCCCTAGACTGGGAAGATCCCCTGGAGAAGGAAATAGCAACCCACTCCAGTATTCTTGCCTGGGAAATCCCATGGACAGAGGAGGTTGGCGGGCTACAGTCCACGGGGTCCCGAAAGAGTTGGAAACCACTTAGCGACTAAACAACAACAAGGACAGTAAGGTCTTGCGTTCTGTTTTGTTTTTTTTAAAAAGGGACTGTCTAAAGAATAATGGCAACAATAACAACTTCCTTGTACTAAGCATTTTACATGCAGTATCTATATCAAAACAACCTTATGAGGTAGGTATCATTAATAACATTAATATTTTCATTTTATAGATGAAGCAACTGAAGCTTAACTTGGTTAAGAAACTTGTCCTAAAGACACTTAGCTTGTAAGTGTCAGAGGACAGGTTCAAACTCAGACTTATTTGTCTCTTTGCTGCCTTTCTAGCCTAGCATCTTTAGGAAAAATAATCCCATATTTTATCCTAGAAATTTGGAATTACTATATATCAGCTTCTGGTAAAGACATTAAGAAGTTAATGAAGCTAGGACTTCAGCTGTACTGAGGAATAATCCATGTTCTGCAGTGATTCATTCAACATTTTTTCCCATTTCAGTCCGGCTGCTGTCTCTACTGCTGTTCACGGACTGCTAGACCAATGGCCACTTCTCTCTTACCGTTCTGACCTCTTAGCAGCATTAGTCATAGACACGTCTTCTTAGAAACGGTTTGTTGTCTTGGCTGTTCTGACATCACACTCTCCTAATGTTCTTCCTAACTCATTTGAGATTATTCCAGGGCTCAGAACTGGGCCTCATTCTCTTCTCTGTATTCATTCTCCCAAGGTGAGCTTGTCCTGTCCCATGGCTTTAATGTACATCTTCATAGCGATAATTGATAAACCTTATCTCTAGCTCTGACCTTCTGAATTCCAGATGCCTATATCCAGTTGCCACTCAGATAACTAGAGCACATACTAATTTTAATATAGTCAAAGCAGAATTCTTGATTTCTAATGCAGCTCCCCCTACCCAAACTGTTTCTCTTCTAGTGTTCCCTTTTTTTTTTTTTTTTTTTTCAGAAATAGAACCACCATCTCCATTACTACCACTATTTTGTGCTACTTGAGTCACAGAATCTTTTTTTTCCTCACATCCAATCTGTCATTAAACAAGCCCTGCCAACTCTACCTCCAAATCTATATCCATAATCTCTTTACACTTGTCTACCATCCAAATCTAAACCACCATTTTCTTGCTTGATATTTCATAGTTACCTCCTAACAGGTTTGGATATGCAGAAAGTTGGAGAGGAGGTTGCAGGATTAGGTAGCAACAGAAACAAAGATATGGAGGTGAGAAACTGTAGAGCTCTGTTCTGTGAGATGCAATTCCATTTGGCTAGAGAGTAACATTTGAAGAGAAAAAGTGTAGGGGTTAGAAAGTTGGAAAGGGTCATGTTGAAGAGGGTCTTGAATTCTAAACTTAGGGATTTGTGTTTAATATTGTATGGAGGCAGGGGGAACCATTTCATTTTTCAATGGAGATGTTTTACAGTTAGACTGTGTTTGAATAGAAAGAATAAAAGAGGATAGAGATAGTAAGGAGTTAGATGGCTGTAATGAATTGAGAGGGAATGATGTTCTAGAATTAGGTTTATTCTTTAATCATTTAATATTATTAAGTGCCCACAGTGTTCCAGGAAAAGAAAATAATGGACAAGCCAAAAATGGTTTCTTGTCTATAGTGTTTATATTTGGGGGTTGGTAATAGTCAGGGAGAGGGAGACAAAAGAAACACATTAAAAAAAAATGAAACAGTTCCCTGGTGGTCCAGTGGTTAGGACTCTATGCTTTCACTGTGGGGTTGGGAAATAAGATCCTGCAAGCCATGTGGCACAGCCAAAAAAGAAAAGAAATGAGACCAAACCACTTTGTTGTACAACTGAAACTAACACAATATTGTAAATTGGCTATAGTTCAATTTAAAAAAAAAAAGAAATGAAGTAATTTCACAGTATATGAAGGACTGTGTAGGGAATACATAAGGTTATATGCTAACAGAATATGAGGAAAGGAAATTTCACAAAGTTTTGAGGAGAGCCTCTCTGAGGATATGAGCTTTGAAAACTGAAGTATTAGAAAAAGCTGGCCAGAAAAGTGTTCCAAGGAGAGGGAACAGAAAATGCAAAGACACTGATTTTGGAACGATCTGATGAATCCAATGAATGGAGACACCGATGTTCCTGGCTTTCAGTGTGAATCAGAGTAGTGGGAGATGAAGTTGAAAGTGGGAAAGAGCCAGATGCGAAGAGCCTAATGAGCCATGGTAAGGAATTTGAACTTTATTTCTAAGTGCAAAAAATATATATATATAATAAAGGGTTTTAAGCAGGGCAGTGACATGATCAAAAGATTGAATACACTATTACCTCGGATTGTGGCTCTAGGAAAGGAGTTGAGAATCAAAGTAAGAGGCAATGTTGAGCTGAGAGCTAAAGGGATTTGATAATAGAAAAGGTATGAGGTTAAGGAGGAGTTAAAAGTGACTGTGGTTTGAGCCTGCTGGGCTTAGAATGAATGTGCCATTTATAGAAATAGGAGAGTCAGGAGCAGTTGATTTTTAGCTGCTTCAGAACTTCCAGGTAAAAATATAACTAGAGTACAGCTAGAAATTTAGGTTTAATGCTTAGGGGAGAATATAGGGCCAGAAAAAGATTCAGGTACATATCTACATAGATTAATTGGAATTTTAAGGAAAGGATTTATATAGGAAAAAAAGGGTGGAGGACTGAAGGCAAATTTTTTTAGGGAATAAACTGTGTAGCAGCAGCATGGAGGCAAAGAAAGAGCAATTAAGAGGTTGAAAGAAAAGAATAATGTCACAGAAGTCATAGAAGTATGAAATACTAAGAAGGAATGGGAGTGGAGGAAAGAAAGGGAGTGTGGAAATTTCAGTCACTGCAAAGAATCTGAGCCTGGGATAGATGGGGAGAGCAGAGTCCGAATTTGGTAAAAAGTCACTGGTGACCCTCAGAGAAGAGAAAAGAGCGTGAGATCAGACTGCAGACAATAGGTGAGAGGAAGTAGAGCTTTTTCAATTCAGTTACCATTTAAAAAAGTCAGCAAATGGTATTTATAGTAGAAAATCTGGATAGTTAACAAATCTTTAGGAATCTGATATATGCCAGCATTGGACCAGGTGCTAGGATATAAGGAGGAGTAGCAATGTTCTTCTGTTAAGAAGGTTACAGCATGGGAGAGACATAATTAAAAACCCACTCTTCCTCAGTTCCTTCATGTCTTTACTTCCTTCTCTCTTTAGAGTTAACAGTCTAATATTAAAATAACCTTGTTCTCCAGACTTGTGCCTCTCTCCCTTATAGTAGTCGTCTAAATATTGATATATTCCAACACTTGTTAAATTCAACTCTCCATCTGTTTTTTGCCTATACCGGGGCAGCTGAATGTGGAGAAAAATACATCATGCAGGCTGTTGTGCAGTCACTAAGTCCTGTCCAACTCTTTATGAGGGTGTATGTGCTCAGTCATGTCCAACTCTTTGTGACCCTATGGACTGCAATCCACCAGACTCCTCTGTCTATGGAATTTTCCAGGCAAGAATACTGGAGTGGGTTGCCATTTTCTACTCTAGAGATCCAGCTCTTTACCACCCTATGAACTGCAGCATACCAGTATCGTCTGTCCTCCACTATCTCCCAGAGTTTGTGAAAATTCATATCCATTGAGTTGGTGATGCTATCTAACCATCTCATCCCCTGCTGCCTCCTTCTCCTTTTGTCTTCAGTCTTTCCCAGTGTCAGGGTCTTTTCCAATGAGTTGGCTTGTGACTGCCAATCTTAAGTGGGCATTTAGTACTGCCACGCTGAATTTACATTTTCACGATCCATTTGCTCTCTTACTTTTCCTAGATGATAATTTCACGTGTTCTTTTTTTTCTCTTCAGATCAACAACCCACTTTCCTCCCTTTTAATTAAAGAAGTTGCTTCCTGTTTCTCTGAGGATATGGAAGCAGTTAGAAGAGATCTAATTCCTTCATGCTCCTGTTGCTGCAGCCGTCAACATGAGTGTGAATACTCTGCCTTTCTCCTGTTCCAGTGATGACTGTTCATGTCCTTGTCCAGGATCCCGTTGTGGATGAGACCCCATCCCATCCCTCTAAGCTACTCAAGGAATCACCCTAGGCATTATCTTGTTCTTTCTTTTGGATCAAGTTTTGGTCTCTACTGAGCCATTCCCATAAGTATATAAATATGCTTTACAATCTCTCACTTAAGAATAATAAAGAAAATTCGTTTGACTTTCTCAACTGTTTCCCTATTTCTCTGCTTCCATTTATATCAAGACAGTTGTCTGTAGGCATTTCTTCTTCTTCTTCTTTCATTCTCTTTAATCCATTCCAATCGGTCTTCCATCCTTATTATTCTATTGAAACCATTTTGTCAAGACCCCTTAGTGATCTCTACTTTGCCAGACCCCAAGATCATTTACCCAGTTGATCATATCCTCTTTGACAAAATGCTTTTTTAAAAAACAGGTTTTTAGGATACTGTTTACTTCAGTAATTGCTCTATTGTAATTGCTCAGTAATTCTCCTTATACTTCATTAATTGCTCTATCTTGGTTTCTTTCCTCATCTCCCTGACCACTAAACATTGGTGTACCCCAGGACTTAGACCTCGGACCTTTTCTCTTATTCAACTATGTTCATCTTCAAATAACATCTATAGGCTGACAACTCCTGATTTTATACATCTGGCCCAGAACTTGCTCCTGAACTTTAGATTCTTTACATAGGCTGCAGGATCCTCTGCTCTTGGATGTTCACTGGGCATTTCAAACGTTAACAAATCTAAAGTTAATGCTTTTTTCCTCTTTAAACATGTTCCTTTTATATATATATATCCTTCTTCTTTCTGATAAATGACAATTCCATTCTGACTGCTTAAGATAAAAACCGTGAGATCATCTTTACTTTTGTCTCCTTTCATGCCTATATCTAGGCCACAGCACCTTCTGTCAACTCTCTCTTCAGCATATATTCAATCTACCATTTCTCAGTATCTCCACAGCTACTACCCTTGTCCAAGACACCATCTTGTCTTACCTAGATTATTTTACAAGTCTCCCAGCTGACCTTTCTACTTCTACCCCTGCCCACTTTGAATGGTCTTATCAACTTAGCAGCTAGAATGAGCCTTGTAAAACACAAAATAGATGATATCATTCTGCTCAGACTTTCTTGTGTTCCCCATCTTAGTCAGCAAAAGCAAAAGCCATTACAGAGCTCTACGGGCTATTATAGGGTCCAGGTTCCTTTTACTTCGTCTCCTACTACTCTCCTTTTTGCTTTTATTAGCTCCACCACTGCTGACCTCATTGCTGTTCCTGGAACATGCTAAGCTTGCTTCTACCTCAGAGGCTCTGCACTTGCTATTCCCTGTCTGGAAAACTTCTCCCCCAGATATCTGCTGTGCCAGATTGCTCACATCATTTAGGACTCTGCTAAATGTCGCCTGAACAGAGTGGTTTTCCTTGTGCAACATATATGAAGTAGCCATTTCTCCACCCCCAGAATAATCTCTTTCCTTTGCTGTGCTTTTTTTTCCCTAAAGGACCTATTGCCAGTTGATAGATCTAGTTGTTTATTTTTATGTTCTATCTTAATGAAAAATTCTTTATCCTCTTTATAAAAATGGGGATATGGAAAAAAAAAATGGGGATATGTTCCACCTGCTCCTAAACTGGAAGTTCTGTGAGAGCATGTACTGTATCTGGCTTGTTTATCACTGTGTCCACTGTGCCTCATACAGTCTGGACATATAATAGATGTGCAAAAAGTGTTTTTGAATGAATAAGTACCTTCTAGTTTTCCTCTAGCAGGAAGAGCAACTTGCATTTATTATGGGTATATGCATGGAAATACACACCTATAGAAACTGCTTATGATTAGGTGGTCCTTCTAATGTAACCTTTTATAGGATAGTTCTTCATCCATCTAAACTGACCATTTAAGCATTAAATTTAAATTGTCCACAGATTCAAACCTATTATGTTTGACCTTTTACAAATCCCAGTGCTTCATTTATCATGTGTAATGGCATGGCATAAAGAGATAAAGAAGCATATTTTTCCCCCATTAAATCTGCATGCTGCTGTAAGAACAGTTGAGTGAGAATTGTGTGGTATTTTGCTATGATGTAATGAATCAGTCTACTCTGGTTTTAGATTATACCTTAGGGGACTTGCAAAACATGGCCATTTTAAGCTTTGGTTATAAATTATCTTTTAAGGGACCATTGGATATATCTCAGTAAACAAAAGTGGTCTGAACTATTCAAGCATCTAATATAAATGGCTCTTCAAAAGCTATACTTTGTAAAACAGTTGGATGACAGTTGAATCATTTACATATTGTGATAGCCTAAATAAATAGTCTTTCCAAGTATTATAAGCGAATCTAAAAGGCAAAGTAATGTAGGGTGCTGGATTAATTACTCAGTTATAAATCATTCAAGGAGCTTAATTATATTTGTGCATTAACAATAAAACCTTGAGTATTGTGTTGGTGTATGTGTGACAAATGGTTATCACCCTCTTCATATAGAGCTTGCTTCTGTGTCCCTCCAGAGACACACAACCACATATCTTTAGATCCTGAAGAGGTTGTCTCTGTTCTTCTTGATACAGAATTTACATTAAGAAAATTTGTTCAGAAAAAAAACAAAAGATACAATTTACTTTTGTTTTAGTTTTTTTTAGTGATTATTTTTGTTAAATTTGTTGATACTGAAAGTTGGGTATGTTGACCTTTAGTAACCAAGATACTTTACAGACAGAAGAAATAATTGTAAATATAATATAATATTATGTATACTTCTACACATATAATATATGCCTTTTCACCCATTCCAATCTGTTAACATAGTAAAATTTGTTTATAATGTGACACCAAGCTTTCATATCTCCAAGTGAAAGAGTACTTCAACAGAATTTTTTGGGGAAAAAAATCTACAGTTATGTCTTGTTGTTCACAGGAAGGGAGGCAATAATAAGCTAATAAAGATCTATCATCGAGATGGTAAATATGGCTTTTCTGATCCTCTGACATTTAATTCTGTGGTGGAGCTCATTAGCCACTATCATCATGAATCTCTTGCCCAGTACAATCCCAAACTTGATGTGAAACTGATGTACCCAGTGTCCAGATACCAACAGGTAGGTATGATTACATAAGTTTGGGATTTTTTTTGGCTATGCTCTGTGGCATGCGGGATCTTATTTCCCTGACCATGAATTGAACCCATACTGCTGCAGTGGAAGCGCAAACAACCACTGGAGCACCAGGGAAGTCCTGTGGTTACACAGGCTCTTAATAGCTGATCAGCAAATCATTATTTGGCAACATCATTTGAATCTAACTTACCAGGTTTATCAGGAAAAAAAAGTAGAAATGCTAAATGGTTGATTTAAGGTACTTTTAGAACTTATTTTGAACTACTATTCCTTAATATCTTGTTGCATGTGTTTGTTAACTTTATATAAAAATATTTGTGTTAGTGTTTCCTGTTTATATTTCATTAAAAAATTTTAAGTATTACCTATTTTGAGGTGATCTAAAGAGTGAGCTTAATGTTAACAAAAAGATTTAGTGATTTCCCATACTTGATACTAATACAGTAGCTTACACTTACAGCAGAAATACAATTTAAATAGTTGTGGAAAAACCCATGTTTTAGAAATATTGACATTGTTCATTTCTTTTGTTTACCTATATAGGATCAGTTGGTAAAAGAAGATAATATTGATGCCGTCGGTAAAAAACTGCAGGAGTATCACTCTCAGTATCAGGAAAAGAGTAAAGAATATGACAGACTATATGAAGAATATACCAGAACATCCCAGGTTAGTATATTTTTGTTGTTTAGGCCAGTAAGTAGGCAGTAAGGCTTATAGTTATCTTGGATTTTCTATAATACTTGACAGTCTTTATCTGCCTTGATATCTTTTCTAAACTAAAAAAGTTTATTGAAGTATAGTTGATTTACATATATAAATTCTTATGTATATAAAGATTTTTATGTATAAATTCTTTTTCAGATTCTTTTCTATTATAGCTTGTTTCAAGATATTGAATCTAGTTCCTTGTGTTATACAGTGAGGCCTTGTTTTAGGCTTCCCTGGTGGCTCAGAAGATAAAGAGTCTGCCTGCAATGCAGGAGACCTGGGTTTGATCCCTGGGTTGGGAAGATCCCCTGGAGAAGGAAATGGCAACCCACTCCAGTACTCTTGCTTGGAAAATCCCATGGACAGAGGAGCCACGGTAGACTACAACCCATGGGGTCGCAAAGAATCGGACATGACTGAGCGACTTCACTTTCACTCTTTTGTTTAAGCTATCTTAGTATCTCTTTTTAAAAATTAAACTAAATTTAATTAATTAATTATTGATTGATTGTGCTGGGTCTTTATTGCTGCACTTGGGCTTTCTCTGACTGTGGTGAGCAGGACCATCTGTTGTTGCAGAATACAGGTTCTAGGTGCATGGGCTCAGCAGTTGTGGCTTACAGGCTTAGTTGCCTTGCACCATGTGGAATCTTTCCAAACCAGGGATCTAATCTGTGTCCCCTGACTTGTCAGGCGAACTCCCAACCACTGGACCACCAGGGAAGTCCAGTACCAACTTAGTACTGCAAAGTTTTTAGTAGGGTTTAAACACTCTGTATATGCTCCTATACATCTTTATTCCTTCCCCGTTATATTGTTATCACTACTGATTACTTTTTTATACATTGTCTGCCCATTCGCATAGATTTATAATTATAGTTTTATGCATTTGTTCTTTAAAACATATAGAACATGAACAGAGGAGCCTGCAGGCTGTAGTCATAGGGTCGGAAAGAGTCAGACATGACTGAAGCTACTTAGCATGCACGCAACCAAAAGTACAAAACTACTGGCTTTTATATTTGCTTATGCAGTTGCTTTTACCAGTGTTCTTTATTTATTCATGTAGCTTTGAGTTATTGTCTAGTGTCCTTTCATTTCATCCCAAAGGAATCTCTTGAGCATTTCTTGTAGGGCAAGTCTTGGGGTAACAGACTCCCTTTCTTTTGTCTATCTGGGCTAATCTTATATAATTTCTCTTCCTTCATTCTTGAAGGACAATACTTCTAGTTACAGAAGTCTTGACTGACAATTTTTTTCTTCCAGGGCTTTAAATATTGCCCACCTGCTGCCTTATGGCCTAAATATTTTGTATGGCAAATCAGCTATTATTTTTATTCAAGGCCATTTGTATATGATAAGTCACTTCTTTTATGCTGGCTTTAAGATTCTCTCTGTGTTTTGACAGTTTGATTACAGTTGTGAAATATTTAGTTTTTTAAAAATATCTTTGTCTATAGTTTGTTAACTGTTAAGGTTTAGTCAGCTGTGAGCTCTTCCAGTATTACTGTGTTTCATGGTGCCTTGTTTTCTCCCTAGAATTAATGTTCTTGATTCTCAGCCCCAAAGCCCTTGACCTTGTTTCTAAGCTAGTATCTGTGGTGTGCAGTATAAATGCAGAGACTGCACCAGGAGTCTCGGACTGGAGGTGCTTATTAGGAGATACTGGCCTGTGAGAATTGCAGGTTGGGTGTGCGATACAGCGCTGACTGGGGGAAGGTGTGGGGTTACAGTGGTCAGAGTTACTGTGATGGTCGGTTTTTCTTTGTGAGGTGTTTGATTTCACTTTTTTCAGGTTTTCTTTTATTAGCTAAGTAGTTATTCAGAATGACTTTAACAACCTTTTTTCCCCTTCCTATCTGATACTTGTGCTTTGTCTGTGGTGTGACTATATGTGTATGCTGTTTTTTACACTGCAGATTTCAGGGTTTCTGTGTTCCTTTGCCTCTTCTAAGTGAATTATCTGTGATGAGACTAGTATTTGATTTAGAATGGAGAAAAAGTTACTGAGGTTTCTTCAGACTGAATCAACATAAGTGGTCAACATTAGGGGATGGTGAAATTATCATACATATACATATATATAGCTATTAGAAGAGTTTTCAGAAATACTTTAAAACTTGATTTTTAAAATGTGCAAAAGTTATATAAATATGTATGTTAAATATAAATATTGCTGAATTCTATGAATTATATCACACAGCATGAAAGTCCTCATTCCCCAGAGGCAACTTCTGTTATTAAATGCTTCTTAGGAATTCCTCATGACCTCAGAAATGCTAATGATGTAGCTTCAGGTAAAGGATGGGAACTTAAGCATAGACATACTCTGTCATAGGACATCAGTAGTTTTTAACATAACCAGTTTTAGAAAATGATTCTCCTAATTTCCAATTTAGTTCATTTTATATTTTTAAGAAAGGTAATCTGTGTGTTTGTGTGTGTGTGTGAGTGAGAGAGAGAGAAGGAGAGAGGGAGAATCAGGTATGAAAGATTAGTACAACCATCCAAACATATGTATTGAATACCTAGTCTAGGTATGAAACTGTATTTGACTCTCACTATACAGAGGGAGAAGTGAGGCCTGATTTTGCAGAAGTGCAAGGTCCTCTGACATATTTGTTAACTCTGATGTGCATTAGTCAAAATAGCATGCTTTAATTTTAATCCCGTTCCTCTGCATCAGATAAAGCAATGATGGGTTACTATAATCGTGTGGGTGAATTTATTTAAAGGGCAATGCATAACACTATATTTAATCTCACAAAAATATTAAGTAAAAGATTCAAAAGATATATGAGTATATTCTATAAGGTACAAAACCAAGCAAATGTTAACATTTTCATTTTGACTAGGAACATAAAATGGTAAGGTTCCAGGAGAGCAGAAGTTTTCAAATTTGTTCACTTACATATCCCAAATGCTTCAAATAATGCCTGGCATATAGTTGTTGTTGTTTATTCGCTAAGTTGTTTCTGACTTTTTGAGAACCCATGGACTGTAGCCCACCAGGCTCCTCTGTCCATGGGATTTTCCAGGCAAGAATTCTAGAGTGGGTTGCCATTTCTTTCTCCAGGGGATCTTGCCAGCCCAGGGATCGAACCCATGTCTCTTGCATTGGCAGGCAGATTCACCACTGAGCCACCATTCAATTATTTGTTGAATGAATTTATGTAAGATAATGAACCAAAGCATTCCACCCTTGTCAAGAGCCTGAAATCAGATCTCAGTGTGGACTAGAGTCTTGGGGAAGGTTAACACCTCTGTGAATGGAGGTTAGAAAAAAATAGCCACCATTGCATATGGCTTTGGCTTGTGTAGAGTTGTATTTCTTTCTTATCATGACTGGAGAAAACTGAGAAAACTCCACATGTTGCACACATGCCCAGTAATATCCTCATAGCAGAATATGAGTGCTGAGCAGCTGACATGAGACTGGGTTCTGGAAGTGTAATCCATGCTTAGGGAGCTGGGAATGAGGCTGGATGGAGGCAATCAAAAAAGCCAGAAGGCCAAAACTAGAAGACGGCTAATTTCTCTGTGTGAGAATTCAGAGCACGACCTGAGATGGGCCAAGCAGAGAAGAGCCTTGGAGGCTTAAAGCTTTGGGAGGTAGGAGAAGAGAGGGAGGGATACAGAGGGACCCAGTGATTAGCAGTTTAGGAGAGACAATGAGTGTTAAAGGGAGATTAAAGAACTGACCTCCTCCATTTGTGTTACAGTGTTTCTAAATGTTGTAGACCTTCTCCATGTTTGCTGCTTCTATAAAAGGAAAGATTTCATTTTGGATAAAATCTAGTTTGCTATGGTGTAATCAAATTCTTCCCAGAGAATGGGAAGAGATGGTATACCCAGAGTCAGAGTTGGCATAGGGTGAGAACAAGCTGTTTGTGGGGATATTTACATCTGGATTACATATAATTATGAGGCAAAGTGATAGGATTTAGTGACGGTTTGGGATTAGACACCGGAATTCAGCCATGAGATCATTGGTGATCTTGGAAAGGGTAGTGTCTATGGAAGGGTGAGTGCAGAAGCCAGAATAGAGTTAGCTGGAGAATGAATGAGAGATGAGGAGAGAGAGAGCCCATATAAACAATTCTTTTAAGAAGCTGAAAAGAGAAATCAGGGTTAAGGAACTTTATTTTTTTTCAAAATGGTGTTAAATTAGAACCTGTGTGAGAAGGAACCTTAGACTGGGAGAGTGAATGTTGTGAGAGGGGTAGTTGATATGATATGAAGTACCAGAGGAAGGGACAGGAGGTAAGACCCAGAGAAGAGAAGAAGGGGTAAGGTGGGTTACAGTTTTCATGGTAGGCATAGTGGCATTGTTTGTGGCGGCGCTGCTGCTTTGGCAGTGACAGCAAATATTATTTCCTTTGCTGCTCTGCCTGCCAACACACACAACAGTCAGACTGTTGGTGTTTTCTTTGAGGATATAGGGCCAGAAATTTAATCAGTTCAGTTCAGTTGTTCAGTCATGTTCGATTTTTTGCACTCCATGGACTGCAGCACTCCAGGCCTCCCTGTCCATCACCAACACCCAGAGTTTACTCAAACTCATGTCCATTGAGTCGGTGATGCCGTCCAACCATCTCATCCTCTGTCGTCACCTTCTCTTCCTGCCTTCAATCTTTCCCAGTATCAGGGTCTGTACAAAAGAGTCAGTTCTTCTCATCAGGTGGCCAAAGTATTGGAACTTCAGCTTCAGCATCAGTTCTTCCAATGAACATTCAGGACTGATTTCCTTTAGGATGGACTGGTCAGATATCCTTGCAGTCCAAGGGACTCTTTAAGAGTCTTCTCCAACACCACAGTTCAAAAGTTTCAATTCTTTGGTGCTCAGCTTTCTTTAAAGTCCAATTCTCACATCCATCCATGACTACTGGAAAAATCATAGCCTTGACTAGATGGACCTTTGTTGGCAAAGTAATGTCTCTGCTTTTTAATATGCTGTCCAGGTTTGTTACAGCTTTTATTCCAAGGAGCAAGCGTCTTTTAATTTCATGGGTGCAGTCACCATCTGCAGTGATTTTGGAGCCCCCCAAAATAAAGTCTGTCACTGTTTCCACTGTTTCCCCATCTATTTGCCATGAAGTGATGGGACCAGATGCCATGATCTTAGTTTTCTGAATGTTGAGTTTTAAGCCAACTTTTTCCCTCTCCTCTTTCACTTTCATCAAGAGGCTCTTTAGTTCTTCGCTTTCTGCCATAAGGGTGATGCCATTTGCATATCTGAGGTTATTGATATTTTTCCCAGAAATCTTGATCCCAGCTTGTGCTTCATCCAGTCCAGCATTTCTCATGATGTACTCTGCATATAAGTTATATAAGCCGGGTGACAACACACAGCCTTGACATACTTCTCTCCCAATTTGGAACCAGTCTGGTGTTCCATGTCCAGTTCTAACTGTTGCTTCTTGACCTGCATACAGATTTCTCAGGAGGCAAGTCAGGTGGTCTGATATTCCCATCTCTTGAAGAATTTTCCACAGTTTGTTGTAACCAACCCAGTCAAAAGCTTTGGCATAGTCAATAAAGCAGAGGTAGATGTTTTTCTGGAACTCTCTTGCTTTTTCAGTGATCCAGTGGATGTTGGCAATTTGATTTCTGATTTCTCTGCCTGTTCTAAATCAAGCTTGAACATCTGGAAGTTCACGGTTCATATAGCGTTGAAGCCTGCCTTGGAGATTTTTGAACATTACTTTGCTAGTGTGTGAGATGAGTGCAAATTGTGTGGTAGTTTAAGCATTCTTTGGCATTGGCTTTCTTTGGGACTGGAATGAAAACTGCCCTTTTCCAGTCCTGTGACCACTGCTGAGTTTTCCAAATTTGCTGACATATTGAGTGCAGCACTTTCACAGCATCATCTTTTAGGATTTGAAATAGCTCAGCTGGAATTCCTTCACCCTACTAGCTTTGTTCATAGTGACGCCTCCTAAGGCCCACTCTACTTTGCACCTCAGGATGTCTGGCTCTAGGTGAATGATCACACCATCATGATTATCTGGGTCGTGAAGATCTTTTTTGTATAGTTCTTCTGTGTATTCTTGTCACCTTTTCTTAACCTTGCAAGGAAGCCAAAACCCTCCCCCATATTTGAGAATTGTAGAATTTATAGCTAAATATTTAGATTCAGGGATTCCAATACATTTACAGTACTACTTGAAATATGTATGATATATCCTCAGCTATATGAAACATCACAAGGTTCTAGTGTCCCTCATCTGCGAATTCCCGTATGTTTCAGTTCTACTGAGCAATTGCAGATCTACCTTTATTTTGTATAAGTCATGCCATACCATCTGTGTGCAATGCTGAATTTTCTTCTCCTACCCCAATTCTTTAAGACCTAACTCAGATGTTGCCTCCTCCATGAAGTCTCTGTAAAGCAATAAGTAACTAATTCACCCCACTTTATTTCCTCTAACATGACATGAAACAAAACCTTATTAGAGTTCAGAAATCTATTTTGCCTGTGTATTCTGAATCCTGGAGGGCAGACCCCTTTTGTGACTCTCTTTAACACCAGATGGTACTTTCTGTGTAATGGATTCTCAATAATCATTTGTTGAAATTAATCAGTCAAATTAATCAATTAATAATTTGTTGAAAATAATCAGTGAAATTAATCAGGGCTTTCCTGGTGGCTGAGTGGTAAAGAATCCTCCTGCCAATACAGGACACATGGGTTTGCTCCCTGGTCTGGGAAGATTCCACATGCCGCAGAGCGACTAAGCCCATGCATCTCAACTATTGAGCCTGTGCTCTAGAGCCCAGCAACTGCAACTGCTGTGCCCATTTGCCACAGCTTCTGAAGCCTGCGTGCCCTTGAGCCTGTGGTCTGCAATAAGAGAAGCCACCATAATGGGAAGCCCGCGCACTGCAACTAGAGAGTAGCCCACTCTTGCCACAACTAGAGAAAAGCCCAAGCAGCAGTAAAAGACCCAGCATAGCCAAAACTAACTAAATAATAAGTAAAACAAATAAGATTATTAAAATTAATTAGAAATTAATAATAAAATTAATAATAAAAAATTAATAAGAAATTAATCAGTGCTAAATAGCTGATGAATTGTCCCATCAACACTGAAACTTTTAAAATTGTAAACTTTCAGGATTGCAGTCTTTGTAGACCTTTATACATATTTTCTTGACTTTCTGAAGTAAACAAAATTTAACCCTCTTTGAAAATTTTAGGGGAGTCATGATTCAGATGCTAAAGTGTACAGATACCCTCAGAGCTCATTGGAACGTGGAGGACCACTTACCCTAGTGTGAGTGGCTTAGCCTCCTGGGCTTCTGTTTTGTGGTGGTTTTAGTTTTTCATCTTATTTTGCATCTGATTTCAGCAACTTTCTTCCCCTTCCTCATTTTCTGTTTCTAATGAGATGAATCTACTAATGAATCTATTTCGAAAATGACATGCTTTAGAAATGAAGTAAGACTAAATAGACTCTGTAGGGCTTTTCTGGAAAATAAGGTTTTGCATGCTGGTGCATGAACTCTGTTCTGTCTCTTCACTCCATCAGCACCTTTTGGGGGTCAGACCTGCAGTAGTTACAAAGGAGGAACTTTATCTTGTCTTCAGGGTATACAGGGTTAATCTCTTAGCAGCTCAGAGGCCTTTCTGTGGTTCTCAGCTATATTTCAGGTAATAGTTATTTTTCTTTTATTTTAGGGTTTTAATGATATATTTCATACATAAATAATGGTAGAAGGGTCTTGTTTTGGCCCCCTTAATTTGATCTCATGTGGAATCATAACTAGAATTATAAGATTTGTGTTAAGACTAAGGTTACAAAAAGAAATAAAAAGATAATGAAGTATGTTTATCTTTTTTTTAATCCTATAGGAAATACAGATGAAGAGGACTGCAATTGAAGCTTTTAATGAAACAATTAAAATATTTGAAGAGCAGTGTCATACACAAGAACAGCATAGCAAAGAATATATTGAGCGATTTCGAAAAGAAGGGAATGAAAAGGAAATTGAACGGTAAATCTACCTAATATCTCCCAAGTGCGTCAGTGAGCCAAGACGTTTTTTCTTCTTTAATCATCTCTCTCATGTCTGCTTTTACCTCAGACTTGACAGTCCTGCCATATGGAATTACTTGCTGTTCACACTAATGGTACCAAGCTGAACCTTCTCTCTTCTGCATTCTTTCTCCATCCTCCTAAATTGTTGACTCCTTTAGCACTCAGCTTAGACATGACTTTCTAGAAAATTTCCTCTGATTCCCTAGGCTGTTTAGGGGCTTTTGTTCCCATTTCTATAGCATCTGATCCTGATCCTTACTGTAACATTTACTGAAAGTCACACTAACAGAACTGTGAGCTTGTTGAGAGTAAGGGTGGTGACTTATTTTCCTTCATAGCTTCAGAATGTGTTACAGTGTTTGAGAGTACATAGTGGTGAATAGAGCTAATAGAAATGCTGAGGACTGTATGCTTGACCAGATATGGCAGGTGTGGGAGAAGCCAAAGATTATTCCTAGATTTCTGATACTAGTGACTAAGGGATAGTGTAATTCACCAAAATGGGAAGTACATGAGGGGAGTTTGGAGTGGGAACCAGTGAGTTTTGAGGTTCCTATGAGAACCCAAATGGAATTGTCTGAGTGGTAGGCAGTTGATTATTTGGATTTGGAACTCTACAGAAAGGATTTGAGCGGCAAAAGTGTGTATGTTATGGTAGATAATAAGGTTGAGATTACACAGAGAATGAGAAACATGAGAAGTATTGAATCTGGCAACTAAAAGAATACTGGGAACCTTTATCAAAGCAAATTTAGTGGAGTGTTAGAAAATGAGCCAAGTAACAGTGGGTTGAGCGGTGCAAAAGTAGATAATAAAACTGAATCACATGAAGGGAAAAGCAAAATTATTACTCGTGTTAGCACCAAAGTGTTGGTGAACTTTTGTGCCTAAGAATAGTACTAAGTGCTGTGAGGCAGTATAGCTTAATGGCTTAAGTTCAGTTCAGTTCAGTCGCTCAGTCCTGTCCAACTCTTTGCAACCCCATGGACTGCAGCACGCCAGGCCTCCCTGTCCATCACCAACTCCCAGAGTTTACTCAAACTCATGTCCATTGAGTTGGTGATGCCATCCAACCGTCTCATCCTCTGTCATCTCCTTCTCCTGCCTTCAATCTTTGCCAGCATCAGGATCTTTTCAAAGGAGTCAGTTCTTTGCATCAGGTGGCCAAAGGGAGTTTCAGCTTCAGCATCTGTCCTCCCAATGAATATTCAGGACTGATTTCCTTTAGGATGGACTGGTTGGATCTCCTTGCAGTCCAAGGGACTCTCAAGAGTCTTCTCCAACACCACAGTTCAAAAGCATCAGTTCTTCGGCGCTCAGCTTTCTTTATAGTCCAGCTCTCACATCCATACATGACTACTGGAAAAACCATAGCTTTGACTAGATGTACCTTTGCTTGCAAAGTAATGTCTCTGCTTTTTAATATGCAGTGTAGGTTGGTCATAACTTTTCTTCCAAGGAGCAAACGTCTTCTAATTTCATGGCTACAGTCACCATCTGCAGTGATTTTGGAGCCTAAAAAAATAAAGTCTGTCACTGTTTCTGCTGTTTGCCCATCTATTTGCCATGAAGGAATGGGACCAGATGCCATGATCTTAGTTTCTGAATGTTGAGTTTTAAGCCAACTTTTTCACTCTCCTCTTTCACTTTCATCAAGAGGCTCTTTAGTTCTTTGCTTTCTGCTATAAGGGTGGTGTCATCTGCATATCTGAGGTTATTGATATTTCTCCCAGCAATCTTGATCCCAGCTTGTGCTTCATCCAGCCCAGCATTTTTCATGATGTACTCTGCATGTAAGTTAAATAAGCAGGGTGACAATATACAGCCTTGACATACTTCTTTCCCGATTTGGAACCAGTTTATTGTTCCATGTCCAGTTCTGCTTGTTGCTTCTTGACCTCCATACAAATTTCTCAAGAGGGAGGTCAGGAGGTGATGATATTCCCATCTCTTGAAGAATTTTCCACAGTTTGTTATGATCCATACAGTGGAAGGCTTTGGCATAGTCAATAAAGCAGAAGTAGATGTTTTTCTGGAACTCTCTTGCTTTTTCAAGATCCAACAGATGTTGGTAATTTGATCTCTGGTTCCTCTGTCTTTTCTAGATCCAGCTTGAACATCTGGAAGTTCATGATTCATGTACTGTTGAAGCCTGCTTTGGAGATTTTTGAACGTTACTTTGCTAGTGTGTGAGATGAGTGCAAATTGTGTGGTAGTTTAAGCATTCTTTGGCATTGGCTTTCTTTGGGACTGGAATGAAAACTGCCTTTTTCCAGTCCTGTGGCCGCAGCTGAGTTTTCCAAATTTGCTGACATATTGAGTGCAGCACTTTCACAGCATCATCTTTTAGGATTTGAAATAGCTCAACTGGAATTCCATCACCCCATTAACTTTGTTCATAGTGATGCTTCCTAAGACCCACTGTACTTTGCACTCCAGGATGTCTGGCTCTAGGCGAGTGATCACACCATCGTGATTACTTGGGTCGTGAAGATCTTTTTTGTGTAGTTCTGTGTATTCATGCCACCTTTCTTAATATCTTCTGTTTCTGTCAGGTCCATACCATTTCTGTCCTTTTTTTGAGCCCATCTCTGCATGAAATGTTCCCTTGGTATCTCTAATTTTCTTGAAGAGATCGCTAGTCTTTTCCATTCTATTATTTTTCTCCATTTCTTTACATTGATCACTGAGGAAGGCTTTCTTATCTCTCCTTGCTGTTCTTTGGAACTCTGTGTTCAAATGGATGTATCTTTTTCCTTTTCTTCTTTGCCTTCTGCTTCTTTTCTTTTCACAGTTATTTGTAAGACTTCCTCAGACAACCATTTTGCCTTTTTAGATTTCTTTTTGCTTTTAATGGCTTATACATGGGCTTAAATTCTGTGCATGCTTGCTAAGTCACTTCAGTTGTGTCCAACTCTTTGCGACCCCATGGACTGTAGCCTGCCAGGCTCCTATGACCATGGGATTCTCCAGGCAAGAATACTGGAGTGGGTTGCCAATGCCCTTCTTCAGGGTTCTTCCTGATCCAGAGATGGAGCCTGTGTCTCCTGCATTGACAGACGTGTTCTTTACCACTAGCGCCACCTGGCTGTGTTGCCTTCAGTGAGTTACTTAACTTTGGTCTTGTTTCTTTCTCCATAAAACTGTGGATAAAATCTTGTTGAAATGCTCTGAGGACTAAGTAACACACACACATACACTTTGTGGTAGAGAAAGGCGTGTATATGTGTGAGTGTATGAGTATCTTGACATTACAGTACCAATAATTGACCATTATTAATAATGAAGAAATGGAAAAGAACTTGTAGTTTATTTGCATAGGGAGTTAAAATATCATGATGAAGTTTTAATGGTAATATAAAACTGTTTATTATTGAGTGACAAGTGAGTCATGTGGACAGTTGTTGCCTTAGGGTTCAGAGCACAGCAAAACTTTGTATGCTGGAAAAGCTTAGGACCATCATCTCCTGAGTGCTTACCAAGATGTCCCAGACATTGATTGGTCCTTTTACATGTTATTAACATTTAGTTCACACAGTAACCCAGCTTTACTTGTTCAGTCATGGCTGGGTCCAGGGCCCAAACAATATCATCAGAATTCTCCTTATTCTCTGTCTGTTGGCTCAATTTTCCTCTGTGTTGGCTTCATCCTCAGGCAGGCTTTCCCTTCAAGGCAGTAGTATAAACTGTTGGGAGGCCTAGAATCACATGTTAGCAACTTAACAATCTCAGTAGAAAGAGAGAATCTGTCTACAATATTTCTAGCAATAGTCCTAGATTTGACTGTCATTGGGTCAGTTTGGGTATTATTTTGATTTCTGAGCAAGTCACTGTGGCCTGAGGCAGGGATAGGATGGAACGAAACACACTTCTTGGCCAGGTGGGGTTGTGTGGATGTTCACCTGTGAATCTGAACAGGTGGGAACAATGGGAACAGGAGCCTTTCCCTACAGGGAACATGAGGGTGCTCTTCCCAGAGGGGTGAGAATGAATATGTGCTAGGCAAAAACAGCCAATGTCCACCACATTGAAGGTGTTAGGACCATGTGCACACTGTAGAATGCTTCTGCTTGGTTTGTTTTAGCCTTAATATGTCAAATATTTTCACAGAATTATGATGAATTATGACAAGTTGAAATCACGTCTGGGTGAGATTCATGATAGCAAAATGCGTCTTGAACAGGATTTGAAGAAACAAGCTTTGGATAACCGAGAAATAGATAAAAAAATGAATAGTATCAAACCTGACCTGATCCAGCTGCGCAAGATCCGAGATCAGCACCTTGTGTGAGTATTCTGGGCCTGTGGGGAGGACACCCCGGCGACACCCAATCCTGCTGCACTAGAGACATTAGAGGTAGAAGAAGAGATTCGTAATTGAGACCTGGCCAGAGGGACTGTAAGAATTTAGGAGAGTGGTCCTGTTAGTAGTAGGGTGTTATAGCCTACTAAAGTCAAGTGTGTGGGACCAATCAGGAGGTAGGGCTGTAATCCATACAAATGAACACAGTGATGGAGCTTTTAAAAGTGCAGGTTAATTAATGTTTGCCTAAAACACAAAACCCAGAATCTTTGGTTACCTAGAAAAACCATAGAAATAGAAATTACCCCTGACAGGCAAGGAAACTAAAAGTGGGGACCTACAAATAAGTATACAGAATAGTCCATTAAAGAGTTTTTATTTTTAAGGAAAAACTTCTATATTTAAGTAATAGAAATGTGTTGAAGACACTTACAAAAAATGGCACACCTGAGGAGTAATGGAATATTATATGATTTAGCTAGATATAGGGATATTATCTAAATATAGATGAAAAGATATGTTATCAGAACAAGATATATGGATTAGATTTTTAGGCCAGATGACTGCTTCATAGAAGGAGATAATCAGTGAGAAAGGAAAATGTATTAGGTTTAGTTCTAGGTAATGAATAGACTGTTTCGTAATATGTTTATGGGTGACTTTCACTCATGTAACACAGTTCAAACTCCTTGGCAGGAGGAGGCAAAGTAAAGACCTCTGACTAGGTTTTCTATAGACTTCAGGGTTTCTTTGTGTGAGAAGGAGGGAGGGGATAAAATACAAACTTAGAGGTTGGAACATTGGCTGTTGAGTTTCAGGAGAGGAGAATTTAAGGTGATTGTTTCAGAAGCAAACAATTACTAAGTAGTTTTTAATAATACTCCTCTCTAGAGATCTTTCAGTTTGCTACTGTGGCCAAAAAGAGCCGAGGAAGTACATAGAAGAGCTTTGAAAGCAAGGCCAGGAGGTGGTTTTGTATACAAGCAGGGTGTGTCTGCTCTTGGAATACTTATATGGTTCTGGTCACATGATGAAGCTAAATAAAAGCCCCAGAAGACTGTGCCATAGACCAAAGGAATGAATGGAAGCATTTCTTTGCCCTGGAAAGTGATGAGATACTGAGAAACCTACCATTTCTAGGTGCATGACTAAGTATGGCAAACTGACCTTGAAAATTCCTTTAATGAGTTCTGTAAGCTAAATATAAAACAGAATTTAGGTACCATCATGGGTGATAAGCCATGACCTGCTGGTACCCTGCTAAAATGTTTAGGGAGACACAGAAACCCTTACCTCTTTTGGAACCATTGCTTCAGGGAGAACAGTCCAGTGTCCATACTCCATGCTTCGACGTTTCTACCAAAGACAACACTAGGATTGATGGGCCTGATCTGCTCTAGCACTGAAACTGTATAGTCAGTCCTGGAAGAGACTGGTTGTACTGCTACATGATTCTGAATACAACCTCTCTTTGGCTCTGTTTTGAAGTTGGAATAGGTTGGAATTCTGTAGCACCCAAGAAGAGATTGTCGTTAGTTCATCAAGTCCCCTTTTCGTGTGGCCGTTTTTCTGACTTCTTGCTATATATACAGCCCATAAGGACTTTTTGAGATTTTTTTTTTTCTCCTGAGATGCCAATGTACTGTTTCTAGAATGTTCTTGAATGCCTAAATCAGGATTTCATTTCTTAAATATAGAATAAGTCAGTTCAGTTCAGTCACTCTGTCATGTCTGACTCTTTGTGACCCCATGAACTGCAGCACACCAGGCCTCCCTGTCCATCACTAACTCCCAGAGCCTACACAAACTCATGTCCATTGAGTCAGTGATGCCATCCAACCATCTCATCCTCTGTCGTCCTCTTCTCCTGCCCTCAATCTTTCCCAGCATCAGGGTCTTTTCAAATGAGTTAGCTCTTTGCATCAGGTGGCCAAAGTATTGGGAGTTTCAGCTTCAACATCAGTCCTTCTAATGAACACCCAGGACTGATTTCCTTTAGGATGGACTGGTTGGATCTCCTTGCAGTTCAAGGGACTCTCAAGAGTCTTCTGCAACACCACAGTTCAGAAGATCAATTCTTCGATGCTCAGCTTTCTTTACAGTCCAACTTTCACATCCATCCATGACTACTGGAAAAACTACAGCCTTGACTAGACGGACCTTTGTTGGCAAAGTAATGTCTCTGCTTTTTAATATTCAGTCTAGGTTGGTCATAACTTTTCTTCCAAGGAGTAAGCGTCTTTTAATTTCATGGCCACAGTCACCATCTGCAGTGATTTTGGAGCCCCCAAAATAAAGTCTGTCACTATTTCCACTGCTTCCCCATCTATTTGCCATGAAGTGATGGGACCGAATGCCATGATCTTAGTTTTCTGAATGTTGAGCTTTAAGCTAACTTTTTCACTCTCCTCTTGTCACTTTCATCAAGAGGCTTTTTAGTTCTTCTTCACTTTCTGCCATAAGGGTGGTATCACCTGCGTATCTGAGGTTATTGATATTTCTCCCTGCAATCTTGATTGTAGCTTGTGCTTCTTCCAGCCCAACATATCTCATGATGTACTATGCATATAAGTTAAATAAGCAGTGTGACAATGTACAGCCTTGATGTACTCCTTTTCCTATTTGGAACCAGTCTGTTGTTGCATGTCCAGTTCTAACTGTTGCTTCCTGACTTGCATACAGATTTCTCAAGAGGCAGGTCAGGTGGTCTGTTATTTCCATCTCTTTGTTAATTTTCCACAGTTTATTGTGATCCACACAGTCAGAGGCTTTGGCATAGTCAATAAAGCAGAAGTAGATATTTTTCTGGAACTCTTGCTTTTTCAATGATCCAACGGATGTTGGCAGTTTGATCTCTGGTTCCTCTGACTTTTCTAAATCCAGCTTGAACATCTGGAGGTTCATGTATTGCTGAAGCCTGGCTTGGAGAATTTTGAGCATTACTTTACTAGCATGTGAGATGAGTGCAGTAGGTTGAGCATTCTATGGCATTTCCTTTCTTTGGGATTGGAATGAAAACTGACCTTTTCCAGTCCTGTGACCGCAGCTGAGTTTTCCAAATTTGCTGACGTATTGAGTGTAGCACTTTCACAGCATCATCTTTTAGGATTTGAAATAGCTCAACTGGAATTCCGTCACCTCCACTAGCTTTGTTCATAGTGATGTTTCCTAAGGCCCACTTGACTTCACATTGCAGGATGTCTGGCTCTAGGTGAGTGATCACACCATCGTGATTATCTGGGTCATGAAGATGTTTTTTGTGTAGTTCTGTGTATTCTTGCCACCTTTCTTAATATCTTCTGCTTCTGTCAGGTCCATACCATTTCTGTCCGTTTTTTGAGCCCATCTATGCATGAAATGTTCCCTTGGTATCTCTAATTTTCTTGAAGAGATCTCTAGTCTTTTCCATTCTATTGTTTTCCTCTATTTCTTTGCATTGCTGAGGAAGGCTTTTATCTCTCCTTGCTATTCTTTAGAATAAAATATTTCTTAAATATAAAAGCCTTTATTTATTTTAATTTTATTCTTGGCTGTGCCATCCGTGGCTTGCAGGATCTTGGTTCCCCAACCAGGGATTGAAGCCCGGCCCACGGCAGTGAACGCACCAAGTCCTAACCAGTGAACCACCAGGGAATTTCCTAAAAACCTTTAAAATTCCTTTTTTATAAAAGGAATTTGCAATTCTTTTCCATTAGGAGTTAGTTTTCATGATTATTGCTTACTTTTCCTGGTTTTCATAAACATAAATTCATAAATTCAAAATAAAGAATAATTTGCCGTAATACAACTTAGTCTAACTTGACTAATAAACTGTGACTTACTGCCATCCTAGAGTAGGCTTTGTGTAGTCTGTGTCAGTCCATCCACAGCAATGCCCTAAGTAACATTGTTATAAAAAATTAGATGGTCATTAGCAGCTGATCATATTTTTAAAAGCTGGGAGAAACAGCTGATCAGATAGATGATAAGATATTAGAGACTAGAAAGATTTCAGGAGACTGAAACTATGATCCGGATTGAATATAATAAAACTTAATTTGAACAAATATCATCTTACACATAGCTCCAAAAGTCAACTTCCCAAATATGAAATTAGAGAGGCGAGATGGGGCAGCAGTGTGTATAAGGAATTCTGAAGGATATTACCATGCCAGTAATTGTTCAGTAAAGGGACAGATTGTGACTACAAAAGTTAGTTTAATCTTACCTTAAAATGTATCCTAAATAAGCCATTCTCTTATTATGTGCAAACAGTCCTTGAGTACAGGAAGCCATCTCTTTATCAGAGGATCATAGGTCCTGGAAAAAAAGTCCACTTAAAGTTAATCCATTTCATTGGGTGTGCTGGAATTTTCCATTTGCCTTCACAATTTCTACTCTTCTTTTTCTACCCTGCTCTGTGCCTAAGAAAACGGGTCTCTTTGCCTTCTGGCTTCTCATTAGCTTTGGCCATTTGAAGGCACTGGCAGGAGATGAGAGGGCAGAAGGAAAGTAAAGTAAGAATATTTTATTTTCTAACTTCTTCCCCTTGTGATCCCTGTGAGTTGGCTGTGTCCTCATTGTCTACCAAAGGTGGCACTCCCCAAATGGTACTCTCTGGGTTCAAGTCACTGCTCTCTACAGCTGATTCTTCAATTCTAGGATATCTTGGCTTCACACTATTGCTCGCCCCAGGGAGTTTCTCTAAAACATCTCCAAACCTTTGTAAATAGTGAACTCGACTCAGCTACCAGTTTGACTGTTCCTTTTCCATCTAGCTAAGACCCTAACTGATACAAACTAAGTGAGATGTCATAGTACATAGTAAACAAAATTATAGTTTGATTAGAGATTTTAAGTTGAAAATGAAACTGAACATAAAGAGAATAAGTTCATCTTATGTGCCCTGAATTTATGTTATAACTTCAACTTTATATCTTTTTTAGAATAAACAAACAAAAAAAAGACCATACAATTAGTAACAGAATGCTAATTGGATGTTAGGTCTTTGATGCTTTGTTCAGGTTTTGTCTCTAGAATGTATTGTTTTATACGTGATAAGGAAAATAAGGAAAAGTGTAAAGAGTGACTGGTGGACTGCCTTAGTTGGGACAATTAGGGTAGTCCTCCGAGGAGATGTTTATGATGAGATCTGAATGAACAGGGGCTTGGTTGGGGGATGATGATGAATGAAAGAGTATTTATACTCAAGTTTTAGGCCATCATCCATCTCAGTGATGCTAAATGAAATGGTTTATATCATTATACATCTTAAATGTTGGTATATTTAAAAATACTGTGATTTTCCTGGTGATGAAGTAAATTTGCATTAATTACTCAGATTGCTACCCTCAATTTCTTGTGGCTTGCTTTGGGTGTAAAAATAGACCTTGAAATTCTGTTTTAGAATTTTAAACTCAATGTATTAATAGTAGGCTATGGAGGAATTGCATCCTGTGGCTCAGTGGAGATTGCAAATGTGACACATGCTCACCTAACTAACGATTTCAGAAACAACTGTCCCATGGTGTTTGAGTGCAAGGATGTGTGCGCTTGTGGTGATATAATCTTCTAGAAAAGGAAAGTGAAAAACAGAAAGGAAAGCTTTGTGTTTCTGCCTTTGGCTGAAAGTTGAAGGAAAAGTAATATAGAAGCTATTAAATTTAGGGAAATCTCTGGCCATTCTTAGTGGGACTGGGGAAAAGAAGCTCCTGGGCCTGGATGTCTGGTTGGCTTGGGCGTGTCTACTTTGCACCGATGCTGACACTGGTGTCTTTCTGCTGGCAGGTGGCTCAATCACAAAGGAGTGAGACAGAAGCGCCTGAATGCCTGGCTGGGGATCAAGAATGAGGATGCTGATGAGTGAGTTCTCACTGTACCTTTCCGTCACAGGGCTTTGTTGCCAGTGTAAGACATGGGCCTTCTTAATGCTTGCTGAGATACTTGAGCAAATGTCCTCTCTGTTATTTGAGGACATTTGAATCAAGGACTTTGCACCTCTTTAAATTGAAGTGCTTCAAGAGTATGCCATAGGCACTTGAGTTCACAGACCTGCCAAACCATATGAAACCTGGATACTTAAGCATTGCTTATTTAGACAGTCAGGAGTCAGAGTCTTGGATGAGACACCTGAATCTTGTGGTTTCTGCATGATAGCAAATAATGAAATTTTTTTTATCTTATTTTTTGGAATTATTTTTTAAAAAATGCAACTACTTGCAATTCTACTTTGTTATTTTGTGGTTAAGATTTAGAAGAGAGTTTTATTCGTGAATTTGCTTTTAGATGTAAGTAAACTGATTGTTAGAATAATATTTTAACATTTGATTTTTAGGACCTATTTTATCAATGAGGAAGATGAAAACCTGCCCCATTATGATGAGAAAACCTGGTTTGTTGAGGATATCAACCGAGTACAAGCTGAGGACTTGCTTTATGGGAAACCTGACGGTGCATTCTTAATCCGTGAGAGTAGCAAGAAAGGATGTTATGCTTGCTCTGTGGTGTAAGTCTTCTCTGCGGATATAACCTTTTGAAAACTTCTACATTGATTAATAGAAAATCAACCACTCATAAAGTTCAGATCAAATTATTTGAAATATGGTAAAACAAGTAACCATGCCTTAGACCTTTAATATTTCTACAAAGAAAAGTTAGTTGCTTTAGGAGATATATAATCTGAAGTTATTTTGGGGATTTTAATTTAAATGGTAAGCAGGCTAGGCCCTGCAGTTGTTTGTTGTTGGATTTCAGGTATCTGTGAAAAATAATTGGAGATTTTTCAATTGATAAGATCACTTAATTCTTTTCTTTTTTTTTTTTTCTCACTTAATTCTTTAGTAGTCTCCTGCATGCCTAACTTGGCTTTCATTGTCGGATTATGAAGACTTGATTAAATAGAACTGTTTTTACTTCAGAAGAAAAACTAAGTTTTGTACTTAAATAGTATTGTGTTGAGTTAGTGATAGAAAATGTTGGATGTTTTCTTTTTTTCTCTTTTAATTTTATTTATTTATTTATTTTTTTATTTTGGATGTTTTCTTACAACTGTTTGGAAAAGCTTATTTTCCTTTTAATGGAAACTGAATTTCTAGGGACAACTAATTATGCCTCAGTCAGATTTTGCTGTTTTATATATATATATATATATATAAAACAGTTGCCTTTTTAAGGAATATATATATATATTTGCTATTAGTATGTTTTCATTGACAATGACCATACCTAGAGAGGACGTATAGTATGATGGTCATGAGAGAAGCTTTGGGATCAGATATACAGGATTCAAATCCTGACCTACTACTTAACCATATGTGTGACCTAGGGTAAATTACTTAACTTTTCTTTTCCTAGTTTCTTTATCTATAAAAGAAGCATAAGAATAATATCTACTTAAGGGTTTTTACAGTACTACATGAGTTAATATATGTGATATAATATGCTTTGATCAGTGCTGGAACATAATAAGTAAATGTTGTTTACTAATATTATTATGATAATGATGCTGCTGCTGGACATGCCAGAAAGCAAGCAAGGATCACAGATGATTTGAGGACAAAGTGGTGAGGCTAGACAAAAGACACTTGTATTAACAGAGTGCTTTTACTTATCCTTAGCGATCTATCTCTGTCATGCAGAGTTTGAATCCAGCTTTACCTGGTTTCAAAACCCACTTTTTTTTTTTTTTTGGCACCACGCTCTCTTCATTTCACAGTAAAATATCCAAGATAAATGAAATCACCGTGACATAGGTATCACCAGTAGGCTGTGTGCATGAAGAACTGAGTCTGGTGGAGAAAGGGTTGGGAGATTTTGTGTAAGAGGTGGTGTTGAGCTGGACTTGGAAAGGATGAATAATGGGGTGTCTGTGGGCAAAATGTAAGGGAGGTATTGGATTAGTGTTATCCCTGGATAGAGCTACTTGAAACATTTCATTTCTTTGTGACCTGGGCTCAGATCCTCAAGTTTTCTGAGTGGAAATGGCAGGAGAAGATGGCTCTTGTGGGATCTGGGATCGTTAAGAGCAATAAAAAGAAGACAGTAAGCCCAGTGCATTAGCCCCTCACCCTTATCCAGGTCCCTGTGTGGCAGCCTTGTGGGTTAAGGACTTGGCTGGTGGAAGGTGCTGCTCAGCTGCTCAGGTAGTTCCTGAGAGACCAGGGAGCAGCTTTAGCATCTTGGGGAGCTGTATTCTTTTCCCCTTCTCTTTAGCCATAGACTTGACCAGTAGTGTGGATTTCTGTTGCCTATGAAAACCAGCTTCAGTCATGTATCATATTGGGGTTCACCTTGGGGGACATTGGAAGCAAGAGTCTGGCATCACAGACTTCTACTTGTTTGCCAGCCACTACAGCTGTAGAAAGCCTGCTTACAGTGATTTTTCAATTTACTTAGGACTAAGTTAAGGACTTGCTTAACTCTACAGCCTTCTCAGGCTAGAGACCTGTAGCCAACAATGGATGTATTTATGTTAGGTAGTGAGCAGTTGTGATCCTTACATTGTTATTGCCATTTGGCTTAAGAAATTTGATTAGGGATAGAACATATAGGTCAACAAGGAAACAGAAGACTTGAACAACTCTATAAAACAACTAGACCTAGCTGGTGGTGCTAGTGGTAAAGAACCAGCCTGCTAATGCAGGAGATGTAAGAGATGTGGATTTGATGCCTGGGTCGGGAAGATCTCCCCTGGAGAAAGAAATGGCAACCTGCTCCAGTATTCTTGCCTGGGAAATTCCATGGACAGAGGAGCCTGGAGGACTACAGTCCGTGGGGTCACGAAGAGCTGGGCATGACTGAACTCACCCACACACACACAGAGACATCTTTAGCACACTCCACCTAACAACAGCAGAACACACATTCTTCTCAAGCATACATGAAACATCATCCAGGCTAGACCGCACTTTAGGCCACAAGTCTCAATAAATAGGGTTGAGATCATACAAAATATGTTGTCTATAACCACAATGGAAAGAAATTAGAAATAAAAAATAAGGAAATTTGGGAAATTCACAGAATGGACAATAAGTAACATATTCCTAAATTACCAATAGATTAAAAAAAGAAAACAAGGGAAATTAGAAAATACTTTGGGTTAAAAGAGAAACACAGAATAGCGAAACTTATCTAATGTAGCTAAAGCATTGCTAAGAGGGAAATTGATAATTGAAGCTCTCAAATCAATAACCTACTTTCTTCCACCTTAAGAAACTGAAAAAAAAAAGAGCTAACTAAACCCAAACAAGCAGAAAGAAGGGAATAATAAAGATTAGAATAGAAGTAAATAAAATGGAGAATAGAAAATAATTAAGGAAATCAATGAAGCTGAAAGATGGGATGATGGGATGAATAAAATTGATAACCTCTTTTCTAGTAGTCATGTACAGATGTGAGAGCTGGACTATAAAGAAGGCTGAGCACCAAAGAATTGATGCTTTTGAATTGTGGTGCCAGAAAAAGACTCTCTAGAGTCCCTTGGATAGCAAGGAGATCAAACCAGTTAATCCTAAAGGAAATCAGTCCTGAATATTCATTGGAAGGACTGATGCTGAAGCTGAAGCTCTAATACTTTGGTCACCTGATGCAAAGAGCTAACTCACTGGAAAAGACGCTGATGTTGGGCAAGATTGAAGGCAAAAGAAGAGGGTGGCAGAGGATGAGATGAACTGACTCCGTAGACACGACTTTGAGTAAACCAATTCAATGCACATGAATTTGAGCAAACTCCAGGAGATAGTGAAGGACAGAGGAACCTGGCATGCTGCATTCCAAAGGGTCGCAAAGAGTTGGACATGACTTAATCACTGAACAACAACAACAAAGCTAAACTCACACGCACGCACACACCTGGAGAGAGAAGACACAAATTCCTAAAATCAGGGTGAAAGAGGGGACACTAGTTGTAGCCCTTACAGAGATTTAAAAAAAATAATGATGGAATACTATAAATAATTATATGCTAACAAATTAAACAACCTAGAGGAAATAGACAAATGCCTGAAGCACACAAACTACCAAAACTGACTTAACAGGAAGCAGAAAATCTGAATAGAACTATAATAAGTATAGAAATTGAATCACTAATTTAAAAAACTATCCACAAAGAAAACCCCAGGCCTAGTTAGTTTTATTGGTGAATTCTACCAAACATTATGAAAAGAATTAACACAGTTCCTTCATAGACTTTCCAAAAAATTGGAGCAAATACTTCCCAGTTTGTTTAATGAGGGTATATTCCTTATGAATATAGACATAAAAATCTTTAACAAAACACTAGCAAAGCAACTCCAGCAGCATATAAGAAGGATTATAAACCATAACTAAGTAGGATTAAAAATCAGTGTAAATAAACCATATAAATAGATTAAGGACAAAAATCAACTGACAAAAATCTACTCATTATTTCAGTAGATTCAGAAGAAGTATTTTTACACTCTTATTTGTTAAAACACACTGAAAAAACTAGAGATAGGCGGGTACTTCCCAACCTGATAAAGAACATGAAAAACCCACAGCTGACATCATACTTAGTGGTAAAAAACTGAGTACTTTTCTTTAAGAGCTGGAAGAGACTAAGGATGTCTTTTCTCATCACTTCTAATCATTGTACAGAAAATTCTAGCTGGGGCATTTATGCAAGAAAAAGAAAAGGCTTCCAGATTAGAAAGGAAGAAGTAAACTATTAGAACTAATAAATGCATTCAGCAGGGTGTAGGTTAAAAGATTAGAAAACAAAAATCAGTTGTATTTCTGTATACTAGAAGTGAACAACCTGAAAATGTGTAATAGCATAAAAATTATAAAATGCCTAGGTTTAAAGTTGCAAGAACTGTACAGTGAAAACTATGAAACATCACTGAAAGAACTTAAAATCTAAATAAGTGGGAAAACATCCTGTATTCATAGATGGCAGGACTTTCCACATTGATTTGTGTGTTTGGTATAATCCCCATAAATAGTACCAGCTGACTTTGTACAGAAATGACAAGCTGATCTTAAAATTGATATGATAATACAAGGGATCCAGAACAGTTAAAATAATCCTGAAGGGATAGGAAAGAGTTGAAGTATATTTCCCAATTTGAAAACTTACTACAAAGTTGTAGTAATTAAAATTGTGAAGTACTAATGTAAGATAAAAGTTATGACCAACCTAGACAGCATGTTAAATAGCAGAGACATTACTTTGTTAGCAAATAACAAAGGTCCATCTAGTCAAGGCTGTAGTTTTTCCAGTAGTCATGGATGGATGTGAGAGTTGGACTATATAGAAAACTGAGCACTGAAGAATTGATGCTTTTGAACTGTGGTGTTGGAGAAGACTCTTGAGAGTCCCTTGGACTGCAAGGAGATCCAACCAGTCCATCCTAAAGGAAATCAGTCCTGAATGTTCATTGGAAGGACTGATGTTGAAGCTGAAACTCAATACTTTGGCTACCTGATGCAAAGAACTGACTCATTTGAAAAGACCCTGATGCTGGGAAAGATTGAAGGGAGGAGAACGGGACGACAGAGGATGAGATGGTTGGATGGCATCACCGACTCAATGGATATGAGTTTGAGTAAACTCCGGGAGTTGGTGATGGACAGGGAGGCCTGGCGTGCTGCAGTCCGTGGGGTCACAAGGAATCAGACATGACTGAGCGACTGAACTGAACTCTGAGGGCTTCCCTGGTAGCTCTACTGGTAAAGAATCCTGCAATGCAGGAGACCCAGGTTCGATCCCTGAGTCGGGAAGATTCCCTGGAGAAGAAAGTGGCAACCGACTCCAGTACTCTTGCCTGGAGAATTTCATGGACAGGGGAGCCTTGGTGGGCTACAGTCCATGGGGTTGCAAAGAGTTGGACACGACTGAGTAAGCGCAACAGAAGACTAAACATGAATCAATGAATAGAAATGACAGCCACGAGATAACCCCCTACATTTACGACCAGTTGGTTTTCAACAAGGTTCTCAAGACCAAAGGGGAAAAAACAGTCATTTCAACACAGTGCTGGGACAGCTAGTGAGCCACATGCAAAAGAATGAATTTGTACCCCCACTTCATGCCACATACAAAATTGAACTCAAAATGTGTCATATAACTAAATGTAAGGGCTAAAAGATAAAACACTTAGGAGAAAAGGTAGGCATAAATCTTTGTTACTTTGGAATGACCAGTGGTCTCTTACATATCAAAAGCACGAATGACAAAAAGATGAATTGGACTTCTCCACAATTAAAGACTGTCTGCATCAAAGGACACTATCGGGAAAGTGGAAAGACAACCCACAGAATGGGAGAAAATATTTGCAAATCATACATCTAATCAACTAGTGTCTAATACATAAAGAACTCTTAATAAAAAGACAACTGCCCCAATTTAAAAATGGGCAATGGCAAATAGACATTTCTTTAAAGAAGATATAAAGATGGTCGATAAACATGTGAAAAGATGCTCAACATTATTAGTCATTAGGGAGCTGTAAATCAAAACTACAAGGAGATACTAAAAAGATGGACAATAACAAGTCTTGACAGGGATGTGGAGAAAGCTGCTGGCAGGAATTTAAAGTGGTGCAACACTTCAGAAAACAGTTTGGCAGTTCCTCAAAAGGTTTAACTTTCTTTGGCAGGCAGGGTGGGGCGCATGCCATGTGGCTTGTGGGATCTTAGTTCTCCCATGAGGGATTGAACCCAGGGCCATAGCAGTGAAAGCACAGAGTCCTTGCCACTGGACTGCTGGGGAATTCCCAAAAAGTTTGTTTTACTTATGATTCAACAGTTGCCCTCTTACATATACATCTAAGACGACTGAAAACAGGTGTCCATACAAAAACTTGTACATAAATATTCATTATAGCCCCAAAATGTTAACAATCCAAGTGACCCATAAATTGATGAATGGATAACCAAATTGTAGTGTATCTATACAATAGAATATTACTCAACTCTGAGGAGAAATGAAGTCTCAATACATGATACCACATAAAAGAACTTTGAAAATGGTGCTCCAAGTGAAAGTAGCCAGACAAAAGATTGAGTAATATTGTATGATTCCATTTATATAAAATGTCCGGAATAGGCAAAGCCATAGTGACAGGAAGTAGATTATTGGTCACCAGGGTCTAAGGGGAGGGAGGAATACAGTGAACGTTGATGGTTACATGGTTTCTTTTTAGGGTGATGAAAATATTCTGGAATTAGTTATTGTTGCACAATCTTGTGCCTATTTTAAAAACAACTGATTCGTACGTTAAATTTTTTTTGTTGTTTGGTTTGGTTTGCCCCTTCCAGTGCATTCTTACCTAATTAAGGTCCCGAGCTAAGTGACTGAATGCAGCCACCCATTTGAGCCCCACCAAGCCTTGGGAAATGAAGGGTGTCTCTGTGACCAGTGTGGAAGGAGCTGGGGGGACACAAGGGTGTGATGTCATGCAAGCTCTGATGGACGAAAGGCTGCTGCTTCTCCTTTGCAGAACAGTTGCTGTCAGACTTCTGGTCTTTAGGGCCCCTGTATGTTGCCACCTGCTGTAACGCCAGCGGTGTCTGTGTGTTGTCGTTGCAGCGCCGATGGAGAGGTGAAGCACTGCGTGATCTACAGCACTGCTCGGGGCTACGGCTTCGCAGAGCCCTACAACCTGTACAGCTCCCTGAAGGAGCTGGTGCTGCACTACCAGCAGACGTCCCTGGTGCAGCACAACGACTCTCTCAACGTCAGGCTCGCCTACCCTGTCCACGCACAGATGCCCTCGCTCTGCAGATAAAGAGGGAGCAGTGGCTCTCTAGCAACACTTTTCTACAGTTTTTATTAGACTATGAGGGCATTCTTTCTACGTAGACTGCTTGTTTTGCACAAGAAGTGATTCTGTGAATGTGAAGTGGAGAGGCCGAGCAGCAGCCGGCCAGGATGGGGACGTACGGGGCCTGGGGTTCTCGGGGACTCAGCCGTGCCACTGCACTGACATAGGAAGCTGGGAGCAGATGCTGGTTTTTGGGAAAGTCTTTCATTGGGGTTTTTGTTTTACTTAGCCAGGCACCCTCAAGAGAACATGCTAGGTCTGATTGGGGTGGGGGTTGTATCTGGAAGCCTCTGAGGAGTCCCTGTCCTCTTCTGAGAGGCCAAGGTGCTTTAAGACCGTGGTGGGGCTTGGCCCTGTTGGGAGTCTGTTTTGGTCTGGCGGTCTCTCTTCCTCCCAAAAAGAAGGTGGTTTTGGTTCAGTGGTAGAATGGCATTTGGTGAAAAAGACAACCAAAGGAAAATGGGGAGGCTTGGGATTTCATTTAAAGAATTGTAATCTGTGGGTAAAAAAACTTTCAACTGAAGGTACCTAACCAGTATAGTTTAGTGTCAGCATCTCAGTAGCTCCTCTCTCTAAAGAAGCATTATGTTTCGAAACCACATTGGTCCCAGCAAAACAATGCTTGCTGCCAGACTAGGGTGTGATGGAAGATGGTGGCACTAGTATCTGAATGCACACTTCTGAACCAAAACTTGAAAATAAAAGGAAAACTAGAGACTGTTAGTTTTAGCAGACACTAAAATTGGTCAGTGTAATTCCTTTTGCCCTGCCCTTGTTTCTCAGAGATGAGGAATAGTGTTCTTTTTGTGGGCTGGTGAGCTTTGAATTATAAAATGAAGTTGGTGCTTGTGTGGTGGTGTTTTCTTAGCCTAAAGAATGATCTGTTGTTTGATCTTTGTAACTTGTGTGTATGAGTAAAGAAAAGGTGCAATCCAGTGCTTTTTAGATGGCTTGATATACCAAATAATGATCTAGAACAACATTCTTCTATGTGCTTCCACAAGTTGAAAGGTCCTGCAGAAACAGTCAATGTGTTTAATTTCCTGTCATCTCCTGTCCTTTTCTGGGCAGGGCCAGGGGAGCCATAGATGGCTAAGGCTGTGGCTGGAAGGGAGCCAGGTGTGGTCAGGGACTTTAGGAGGTCACAGGCCCGGGGCTTTGGTGTCCCAGGCAAGGGCTGTACGTCACCCTTGTGCTTCCAGATAGTGGTTGCTGAAACTTCTGCAAGGAGAGGAAAGGATGGCTTGGCATTCAGACTGTTAGCTGAAATCATCTGGAAGCTGTTCTTTGCCTTTTTTGTGATCCTGCCATTAAGATGATGTGCACAGACTGTCCTCATGCTCCAGTGGCCCTGATTTTAGGCCAGGAACCTTCTGCTTCATGTGGCTTAAGCCTTCCAGCTGAGTGAAGCTGGGCAAATGGAGTTGGGGCAGCATCTACTCCTACCTCCATCGTGTTCCACCCCCATCAGTCAACACTCATTTGACAAACAAAAGAGTCCAGCTGCCTCTGAGCCAATCCGAGAGCTGTAATCGGCTTGAATGAGTCAGCTGTTTGAGCCCAAAACTGTGCAGTCAGACTTCCTGGCTGAGTAGGGAAGCCAATATCTGAGTCTTATTGAATCAGGTTTACACCTAGGGAAGCTCTAGTTTGGGGGATGAGAGAAAGAAATTTTGCTTTCCCTGAGCATTTATCTTGGTGACAGGATCTAGAATGTGCCACGACATAGAAATAGATTAAAATTTGGGAGAGAACCTCCAGTTACTAACAATGAAGACAGAAAGGAAAGGGGGCATATCTTTGGCTTTTCCTTGGTTACGTTGCAGTTTCAGGATTGGATGAGGCAGACAAATGAAACCTCCTCCAGTGTCGCTGTTCTAACCTGAGCCCTTAACTGATACCAGCCACCTGGACATTCCTTCCCCAGATGGCCAGATTGAAATCTTGCTAAGAGTTTTACTGAGAAATAAGGCCAGACCAACTACTGCGAGGCATGCCTGCCTGATGGCTTTGTGCCTTAAACAGCTAGATGCTCAAGATGGGGTGCCAGGAATCCCTTCTTTCTGGTATTAAAATTTAGTGTGTTCTGGTTATCTCTTAAATGAAAACCAGGATACATGCTGTAATGTTGAACCATGCTGTGTTGCTTGTCAGGCAGCATCAATTAAGGGCATGTAGGGAGCGAGCAAGTGCAGTCTATCGCCCACACTTGGGCTGGCTTGTGGAGGAGGGCCACTCATTTTTAAGTCCTACATTCCTTCACCTGTTTGTTGCTTTCCTGTTTTTCATTCTTGAATTTGTTGCTTCATGGGAACTAAGACATAGGGATCATTTGAGAAGTTGGAAAGTATCTTTTCTGACTAGTTGCCACATGATTTGCTTGATCTTGACCAGTGGAAATAGCAGAGGGACCAGTCTACTAACCACTGGGAGGGGTAGTATGCAGCTCCTTTATTCTGTGGTCCTGGCCCCCTTCATCAGAGCTTAGCTCCATGTCTTACCCCGTGATCTGGGCCCTGGGATTCTCGCTTGGCATCTTCAGTGCAGTCTCACTGAGGCAGAGGGTAAAGAAACAGACCAAGACCAGAGGGACTCACTGTCTTCCTGGCTAGGGAAGCTGGCCAGCAACGTGGAAGCAGCTCCAGGCTGGCTGGACACTGGTCAGAGGCCTGTCTATTCTGGGTGGAGCTTTCGTCACAGAACAATGCTTTGTCTCCACCTGGCCACAGATGCTAACCAAGCCTCGACCATAGCTCAGGCTTGTATAGACTAGCAGTGTCCTTACCCCTAATTTGGCCAAGACTTCTGATACCGCCCCTACTCTGTCTCTAAGCCTCGATGAGACCCTCACAGGCTTTGCAGAAGCTCTGAGAACCAGTGTGGTGTCTTCCATGGGTCTCCTTGCAGCAAGAAATGAGTCTCATGGGTCCTCTTGGGCCAAGAACTGCATCTGGGCAAATTACTGTTTTTTCAAGGTATTTTCTGTTGCCAGTTAAGACTCTTTATTAGCTAGCTCTCTGTGAGGCTTCAGTGGCCTCAAAGCAGAGGGTCCAGATGGGGGCCTAGCTGGGCCCTCTGCTGTCAACTGCTCAGCCTTGCTCTAGCTCCAGCCACTTGTGACGAAAAACAACCTTGTTTCCTTACAAATTGCAGCATGTGACTTTGGTGCCCTGTTGTTACTCGTGAAAAACCTATTCTTCTGTTGTCTTTGATGTAGTCAAAAAAATTCATGTAGTTACGTAAAAATATCTGATTCACAAGGAAGCCAACTATATGTCTTGTGCTGGGACAGTTCATAATGTAGTTCCTAGACCACTTTTGCAAGTTGTTCTTGTCACCAGATGTGTTCAGACATTGCTGTGCAGTTGTGGGGGAGGGTGGGGGAGGTGAGGGGAGATCCTTTTGGTCTTTTTGTTTTTTACCTTCCCCAAGAGGGGACAGTCTGGCCAACTTGCTCCAGTAATGCAATAAAGACATTGCAATAAAGCACCTTTGGTTCTCATGCTGTGGAGAAGTGGGCTGGGGTTGGGGGCAAAAGGGAGAGGACTGGGGTATTGAAAAGTCCTGAAGCTGCCAAACCTTCTCTCCCATGAGCACCAGATCGGTCCTGGGGCTGAACCGGGGCTACAAAAATGCTTCCACCAACACTGGGGGACTCAGAAACTAACCCTGAGAAAGTTTAACATTGGAGCTCTTTCATTGCCACCCCATTCCTATTAGAAAGCCCACTGAGTTGATTCTCATCACATCTCTTTGCCCAGAAATCTGTTTGCACATTCTGCTGTGGGGGTAGAGGATGTGGGCTGACTTACAGTGTGTCCTCTTGTGCCCCAGGCCCTGTCACCCTCCTACCACAACACTTTGTTGAGGTCCCTACGTGTTGGGAGCATAATCAGCAAACATGACCACCACCCTGGGCAACAGGCGCCACCCACACGTACTGAACTGCAGATCAGACTGAAAGGTGATAAATCTGTTCTGAATGACCTTGCCTATATTCTTCCTCCCTGCCATACTTAGCTACAGAGCACCCTCAAGGCCAGGGCTAGAAACTATGGATAATTTCCCCTAATTGCAAGAGTTCTTCCCCACTGTCAGCATGGGATACTCAGACTCCTATCTCCAGCCCAGTCCTCTCCTGAACTCCACCTGCTGCCACTGGCCCCTTGGATGTCCCACAGGAGTTTGTTCACAGAAGAAACATATGCTTGGCTATGAATTCCCTTACCTTTCTACCACCACACCTGGTCTACAGCCACATAACTCCTCTCCCTCTCAGCTGTTAAATTACAAACGGTAGCCCTCCTCTTCCTATTGAAAGCCAGTCCCTCCAGCTGTATTTTGGATCCTCTTTTCTCCTATCTTCTGAGGAATCTCCCATGAGTTTATCTATTGTTTCCTCTCAGCTGGTTGGGTATCTCTCACTCTACTTGCTCAATCACTACTCAATCCTTTCACTCTTCAGGGGAAACCGTTTTAAAAACATTTAAGTTTGTCTTTATTTCCTCATCTCCTCAAGGTTTTCAGTCCAGGTCCCACCACTATCTGAAACTGCTCTCCTTGATGTCCTTGGTAACCAGCATTTGTGATGACCATTCTCCATGAAAAACTCTGCCACTGACTCCATGATCATTTATCTGGTTTTCCTCTGCATCTCTGACTGCTCCTTTTTAAAATAAAATTTTTGACTACACCACACAGCATATGACATCTTAGTTCCCCAACCAAGGATTGAACCTGCACCCCCTGCATTGGAAGCGTGGAGTCAATCACTGGACCACCAAGGAAGTTCACTGTACTCCTCTGACCACCTTCTCACTTACGCTTTTTTCTTGGCAGTTTTATCCATATCCATGAAGTCACCTACCATCTCTCGGCCAATCACATCCTTCTTCGTTTCTCCTGTCTAGACTATGTTGCGGATACTCAGAATACTGAATGCAGGGTCACCATTGAGGCCTGGTTCTCTTTATTTCATATTTCAGTGAATGGAAGTACGTAATTTCATCTGGTTATGTAGATCAGGATTGTAGTCATCTCTGATACTTTTGCTTTGTGTCTACATAAAACCCACCACCAACCTGTATCAGTTTTACTTTCTAAATATCAAAGGCATCACTTCTCTCCAACTTCACTGTTTCGCTATCTCTAGCCTTAATACTGGAAGGCTTCCCTTCTTTCATTATTGCTTCCTCAAATTCATTCTCATCATAGCAACCAGATTCATCTTTTCAAAATACAAATCTGGGGAGTTCCCTGGCAGACCAGGGACTAGGACTTAGACTTCCACTGCTGGGGCCCAGATTCAATCTCTGGCCAGGGAGTTACAAAAAACCAACCACCCCCCACCCAGCCCCCATGCCCCAGATATCCAAATCTGAACTTGTGTAAAACCATTAAATAACTTTCAGTTGCTCTTTTGGTAAATCACAAAATTCTTAAAATGGCCTGACTTCTCCTAAGTTCTGGGTCTCTGTTCATTTAGCTCCCTCTTCAGCTAACCGAAAGGGCTTGGACCTCTTCTTTTTGCACAGGTCTTCTGTACAGTCCCCTTCTATTCTTGTGGATTTATCATCTGGCTGATGGCTGCCAGGTCTGTCTATGCGCCTGGCTCCTTACACGCCCCTTCCCTCTGGGGACCTTCCTCACTGTTGCCATCCTAGTCCAGAACACTGGAAGGGGTTACTACATGATTTTCTCCCTGATCGGTTTACCCTCCCCGAACCTCTGCACTGCAGCCAGCGATTCCTAAAACCTAAATATGACTCTACCACTTCCCTGCAACTACCTTCCAGAGCTCCTCATTTCTGTCAGGCTAATCTGGAAGTGTTTCTCAAGGGAAGCACTGGTACTTGGGGCAGTTGCCCTAAGCGTTACAGGATGCTTAGCACCTCTGTGCCCACTCCTCCCAAACCCCTTCCTTTACCCCATTTCCAGCCTCCTGGGTGGGGGGCAGTTCTCTCCCATGAACTGCTGCAAGATGTGCTGCCCCTCCTTCTCCACCCATGGTATGGTGCTTCTAACCAGATCCTGACATACACGGGGGCTGCCACAGGCAACTAGTTTCCTGTGTTCCCAGTGTCCTAGACTGGCTGGCCAAGGATCTGTCATCAATGCATGACTGAAGGAAGGAGGGAGTGCGAGGGGCCTGGAAGGCTGAGGGACCAAATATCTGCCACCATGGGCAGAGTGCGCCCTCTGGTGACCACAGCCTTCCCCATGCTGGGAGACAAAGACCTGTAGAAAGGGTGACGCCCAGCCAGCACAGAGGCATTTTCCTGCCTCTAGGCCTCTTCTTCAGACCTAGGTATTGGATTATGGAACAGTTAGGGACAGACAGCAGTCTGGCAAGTCCTGTGTCACTATGGAGGCCACTCCCCCACGGCCCTACCCTGCTCCTATGATGCCATCTCCCGACTCCATCCTCCTCCCTTCCACATTCCCCACTCCCCAAGTGAATTCTACCCAAGGCAGCTGCCCACATCAGCAGTGTCCGTCTCCAGCCCTGAGGCCCACCTGCTGAGAGCCCATGAAGGGCTCACTGGTGACAAACATTAAGGGTTTGTGACTTAATCCAAAGGCAGTTCTGTCAGCATTTTACCAGATAACTTCTCCTTCCATTTAAAAACTCTTTACTTTTGGAATTTATGACTCTTCTGGCTGCTTCCTCTAAGTCTCCTTTCTTTGCCTTAAATGCTGGTACACTACCAATGATACACTGATGGTGCTCAGATTTCTATCTTCAGTCTAGGTTTCCCTACTGAACTCCAGACCCATGCACTCAACCTTCTGAATGACCCACAAGTACCTCAAATTAAAGATATCCCAAGTTCAACTCTTCACCTCCCTCTACCTCTTTTTTTTTCTCATTTACTAGCTAAGAGGCACTCCAAATGAGATAAATATGGGTTCTAGAGTCAAGAGGACCTAGATTCTAATCTTAGCTCTGCCCAAGCCATATTATCTTGCCCATGTTAATGTCTGAAAAACCTGAGTTCCCTTCTGTAGAAAGCAGGAATATTTATGGCTACTGGTTCCCCATCACCTAGAGAAAGTCTAAACTAGAAGACTCTTAGATATGGCCCTAGCCTAACTCACTAGACTCAAATACCAGTTTGAGTTATTTTTAGTTCTTCGAACATACCAGGTATATAGCAAATGCTGTGTGCTTTCTCTGGACATTCTTTCTCACACTAAATCCTCACTCTTCTAGCAAGTTACTACCTATCATCTATCCTTCAGGTTTGAGCTTAGACACCACAGTGTCTGGGAAGCCTCGCTGGCTTAGGCTCCCCTCCCAGGATAGTGGGAGCTGTCTCATTCACCATCATATTCTCAGTATCACAGGACCTTACGTTACATTTGTATTAACTGAAGGAAAGAAGCAAGCAAAAGACATAGTTTCCAAGAGTGTGTATTACACAGGACCGAGTGCAAGAAATGGCAAACAAGTTCTATGTTTGCTTTAAAAGCTCATCAGGTGCCAATGCCGAGTCCTGATGCTTCTGAGGGCTCCCTGGGTCTTGGCCCTTCTGGAGCAGGCTGGGCCCAGGCTCTGGGGTGAAAGGGCAGCTCTTGCATGGAACGTCCTGCCTCCTGTCACCTGAGGCATCAGGCACTTTGGTGGTGCCCTGCGCTGGCTCCTCTTTCTCTCTCTGTGCACACTCAGACTCCCATAGCCAGCTCTGGCTGGGAACCTCACAAGGCGGATGGGCCAGCCCAGGGGCACTGGGTGGCCATGACTTCCCCTCCTGTCTGGGGGACAGGTTTGCAGGGTGGCCTGGAGTTGTAGTTTCCAAATCTTGAGAGTTGGCTGGCCCATCTTCCATTGCTGCCTTTCCGGTCGGGGATGGCCTGTCAGGACCCTTGAAGAGGAATTTCCAGGACCATGGGTCCAGCTCTCCAGGGGTGGAGGCAGCGGAACAGCTGGCAGGGGTGAGTCCTGAAGAGCTCGGACAAAGTGCTGTCAGTGCCTGGGTGTGGAGGTGCTGGGCCTTCCAGCAGCCTTCAGCAGGGACGGGGTCTGTGGGGCCAGCCTTCCCCAGATTGGGGGTTGAGGACAAGGAGCTGGAAGCCTCTTCAAAGGCCTGTATCATCCCAAGCTTCTTCTGGGGGACACCAGGGCCTTCCATTCTGGGAGATCCCAGTGTGACCCCGGTCAGGAGGCCTGGGACCACTGGGCCCTGGCCCCTGGGATCCCTGGGCAAGAAGGCATCCTCTTCTTCACCCTCTCCTGCTCCTCTGAGGGGTGGATCCTGGCCCGCTTCTTGGTGGGGTACCAAGCTTGGCTCCTGAACACCTTGGCCGTTCTCAGGCCCCTCATCAGTGTCATCTTCCGAAGAGTCAACTTCCCGGATGGCTTCCTGCTTCTGCAGCGACTCTCGCCGCTCAGCCCGGTCCTGGCGGAGGGTCCCTAGGGCCCGTGAGGGAGCAGCCTGCAACACCCCTTTCCCTGGCAGCGCCCCCTTTCCAGACAGCACACTCCTGGTCCCAACTACCTCCAGAGGGCTGACTTCCCTGGGCGGCAATTCCTTCTTTAGCTCGGGGTGGGGCAGGTCAAGGCTCTGTTTTCGAGAAGTGGCGAGCTTCTTCTCAGAAGCAGCCAGAGCAGCCGCCAGTTTTTCAGCCGACTGCACCCTCTTAAGTAGTGGTGAGCGGGGCGGCTCCGCGCTCTTGGGCCGTGAGAGCTGCCGGCCTAGGGGAGGCGACAAGTGGAGCTTGGGGAAGGCCTGGGCCCCGTGGCCGGACAGGGGTGATGGGGAACGCTGAGGCGAAGCAGCTGGCGGTGGTGAAGGGGTGTGGGCCAGTGGTGACAGCGGGATGCTGCCTGCTGACTTGCGCCTTGGAGAGCGGTACTGACGTTGGAGCTTGGGCGCCAGACCGTGGAGGGAGCTCGGTCGTGTGTGCCCAGAGCCGGCAGGAGAGCTGGGCACGCTGGAGCTGGGGGAGCTGCTCTGTGATGAATTCCCCCCCACTTTGCACAGACAGACACACACACAGAGGTAGAGGAGTTAGCTCTTAGAACTGACTGAGGGGAAAAACAGGGCTTAGCCCTGGAATGTCCCAGATCATCAAGGTGACCCCACCAGGAAACCAGAGCTCGGGCTACAGACATGAGGTCATCCCCCACCTGTCACCTCCTCCCCAGGACTGCTGGATCTGCTGGGGGTGGGCTGAGCAAGAGCCTTGGAGAGGGACGGGGTGAGATGCACAGAGGGCCCAGGACTCCGCCACCTCCAGGGGGCTGCTCTGCAACCTGCGGGGAACCCTCCATACCTGAGTGCACAGCTTCAGGGGTCACTCGGTAGCCCTGCGTGGGAGAGCGGGGAGAAAGGCTGTGGCTGTGTGTGGGCGAGCCTGGCCCACTCTCACCGGATGATAGGGAGCGGTTAAGGGAGGACAGGCTGCGGCTGGTGTGGAGCAGGGATGCCTGCTTGGTGATCTTCCGGAACAGGGAGCTCCTTTTTCTGCTGCAGAATGAGGTCAGAGGTGGTCTGAGCTCTGACCGGGGCACAGCACACACGGGCCCGGGGCTGGGGTCCCCAGCACACACTGGCCCTGGCATGGCTGAGAGCAGACCCCTGTGACTGAGTCTGGCTCACCTTTCTTGTCCATCCTTGCCCCGGCTCCGCTTGCTCCTTCGGGCCATCTTGGCCTTGTAGCTGCCCTTCCGAGCGGGCCCCACCTTAATGGACGTGTTCTCCAGGGGAGTTGTTGAAATAGACACCTTGTTTCCACTCTGGGGAACAGAACATGTGCCCAGGCTCAGGCCGCGGCCATGTTCCTGCCCCGGTCCCTTGCTCCCGGCATGGCTGTGCACAGCATGAGCTTCTGCCTCTGCAGCACCAGGTCTGAAACAGGGACCGCCTCCCCTCTTCACAGAGCAGGAAACAGCTCCACTGGAGCCCGAGTGGCTCAGGGTTGGGAAGAGAGAGAAGTGGCTCACAGGCCTATCCTCCATTCCACAGCTTGGCAGGATCCCTGCCTTGGTCAAGGAGGGTGTCACCTTCCAGTGAAAACTCTCGGTTCCAGCCACCCCCATGTGTATGCACACCTATCTTAAGGGCCAACTGTGCGTGTGCCCCCACTCCCCCATGGCCAGTCACAGACTCTAGGCTGGGGTCACTCAGGGGTTGCAGGCGGCACACCCAGCACTGACCTTCAGGATCAGCTCCACCACCTCTGTGTGCACCAGCCCATGCACGGGCTCCCCATTGACGTGCGTGATGAGGTCCCCCTGACGCAGCCCTGCCTCACTGGCTGGACCTCCGTCCTCCACATGCTGTGCCGGGGAGAGAACAGTCCTCAGTCTGGAGCCTGAGCATGAAGCGTGGGCCTACTTCTGCTCATCGAGCTGTGATCCCCTCTGCCCCACCCTTTGACCCTGGAGGGTGGTGTGGGCAGGGACAGAAACAGGGACAGACAGGCCCTAGTAAGAGGCAGGAAGAGGAGTGATGAAGCTGGGGGACAACAGGTCTGGACGGCCCAACATACCCACACCATGTGGTGCACGGTGTAGACATCTGAGTCACCCATGTAGACACGGATGGCCCGTAGGGTGAAGCCATACTTCTTGCCGGCTCGGTGAATGACAATGGGGGGCCGTAAGCTGCTGAGGGCTGGCAGGAAGTCCCTGCTTGGAGAAGAGTCCCTGGATGATGGGTTGGATGACTGGGAATGTGGGGACATGGGGCTGGCCAGTGGAGAGCAGGAGTGGTGCTCTGGAGAAAGAGAAGCTGGGACTTAGCGGGTCCACGCTCGAGCCTGGCCCATTTGGGCTGTTGCTCCCACATAGCTCTAGGCACAGAGCCTGCCTCCAGCCCTGTTTTCCCCACAGCCTCCGGGCAGTAAAGCCCCTTCATGCGCCCAGACCCTCACAGACCCAGGAGGTGATGGAAAATGGCAGTGAGCATTTGCTGAGTGCTTACTTATATGTACTAAGGACCATAAGAGCGCTTCATATTTGAATGTCACAATTATCCTATGAGCTACCATTATGGATATTCACATTTTTTGATGAGGAATTTGAAGTTCAAAGCAGTTAAGCAACTTCCTCAAGAACAAGGGCCCTTTAGAGATGGAGCCAGGATCTGAATGTAAGCTCTCTGCCTTGGAGCCTGCACTTGCCACACAGTGCTATCTGTCTTCGGGTGCACACACATACACCCCCTGAGACTGACACTCCCATAACAAACGGACAGCAGTGACACGCAGTCTTTCGGACATCTGCTCCTCAACACAACACACAGACACACCTGCTGGGGGGAGACCCCTGGCCACAGGCCCACAGAGAGGCCAAGCCCCTTGCTATGAATCCTGATCTTCACTCCCGAGGGGGCTCACCGGCAGGAATGAGGAGGGACAGGGCTGTGGCTGAGGCGGACTTGATCACTTTGTTGATGGGGCGAGCGGTGCGCTTTTCTATGGAGTCCCCAGAGAGCAGCCGGTGGCGGGCCCTGCGCACTGCCAGGTCGCTGATGGCCTTGGCTGTGGCTCCCTCCGCTAGCTGTGGGGTTCCGCGGCCTCCTCGGGTCTCCATGGCTGTGGACCAAGCGAGCAATGAGGCCCACTGTGCAGCTGATCCCCCCCTCCGCAACATCCCCCCGCCTGCCCCCGCAGCACCCCAGCCAGGCCCTCCACTCGCGGTGCCGCACCTGGGTTGGGGGCGCTGCTCTGGCCTGCAGGCTCCTCCTCCAGCTTCAGTCGTCGCTCTGCCGGCCTTTCCAGGGCAGGCCCAGACATTCCTTCTCCAGACAGCGGAGTCAGAAGCCATGAACCCTCCTGCTGCTGCCTCCTGGAGGCGCCAACAGCCTCCTCAGTGCCCTCCGGGAAGCGAGGCACGTCCAGGAGGCCCGAGCAGTGGCGCCGCACTGTGAGTGGAGGGCTGGAATCGCTCTCCGTGTGAGACGACTCGGACACCGACAGCCGCTTCCGTAATCTGGGAGACACGAGGCCGAGGGTGGAGGGCCTGGCGGCCTCCCTCCTCCAGCTCAGGCTTCTTCGGGGGCTCGGCTCACAGACCCTCCCTCCGGGAGCCGAACGCGCGAAGCCCCCTCACGGCATCACATCCCTCCCCATCATCGGTGACCGCCCCACGGATGGCCGTGCCGCCCACCCTGGCCGAGCTCTGAGCGCTCACATCTCAGGGGAGCCGATCACCCAGCTCCGCTCTCGGCCCCTCAGCTCTGCCAGGCCGTCCGTGCGGTCCTCCTTCTCCTCACTCAGGCTGCGCTTGGTGGGGGGTGGCGTCCGGCGCTCCTCGAGCAGCGAGAGCCGCTCCATGCTGCTGTACACCTGAGGGCACAGGACGCCTGCCGGGATGCCCAACCACCACACCACGGGCCACAAAGGATCCCCGGCGCCTGGAGCCCAGGAACTGGAGCTGATTCTCCCCTTTCCTCCCCTGTACACAGCTGATGGACATTCAAGGAAACAGCCATTCCACTGGTCTGACCTGGCCCCACCCAGCATCTCATACCTCAGGGCCCTGAGTAGACCTGGAAGCATTCACCCCGCACAGGTGCGGCCCTCTCCCCTCTTTTCCTGGAGAGAGCGCTAGCCGGGCCCCCTTAGGTGTGCCCAGCACACCCCTCAACAGCTCTGCTCCTCCCAATTCTCCAGCTGGGGCTGCACCGGTCGCACCTTGCTGAACCTTGGAGAACAGGACGAGAACTGGCGAATCTCAAGGCAGCCATCCTCACTCACTTCCTCCTCGTCCTCCGAGTCCACGTGGTGGTATCGCTCTGAGCGGGCTGGGACACACACAACAGTGCCTTTCAGAGGCCCTGGTGTTGGCCTCTTTCAACCCCATCAGACCTCAGGAAGGCCTGGAGAAGTGACTCCCAATACCAAGCTCAGGGCACACAAGTGTCTCTGGGTGCAGGTAGGATTCCCACTCCTCCCTGTCCCACCAGTGGCCTTACTGTCAAAGTAGCTGGTATCGTCCTCTGACTCCAGCTGAGGGATAAATTCAGCCTTCTGGCGAAGAAGTCCTGTCCAGTCCAGACCAGTGAAGAATGGGTGCTGCTTCACCTCATAGGCACTGCCTGTGGACAGGGATGGTTTGGGCAGGTGGAGTCCAGGTCAGCACATCCAGTGAGAACCTAGTTCCCAAGAGGCTGGGCCTGGAGGCCTCAGCTCCAACAGCATCTTCTTCAGCCCACAGGGAGCATGGCAGTCAGGAACCAGGGGTGCTGCCCACACCTGAAGCCTGAACCTCCCAGTTACATGGACAGCCCCGCCCCTCCCTCTTGCAAGTGCTGAGACAGCTTACTGGGGCCTGTCCCACCTGTGCCCAGTCTCTCCAGTGGGTTCTGGTGGAGCAGTTTGGAGGTGAGATCTTGGGCGTCCGGCGGCAGTGCATCGTCCCCCTCAGGCCACACAATCTCATCTGAAGAGTTATCGGGGTGACAAGGGAAGGAGTAGGTTAGAGAAGGTCTTAGAAGTCGCGGGCAGAGTGGGGAGCTGGAGAAGAGGGTCCTAGGATAGGATATGCCATGGGGAGGTATAAAGGGCCCAGTCCAGAGCCCTGAAAGCCTTGCCTGGGACACATTTCCTTTAAGTTGCACAAGTTCCTCTCTCTCTGGGGGAATCTCCCACATCCTTGACCACGGCTGGCTCTTTGATCCAGAGCGGCCACTGAAAAGCAGTGGCGTCCCCTCTTCTGATCTCTAGCTCACCCTGCCTTTATACTCCTGACACATGTACACTCACACACACACACACACACACACACACACACAGAACTCACACTCATGGCACAAGTACACCCATGCACATATGCGGGATCACAAACAATCAGAACAAGTGCTAGGTGACACACAGGGTGTGCACGTGCACATCTGAAGCAAGCACACCAAACACACACATAAGAATTCAGAGCAAGAACTCGTAAGCCTCACAGATGCTTGTGTAAATCATATTTGTGGATCTGGATTCTGTCCCCGCAGTGGGCTGGAGAGATAGTACCTACCACTGATCACTTGCCCAAAGAGCTCCTCCGGAGTGTCTCCAAAGAAAGGGACGCAGCCCACCAGGAACTCGTACAGGATGATGCCCATAGCCCACCAGTCCACTGGCTTCCCATAGCCCTGCCGCAGGATCACCTCAGGCGCAATGTACTCTGGGGTCCCACATACCTGGGCACAGAGAAGTTGGGGGGCTCAGCATCCTGAGACGGTCACCTGGCATGGGTGACAGGATGGGTGGCTGGGTGGGTGGGGGTGCTTCCGCTTCTGGAGCAGAAAGTCTCTGAAGGAAGACTCAGTGCACTCTGGTTAATGAGCAGGAGTGACAGGAGCCCCAGGCTACCAGAGCTGGCACTATCGGTGGGGTGAGTCTACGTATTTCCTAACTAACTGAAACGTCTAGTTCTATCCCTCTTGACATGTGGTGCCCACAACTGGTCTCTGCCCTCCAGCCTCCCAAAGAACAGATCCTGTGGCCACTTGACTACTACTACTTATGAACAGTCACAACCCGAAATATCAAATCAGGAAATGCCCAGAGGCTACTCTCCAGATGCAGCCTAGTGGAGACTTGGAACTGTGTTCCCAGGACATAGGCGCCGGGGGAGCTCTGCCCTTCACTGAGGCCAGGAGGCTCAGGATCGACCTCGTGTTGGCTCTGAGAGTGTCAATGGTCCTGTGACCGGTCTTCTCTGAAGCCCCAGGAGGAAGATGATTTCGGATTTCCTATCCATCTGATTCTCATAGGCCACCCTGTTTCCAAAGGTGCTCCCTCCCTCGGCACCTCCCTGGAACCACATACAGGAAAAGACAGGCGCCCTCAGTCTTAACACTGAGCTGCAGGGGAAGCATGTGGCCCCCAGCCCTTACTCTGCAGCCTGGAATTCAACCCCCAAAGTCTCAACCGTTCTTCTTACCTGCTTGTCCAGGAACTCCCGCGCATCCTTTTCAATGTGGCCTTCGTACAAGTTTGTGGTCAGACTCATGAGGCCGATTTTGGAAAGGCCAAAATCTGTGAGCTTGATGTGACCCATGGATGTAATCAGCAGGCTGGGAAACCAGAGAAACAAATGTCTGGATTTATTTCCTGGTCTTCCAAGAGTGCTGACTTTAGTATACTCCCCCTCTCCCCACTCAGGCAGGGGGACAGGCAGCTGTGAGAGAACAAACAGCTCTAGCTGTGTAAGAACTGCACTCTGCATGAGCAACTAACCTGCCTTTTGCCCACCAGCCCGCCAAGTCACCTTTGTTTACTGCCCTTGACTGCACTCTTTACTAAGGGAAAGTATCAGCCGGCTGAGCAACAAGCTTTCTTCTGCAAGTGGTCAGCCCTGTCCTTAGGCTCCAGCCATGTCCGGTCCCCTCTCCTGACCTGGGGGGCTCGCAACACCCCAAATCAGGGAGAGGGGGAAAGGGGCACAATGATCTCATCCCACATCTACAGCTGGACTTGGGAGGGCTCTAAGATCTCACAGGGAACTGTCTTTTCCCCTTCACACACTCTGCCTGAGCCATTTCATTTTGTGCCAAAGGCTTCAGCCCTGCTACCCCTGTATTCCCTAGTATCTCCGGCTCTGACTTCTTTCATGAGCTCCACACCTACTCACTGCCAGAAGCCCTACAGGCACCATGAACTCAACCTGTCCAAACAAGCTCATGCCTCCAAATGGGTCCTCTTCTCAGTGAAAAGCAGTGTTTCTCTTACCTACTGAGCTCTTTGGTAAGTGCTTTAGTGATTGCTTATAAAAATATTCTGGCTCATGAAAGGTCTTATAGAGGAATAACACAACCAAAGCAGGTATTATCATCCCCAAGAGGAGGAACACAAAGCTCAAAGAGGTTTAATTTTCACCAACCCGAGCTCAGAGGGTTAACGAGCTCTATGAATGCAGTCTGTCTAATGTCAAAGCGGCTTTCCATCACAGAGGTTTATCACTCCGGCCTCAAGACGGAAACGTGGAAGATGTCCCAGCCTGCTCTCTCACCCCAGCCTTACCATTTCCTTCCCACTTCCCCATCCCTCTCTTCTCCCGCCTGACTCTGCTCCTCTCTTCTCCCGCCTGACTCTGCTCCAGGGCAGGCAATGCTGTTTGGGGCCTAGTCTACCGCTGTGGTCTCACCACCTCTTTCCATGGGCAGTGATCCTCCTAAACCTAAATCAAAGTCTGAGTGTGTCACCCTGTGGTTAACAGACCCTTCAGAGACTCTGTGTGTATTCTGCGCTTAGTCGCTCAGTTGTGTCCGACTCTTTGCAACCCCATGGACTGTAGCCCGCCAGGCTCCTCTCTGTCCATGGGAATTTTCCAGGCAAGAATATTGGAATGGGTTGCCATGCCCTCCTTCAGGGGATCTTCCCAACCCAGGAATCGAACCCAGGTCTCCTGCAACACAGGGGGATTCTTTGCTGTCTGAGCCACCAGGGAAGCCCTGGGTCACAGATTCTCTAGGACCCTTTAAAACTCAACACAAACTAAATAAAAGGTCCGTTGATGGTCCAACCCTGCCCCTCAATCACTACTCTAACAATCTCAGCTTCAGCCATACTGTACTATTTGTAGTTCCTCATACCTGTCTGTGCCTTTGCATATCCTGCTCCTCAGCATGACAGAGTCACCCACACTGACTTAAGCTCTATAGAGCAGGGACGAGAATACAGTGCTTGGCACGGAGCACATGTCAGTAAATGTCAGGCCACTTGCTCTGCCATCTACTAGATGTGTGGATTCTTTTGCTCCTGCTTGGGTTCTTGGGTAGAGCTCCTCACTGATTATTTGATGTCACCAAAGCCTTACAGTGCCCCTGCTGGACCTTGCTGTCAATGTTCTTTGCATCTGAGGATAGTCAGGGGTTAGAGTACCAAGCCCAGGTGCACACCCACATGAGTAGCCATTTGGGATAGATTCAAACATGCTGTGTCTGCCTTCATTTATCTTGAGACCCTAGACAAGGGACTCGGAGAGTGGGCATACTTGTCAGGCTTGAGGTCACGGTGCACGATGCCATAATTGTGTAAGTACTCCAGGGCTAGCACGGTTTCTGCAAAGTACAGGCGCACCATGTCCACAGGCAGAGCCCCGATGTTCTTCAGCAGCGTGGCGCAGTCTCCTCCTGCAACGAGCCCGGGCTGCCATGAGGGAGGGGGCCAGCGCCCTGCTCCCGATGGTCTCAGAGGCCCCAGGGGAGATGGCATCACCAAACTCCCCGGTGCCAGAGACGGTGACTCTAGCACCCCTGAGACAGACTGTGGACAGGAGCAGGAGTAAGAGGAATCGGCCAGGGACTGTCAAGGCCAAAAAAGGAAGGAACCCAGGCCTCTATGCCTGTAAGTTGACTTGTTGGGACAGGACTAAGTTATTTTTGGGTGGGAATCCTGTTTATTGTAAACACGTCTGGCTGAGATTTCAGCATGTAAGTTATTTCCTTCCTGTTGGCTGTCCTTTAGTTTTGAGTACAGTAACATTGTAAACTCCCAGCACATACCCAAGGAATTAAAAGGGGAGTGTTGTTCAGCTTCAAGACTTAGGCAAAATATCTTTGGAAGCTGTACACAGCCCTGACGAAGGGAGAGGGAAGGCCACCGGAGAAGCTGTGCTCCACTCTGCTCTTCTGTGCCGTCCCGAGCATGCTGTGTGCTCTTTAAGGGGTGCCCCTCTAAAGCCCATCTGTTGGGGTGGCAGCCTGCCTTTCTCCCAAGGGCCCAGATGCAATCCTCCCAGCGACTGACCCTGGGCATGGGTGGCTCTACTGCCTCCTCGGTCCTGTGTGGCGCCAGCAGGCTGTGGGCTGTGCAGGCTTTGGGCACAGATTTTACAGCTGAGGGGCAGATACATCCCGTCCCAGAGTGTCTCTCTCTGTGCCTGACGTGGGCAGCCTCATGGCAGCTACTGCTCCAGAAGCCTCTCCCTGGGAGAGGCACGGCACGTGGTGCCCGCCATGGCCAAATGGTCTCTACAATCCTAAAGCAGAAACCAGGGCCAAGAACAGGTGGGGAAGCTGGGCCCTGAAACGTCACGCCCACGCAAAGCTGCTGGTCCCTGATCAGGGCTGTCTCTGACTGTGCCTTGGCCCCCAAGGCAGGCCACCTGTCCCCCAGTACCTTCCACATACTCCATCACCATGCACAGGTGGCGCTTGGTTTCAAAGGAGCAGAACATGCTGACCACAAAGGGGTTCTCGGCAAAAGTCAGTATGTCCCGCTCCACGAAGGCCTGCTGGATCTGGTTCCTTAGGATCAGGTTCTGCTTGTTGATCTTCTTCATGGCAAAGCGCTGCCGGGTGGACTTGTGCCGCACCAGGAACACGGCCCTGGAAGCAAAGCCCGTCTGCTTTCCACGGCCCTTGGCCATGCCCTCCCCACTGCCAGCCTGGGGGTCAAACTGACTCCTCTCACACCTAATCAGTGTATGGAACAGAGGGGCAGGCAGTGCTCAACAGTGAGAAGGACCCAAGGGCCTGCCCCGGGAGCTCGTCAAGTTCCTGAGGACACAACTCACCCACTCCTCAGAGCTCACGAGAGGACGAGTGCCCCCAAGGGAAGAGGGGCTCTTGCCCAGGAAAGGCACCATGCTCAGATGTCAGAGGGAACTGCACTCTCGCCTCTCCAGGAGGCTTCAGGGAGGCAGAAGGGCCATCCTGAGGGACAGTACTGCTGCCCAGAGGACCAGGTACCACTCACTTCCAGAAGGAAGAGCCCACAGGCCAACTGAGTTGCAGTCCCGGCCACACCCTGACCCCTGCCTTTACCCATAGGCGCCATTGCTGATGAGCTTAATTGTTTCAAAGTCCTCCTCAGAGGGTGTCTTTTTCGATGTCAGAGATGCCCCACGGCCCTGGAAGACAAGGGAAAAGGCAGGGGGCAGGCATGCTCGTCAGAGCGCACACACCCGAGGAGGCAGTGCTCCAGTGTCTGCCCAGCTCAGCCCTGCCAGAGCCTCCCTGCTCTCCCCAGAGCAGAACAGCCTCTCAGACAGTGCAGCAACCACCCTCTCCCTGGCCCTCCTGCGCACAGTCTCTGAGAGAATCCACAGCCTGTACTTCACAGGGCCCAGGCTCCAGGGTTGAGGCAAGAGCTCAGAGTCTTTACCTCGACTGAATCATCTGTCTCCGGAGTGTCAGGACTGTCATAGCTGCTCAACTGGGCCATTTCTAGAAACAAAGCAAGGACACAAGACAAAAGTGTGCGCGGCAACATCAGACCTCTCAGCCGTCCGCTCACGTCACAGGACAGACGCATGGAGGGGAGCACAAATGCTTCCTGCACCAGTCTGGGAGGCGGTCTTGCGGCTCCGACTTTAGCGGATTCACAGCTTTTGGACTTGTTTGCCAAATAACATTGCCACTCGTATCTCTCTAAGTCCAGTGCCATTCAAAAGGCCTGGGAAATTCTATAAAGCTTCCCTCAAACTTGGGACATTGGCTGAAAACAGGCCTGAAGCTGGTAGCCGGCCCCTGTCCTGCTGGCCAAGACTCTGCTCTGCTGGATGAGGCCAGGAAGTAGGAAAGGCAGGGGCAGGGCGACTAGAGACAAGGGACTCAGACGCCCATCTTCACGAGGGATTCAGTGTGAAGCCCGAGTCAGGACCACCCCAAAGACACACGGGGACCTGTAAGGTGGCAACAGGAGAGGCAAGCATGCAGACTAGGTGACCATTTTTGAAAATGTGATTGTGGTCCTTGTGTTGACCTCTTTTGACCTTTAGGATCTAAATCCAACCCAGATGCACCCAAGACAACCCCGCTTGGGTGTCAGAAGGCAGATGTGGAGGATCTCGAAGGAGTGGCTTTTTTATGACACAGAACACAGGGTCTACCTACAGCCCTCGGGCCCCTGAGGCTGTGTTGTGTCCCTGTTCAACTATCCCTCTTCCCCCAGTGGCTTCCCTGCTGTTAGAGCTTGTAGGCTGTGGGGCCTCTTTGCAGCCACGAGGCTGCATGCTCACCCTCTAGGGGATCCCGTGTGAGGCCCAGTTGGCTAACGATGTAGCGGGGAATGTCACATTTAATCCCTTGTCCCTCTTTGGCGTGGCCCTCAGCTGCTTCTAACAGGTGGTAGAACTCTTCAGGGTCAAACTCCTGTACCGGGGAGAGAGGTAGTCAGTGGTGAGAGCTACAAGCGAACTTACTGCCTTTATAGTTTTAAGACATTTACCCAGAGCAGGAGGAATAGGAAGACTTCCTCTTTGTGATGGACACCCCTACCCCAGAATCCCCAGAAACATCATGAGTCAGGGACCAACGGGGACAAAGCTGTCTTAAAGGTCATCTCCAAATCAGACATCCTAGATATCTGCTGTCTTCTACAGCAAGAAAACTCAGAGCTTTGGGTTTCTAGAGAGCTCTGCCTATCTGCCTGGTCCAAAGTCTTGTGCCAGCCAGACACAGCACTGTCTGGTGTGTTCCCACACCTAGTGCAGAGGGGGAGTCCCGGCCCACCTTCAATCACACTTCACAGCCCTGCTGGTACACACCCATGCTGTCAGGCATCTACTGAGCAACCCCTGTGTCCTGGGGTCTAGAGAGCCATATGGACACAGCACAGAAGTCCTTGTCTGTCCAGAGCACAGAGTAACGAGGGCCTCACTGACTGAGTGCCTACTAAGTGTCACATGGCGCTATGCCCTGATGATACCTCTATGATCTTGGGGAGGATGTCAAGTCTCACAGAGATGCATGGATTTGACCATGGCCACAGAGGTAGGGAGAAACAGAAAACCACTGCACAAGCCCAGACTTAACTGCCAGCCTGTTTAATCACAGACTTCATGTTGTTGTGGGAGCAGCCCTCTGGTCACCACAATCCCAGCCTCCACTGCTTTTCTTTACCTCTGGTCGCAAGGGTTTAGAAAATACCATCACCACTTATTGCTTAGACTTTACCTTCTATTACCTTCCTCCTCCGTCCCTGTCTAGTCAGAATGTTACTTCATAAACCCCCTCTACCCAACTCTCCTCATCTGTTCTCTACCACCGTCTGAGTTCGTGGTGCCCCTCTCTCACATGAACTGCGTTAAGGGCCTCTGTCCCTCTGTCCCTGGCTCATTCTGCCTTTGCCCCCAATTCACTATCCATGTTGTAGCCATAGTTATCTTTCTCAGGAGTAAATCTCATGGAGTATTACTCAGAAATAAAAAGTAACCAATTACTGCTGCATGCAATAACATGTATGAACCTCTACAAAATTATGCTGAGTTCAAGAAGTCAGAACTTACTATATGATTTAATTTATATTAAACTGTATAAAAGGCAAACTTAACCACAGTGAAAGAGCAGATAGGTGGCTGTTTGGAGTGGGAGGCAAGGTGGGGGTGGGGAAAGGGGCTGACTGCAAAGGGGCACAAGGAAATTTTCTGAGGTGAGAGAAATATCTTCCATCTCAACTGTGGCAGTGACTAGACAGATGTAGATTTGTTAAAACTCACTGAACTGTATATCCAAATGGTATAACCAAACCAAATATTTTACTGTATGTAAATTATACCTTTACAAATTTAGTTTTAAAAAGTAAATCTAACCACATCACATTCTTACCTAAACTTCCTGATGGCTCCCAGTGGCCTTACGGATAAGCAAAAACTCCTGAGCCAAGAACCCGCACCCTTCATGGTCCTGTCATGATCCACCTCCCAAGTCTGTCCCTCATCAGCTCTTCAGACACACCCATACTCCATCAAATGCCCTTTCTGATGGCTCTCCCCTGGCAAACTCACAGTTATCCTTCAAAATCGCTGACTAAGCTTCATGTTCCCCAGGGGGCCTTCACTGAACATTCATTACTGTCCATCCTGAGAAGGACCAGAGCACGTCCTTCCCCATGTTCCCACTGTACCTTGGATTTTCCCCCTTTACAACACTTCTGCCAATATCATAACTATTATTGGCACATCTTCAGGCCTCATACCTAAGTCATTCAAGATGAATTTTAATCCTGCTGCAGAGGAGGCATTATGGGATCAGGACTCTGCTTTATTTATACCTGTATCTCCAGCGTCTAGAATGAAGAAGGCATTCAGTAAAGTGTCACTGAATGATCAAATGAAGGGTGGACTCAACTTGTGCAAACAAAACTGGCCTGTGCTTCTCAGCCCTGGGACCCCACTAACCTGGGCTTGCTCAGTGTGGGGTGGGCAGATGAAACCTCTCCCTGCCACTCTCCTCAGGGGTGTCCGCGTTTCCTTAGGGACTCATTTGGTCCCCCAGTGCTTGTACGGCATATTTAAATAAGGACTTCAGCAGCAGAAATGGCAGTAGGTGCCCCCACAGTTCTGCTGTTAGCAGAATACTTCCTCTGCAGTCCCTATTCCCTCCCCTCCAGCCACCACCCCCCACCAACCTTCCCAAAGCCCACTCACCAGGCATTCCAGGAGACGAGCTGGGCGGGCAATGACAATCATCAGCTTTTTCACCAGCTGCATCACAAAAGCCACTTCTGAACTCTCTGAGCGCTCATGAGCCTGTAGAGAAGACAAAGGTAGCTTGAGTGATCTGCCAGCCCAGCGTGGCGGAGCGAAGCAGGACTGGCCTGAACAGAGCCGACTCTGGGGAGAAGTGCTTTGTAGTACAGAGAGCTCTGCAAAGCAGAGACCTTAGAGGGTGTCAGTGGGCCATGAGCAGGAGCCATGTGAGCTGGTGAACACTGTATGACACAGGAATGTCACACGGACACACCGCTTTACCTGCTTCTCCATCCAGCAGGCTTCACTTACCCACCAGGCCCCAGCTCAAGAGGCAGCTCTCATTGGAGCCTTCACTGATGCTCACGCTCCACCACAGACAGACTGTAAGGAACAGAAAGACCTCAAAGCAGGAGAGTGATGCGAGCAGCAGGGACTTCAGAGAGACCTCTCTGGCTATAGTGGGGATGGTGCATGAAAGAGGGCAAATCTAAAAGGAAGAAAACCCACCAGCAGGCTGTGGCAATAGTGCAGATGAAAAAGGCATAAGTCAAGGAAGTAAGAATGGAGGGAAATGGACAGACCGAGTCACCTAGGAGCCTCCCTGAGGGGTGCGAGAGGCAGGAATAGATGGTAACTGCAGCTCCAATTTTAAGGAAATTTCAGTGAACCCCTAAATGAAATAGATAATATAAAGAGATATGCAGTTTAGGTAAGGATAGGTAGTAGTCATTAGTAGTAGTTTAGTTGCTAAGTCGTGACTCTTGCAATCCCACGGACTGTAGCCACCAGGCTCCTCTGTCCATGGGATTCTCCAGGCAGGAATACCAGAGTGGATTGCCATTTCCTTCTCCAGGGGATCTTCCTGACCCAGGGATAGAACCCAGGTCTCCTGCATTATAGGCAGATTCTTTACCAACTGAGCTACAAGGGAAGCCCCAGGGATAGCTAGAAAACATATTTCCTTTAGCTTTAAAGACAAAGCAAGTAGATGGAAAAGAGTTCTGTTTTGGACCTGGAGAGTCTGAAGTACTACACTAGCTACTTTCTGAGGTATCTGCTCAGCCCAGGAGAGCTTTTTTCTGGAAACTGCTCTGACTTCTAGAGTCCGTGTTGTGTGGCTGCACTTTCTCTCCCACTCCCAACAGCTGACCAGAGGAGATGTAGGTGCTGAAGGATGGATGGAACAACAACGGTTAATATCAGGGTGACAGAACTGTATAATCTGTTCTTGGGGAAAAGGATGAGCATACCTACCAAAGAGAGAACAGAGTGGACCAGAGGAAGATGAACACTTCCTGGCTTTCCACAGGTTCTCATTTCTAGCTCTGGTCCCTTCTGAAAGCCTGGATGCACTGCTGTCTTCAATTCTCTAAGACCTGCCCTTTCAGACTTTATATAATAAACTGTTCTGAGGTGGCTCTACTACTTGCAATAAAGAATACCAGCTGATGTGGGAAGGAAAGTGAAGGATCTGCAGCTCAAGAGAATGGAGGCGGGCAGGGACCCTTAGTGAATGGATGACAACTGAAGACATGGGAGCTTACAGGACTGATCAGAGTGAAGAAGGAGAATGGGAGCATGGATGCTCAGGAGGGTGTCCCTCGGAACACCAGTATTTAAGAGAACTTGTGAAGGAGCAGCAAGACGGGAGAGAAGAGTGTCACGACAACCAGGGGGAGGGGAGATCAAGGAGAGGTTTCTTCACTGTGCAAACTTCTGCAGAGAGGCAAACAAAGATGAGGGCTGAGAGAAGTCACAGGATTTGGCAACTGGCCAGTTAGTTCTTCCAGGACTTTTGCCTGAAACAGTTCTAGTGGAATATGGGAAGGGAAAGTGGAAGGCAGGACACTGAATAGTGAATAGGTTGCAAGAAAAGAAATATAGCAAATGAAGACAATTAAAAAAAAAAAAAAAGGTTATTAAATGAGAAGAGAGGCTGGGCACTTGATGAAACTGTGTTCACTCTTCTAAGGTGCAGCCCAAATATCAACTGTGTGAAGGCTCACCTAAGACCCCTGATCCATCACACACACACACACACGAAGAACAAGAAGCAACAGCTCCGTTTTCTATGTTCTCTTAGCTGTTTGCTCATAGCACATGGTACTAGCATGTTGTCTTATAATTAACTGTCTCTACAGCTATGCTGCTGAGCCTTGTGAATAGACAGCCTGTGTCTTTCTTTTTCCCTCACATGCTAAGCCTAGCATAGGGGCTTCTTATATAGCAGATGTCAATGCTTGCTGACTAACTGTTTCAAAGTGTAAGATCTTAGGCTCTGGAATGAATAACCTGGGTTTGGGTTCCAACTCTGTTATGCAAGAAACAAGTTACCTTGGGCTAGCTTGGCCCCTTTAAGTTTTGGTTTTCTCATCTGTTTATTTAGAGAATAATAATAGCACCTTCCATATAGTGCTGTTGTGAAGTTAAATTAGTGCAGTAACTAACATATTCATCTACCAAGGTTTCCCTGCAGGCATCTTTCATTCTAGTCATGTCAAACTACTTTACCTGTAATGTCCAGAATGTACCAAGTTCCTCCACACCTCTGAGAGGTTGTTTGTACTCCTTCCTAAGTCCAGTGAACTCCTACCTCCTCATCAAGATCTAACTTTTCCTGAATTCTCCACACAGAGTCAGTATATCCTCCTCTGTGCTCAGAACTCATCTCTAGCTGGTGCTCATCGGTCACACTTACTACAATAAACAAAAGTGAGGTAATTCATAGAGCACTCAGTGTGGTGTCTGGCACACAGGACACTTCAATAAATAATAGCTGTTATTTTTACTGTAATTTTTATTGATGGGTCTGTATACCCAAGTCAAAGGCAAATTCCTTGAGTCAGACTTGCATTGAACTTCTTTTCTGCATTCCTAGGGCCTAGCAAATGACAGAACATATGACTGCACTGGCTCCCTGTCTAGTATTCTTCCTACTTCCAGGGGCAATGAGTCTGAAAAATGCCTGCAGGTTCTGGGCAGGGCTCTGACTTTAGCATTTCAGAAGATCAATCTTAGATGTACAAGCAACCTTGGAAGTCTGGTTGATTTACCTGATATCTCAGTCCCCGATTCCTATCTATTGTTACAGAACTATTAGAAAGTTATTCTTGAACAGAAACAAACAGCTGCCAGTGATGTTTCATGGGACTTTAGCTTTTTTAAACTCTATTTCTGCAGTGTCTGAATGCAAGTATTACTTTTAAAATAAAAAAGACACTTTAATAGAAGGAAGAACTTCTTCTTCTATTAAAATCAAAACCTTTCTCACAGTAACTCTTGTCCACTGGGCTTGTCTACCTTTTAGGGTAGGAGAAAGAAAAGCTATGCATATGAGAAGTCTTCCAGTATCTGACAGCAATGATCGTGATCCTTTCTCTAGACTGAACTTTTTCCTAAATTAAAAAAACAAAAAACTTTCTGCTCCTAACTTCTAGACTAACACACTGGAGTCCATTTGATTATCAGCCTCGGCTCTCAGCTCAGTTGGTGAGAAGGCATGGGTCTGGAGGTAACTGGGTCTAGACTGGGAAACACTCTAGTGACCTGAAGAGCCTAGCCCCAGGGAGATAGCACATCTCCTCTCCCCTAAATTGTGCTAATGGTGTGATATGAACAGCTGTGGTCTGCGGAGAAGCACCCATCATCCAAGTGGAGAGGTGGAGAGGAAGCCAACAGCGGAGCACGAAGCAGCGAGGACTCAGTGTTTGTTGGATTACTTCACCCAGAGACTTCTCACACTCAGGAGCACCAGGTCTCTAAACTATCTGTCCCCACTAGACAACTTCTCACTATGCACAGGGAGTATCAGGGGACAGATAAACAGTCCTCAGGACTGCTTTATCTCAGCTGAGAAGAAGCGGTCTCAAGGCTCTGCTTACACCAGTGTGTCTACAAAACGAGAGCCCACGACAGCCACTGGGGCCTCTTTCTGGCTTTGGGTTACAAGTCTCCTAGGGAAATATTTATGAACACTACCAGTGTTGGAACCTTGGGCAGGGTAACTGGAATTAGAAAAGGAAAAGACTCATAGCACTGAGTTCTGCTACTAAACAGGCTTCCCTCAGAAATGCAGGGGACTGAGGAGGAACCAAAGTCCAGCAGCAGCAGCAGGACACGTGAGGTGGGCCCCACACACCAGCAAGAGGTGGCAAGCAGGCTGGGAACACCATGACCACTTTAATCTTAGCTCAGGACTAATAACAACTGCCACAGGGAGCATTCACCAGAGTTCTGGCACAAGGACACTCACATCTTGCAGAAGTTTCTCTAAATTCTCTTGAAGTTCGTAGAAGTAGTGTGAGGTAATGAGGCCACTCCGAGATTTGTCCAGGCAGTCTCGGGCCATCTCTATCACCTGATGATGAATAAAGCTCAAGGTTCCATCAGCCAAGGGCAGCACATTGTTTGGAGTGTTGGAGGAGATGAATTCGGCTAGACGCTCTTCCATTTGTGCAGTGGCCTACAAATCAAAGAAGACAAGTGACTCTCTCCTCCTGCCAGGTCGCCTGGAGCTAAGCCTCAAGGGCCTGGTCATAGCCTGAGGACAGGCTCTGTGATCCTGCTTTCCTGATGTTGCACTTGGGGAACCTGACAACTAGACACATGAAAGGTCGCCTTCAAGTCAAGTCAAAGCATTCAGTTGAGGCCCTCTCCCATCTGGCCTTGTCCATCTCTCCACTCCTTAAAAGGCATGCTCTCTTACTCTAAGGACACTAGGATTCTGTTGTTTCCCTCCTTCATTATGCTGTCTCACGCCTCTGTCCACTGATGCTGTTGCTTGTGTGTGGCTTTTTCACCTGCCAAGCCTCCCTGGCAAACTCCTACTACTCCTTCTAATCTCAGTTCAAGCATCATTTCCTCTGGGAAGTCTCTGATTCCTCCAGGCAAACTAGGGCTTCTTCTCCTCTGTGCTTCCACTGGACCCCCCCAACTATACAAACTTGGTGTGTGGACACTGCTGGTTTCTAAATCTGTCTCCAAACTGGGAACTTCTTCAAGTCAGAGGGAGTCTGATTATCTCAGGATGCTCTTACTTCACCCTAGGACCCAAGTGAGCTAAGCAGATGTTCAGAGAGTATTTACTGAAGTTGTGAACCTGCCTGCTCATGAACCCGGATCCCCAGCAGAGCAGCATGGGGTTTGGCTCAGAAGCCTCTTGGGGACCTAACTGCACACAAATGTCGAAAGAACAAATATATGTGAGCTAACAAGTTCCTGCCTATCTGGGGCTTGGCTTTCTCTTCTTTGCCCACCAAGTAGCAATTTCTGATTTTCAGTGTGTTTAAGTGAGTATTTGTGTATGTGTGTGAATGTATACACACATTTTTTGTTTATGCATCTAGACACATATATATATGGTGGTGGGAGGGGAGAGGAGGTGGGAGGGAGTGGAAGGAATCGACATATTTTCTCTACCATCAGTTTATCCGACATGAATGACTTGGGGACATACAAACATGCAGTGCTAGAATAACAACACAACACCTAATACATAAGGAGGAGGAGGAAACAGGATGCATTTCCAAACACTATACATACCCCCAATTTTTTTTTTATAAAGAAACAAGCACAACAGAATGATTTCCACACCATCACTCTACCCCTCTGCTTTGCTCTTGTTCTCCAGTGCCCACTCAAAGGCTAGAAAGTGCAGACCACAGAGCAGCAGAGAAATAACAGCTAACACTTCTGAGTGCTTACTGTGTCCTGGGCACAGTTAGAAAAGTTTAATGTTCATTAATCTTCACAAGCTCCCTAGGAGATAGATTCTCTTCTTATCCCAAATTACAGATGAGGCAAATGAAGTTCAGAGAAGTTAATCATCTGCCCAGGGTCACGAGACTAATACACAGTGGAAGCAGACTTGAACCCAGTCCGTCTGCTCCCAGAATCTGCTCTTCCTCACTGCTCCACTTCCCTGTGAAGAAGGAAAGCACAAGGATGGCACACCTTTCCCTCAGCCTGCCATGTGTGCCTGGAGACTTCCCGAGGCTAGAGAAAGGACATGCTTGGAGAAGCAGGAAACCACACATTGCCAACCCTAATACAGATGAACAGGCAGAGCCAGGGGTCTGGACAGAGAATGAAGAAAGAGGCCTGAAGACCTCACGCTTGCTGCTGTCATGAAGAGGGGTCCACCTGGCCCTGGTTCGCTCTCTCCAGAGCTGGTTTGTTCTGCAGGAGCAGAGCCTATCATTAGACAGCCACATCACAGGGTTTAGGCATGTGGTCTTCAAAAGGAAATGCAAATGGGAAACAAGATTCTCATTCTACATATGAAGAGGCTCACCATCAAACTGCAGCTATGAAGACCACTTCTCAACTATCTCAGGACAGTAACCTGCCTCCCGCCTTAGCATTTCCCCACTTGAAAACACAAGTCCAATTGTGAATAGCAACTCTGAGCTCTGTCTCCCACCTTACTGCTCCCTCTGGCCAATTTCCTGGCAGAAGAAATTTAGAAATCTGCCTTAAATGAAGGTGCTCTCAGAGGGCAAATCTCCTTCTGGGGGACCCCAACTCATGGATTCTCACGGGCAGATTAGAACCAAGATCTCTGCTCTTTCCTTCCCCACTAAAATATGGTAGTATACAGTTTTGACATTTCTCTCTAGACACCCCTTTTCTGTGGGAAGTGGGGAAACAGAGGTTTGCAAGTACAATCCCCAAACTCCCAAGTCCTCTGCCCCTCCTCTTCTCTGGCAGTCTGAAGTCCCCATGCTGTGTCCTGCTATTCTGGCTGCCTCCAGAGACAGAGTGCTACCTCCTACCTCTGGTCTTTGCACTGGGGCTTGCTGGAGGCTGCATCCTCAGAGATATTACCATTTCCTTTAATCTGGATCCTTACCTTGGGGAATCTTTCCTTGTATACATGATTCATCATTATTATTTCACTGTCAAAGGAAACTGGTGACCGTCCAGGACTAAATAAGAAAGAAACAACTGTGTTACGTTAGTGCCAGGGAACCACTGAGGAGAAAGATGCCCGTCCCCAGAGCCCATTCCCGCCCACTGTCTGCAGCACCCATACACTCCCACCTTCAGGAGTGCTGAGTTCCAGAGCCTCCTTATTCCTGGAGCTGCCAGTACACTTTCTTCAGCTCAAAATGGTGTCACTTGGGGCTAGACTATCTTCCTGTAAGAGGCCTGGCCTTCACAAAGACCTCTGAAAAGGCCTAAACAGGAGGAGACCACTTTTGAAGCCACAGGTATTTCTTCTAGGATCCCCACCCCTAGAATAGGACTCTCTGGGTCTTCCTTGCTTTGGCCAGTGGGGTTGGGCCCACCCCCAGCATGTTCCAGGAATCAAATCAAATCAAACCAGCAACCATCAAAACAACTAGAGGAAGACAGTGTATACCTGCATCTTTTCCAAAAAAGCTGCAGCCAGTGGGCTGATCTAGCTCTACCTGGGGGATGAATGAGGCCAGTCCCGCCAGCCTGTAGAGAACTATAAACCTGGGCCATCTAAATCTTCCACTTTGGCCCACGTGTGGTTATATCCTCGTAAAGGATTTCAAAGTCTGAGCCACACAACTGAATGGCTACTTGGGTCCTGCCCAGTTTGATGCCCCCGACATGTGATCCCAGTTGAGTCCAGAGCTGCTCTATTCTGCCTTTCCTCCCTGCAGTGGCCCTGGTCCGCCTGCTGCACTAATGCACATTACCAAACATTTTAAGAGTAATCCTCAGGGATTCCCAGAGATACTACAGTCCTCTTAATCTCAGATGGTCTAACAGGTGCCCCTGTTTTGATGTGGACTGTGAAGAGCACCAAGATTCGGGCGTTCCTCTGTTGTTCCCGTTGCTCGGGAGCAAGCACTGGGCTCCGTGCTCCCTTGTCTGAATGTCTGGCCCTGTGCACTATAGTCCCAGTCATTACTGTCATCAACCTAAATTTGAACCAGTCTTTGTGGTCTGGCTCAGCTCACTCCCTGACATTTGTAGTGCCAACATTACTTGAGGGGACTCTTCCTGGGAGGCATTACTCCTTGGTCCCCACCCTCAACATGTTGGCCAATTCAGTGTTTCTCAGGGACCCTGGAAAGCTGAGCTCCATCTCTGAAAGCCCTGCTCATTGCAGTTTCCACCTTATTTCTGAACTGGAATTTTGGCACAGATTTACCACCTAATGCCAAAGAGAACAGCTGACTGATTCCATGCAATATACAGAGAAATCAGGGGTTGAGGACTGCTTGGTTTGATGATCCCCAGTGATTCAGGGAGGTGAGATCGACTGAGATGGCCATTTAGTTCTTCTTCTGCGATGGGCTTCTCCCCAATCAGCTACAAGTGTTCTCAGAACCAATGTTTTCAGTTGGCTGAGTTATATATTCTGGGCCTCTGGGTTGTTAGCCAGGTAACCATCAGAAAGGATGATACCATTACTCTCCCATAACTGAAAAGAGTCCACAGTACATTTATACTGCCAACTACTTTTAAAGGGAAGAAGAGGGACCCCCCTGACAGCATCGTTAGGCTCCTCTCAATGGCAGGGGGTGGGGAGGTAAGCTGAACTGTACCCAAAGCCAAAGGGCTTGAGCCTCCCTGGACTTGACTCATTCGAGCTGTGCCCATGTGCTAGGCCAGGGGTTGGCAAATTACAGCCCGCAGACCATATCTGGCCAGCTGCCTGCTTTTATAAATAAAGTTCACATAATGTCTGTGGATGAGTCCACACACAGCAGAGTAAGTAGCTGCCAGAGGTGGTATGGCCTACAAAGTGTGAACTATTTACTGTCTTGCCCTTTATGGAGCAAGTGTGCCAACTCCTAGGCTCTGAGGACAAGCTGAGCTCTAGGGCACCGGGCAAAGGACCCCTCACCTGAGGCTGCGGGAGCGGGGCCGCAGGGCGGGAGACTGCCGTCCCTCCTCATCGGGCACACTCTCTGTGCTGAAATGCTTCGTCAAGAAGTGCAGCTCATCAGCTGTGGGCTGGAAAGGCAACTGGTGCAGCTTCTCCTGGGAGGAGCACGATGACTAGAGGGGACATTTAAAAAAAAAGCTTTAGAGACAAGTTTGAGGTAGTCCAGGAGTGGAGGCCACTGAGAATGGTGAGGGGCCCCCAGTCAATGTAAACCTGGAGTCAGCCCACAGCGGCAGGCTTCCCCTCCACTGGGCACCATCCTGTCCATCTCTACCCTTCAGGGCTCTCAGTCCTGATGGAGCCGAGATACTCTCATCCTTTCTGAGTTTTGCACAGGGTCAGACCCAGACATTCTTAAGGTGTGAGAGCTCCCTGACTCCCTAGGAGTCCTCTTTAGGTGGCAAAAAGCAGATTCTACTGCAAGGACCCCTTACTTTCAGTGAAGCTTTTGGCTAGTTGGAATGGCAAGTAATTAATAAGTCATGCTTCCTGGCTTCTTTGGAAATGTCCTAGGAATGCTCAGCCTACAAATGACATCCTCGAAAGTTTTCCCTCCTACAACACCTTGGAGAGCCCCAGGGTGGCTCAGCAATGCTTCCATCAGGCTGTTACCCAGAGGGCAACTGGCTTTGCTGAGGCTGTGACCACTTGGCCCAGGCTCTAGAGATACCAATAGGCAAGAAGGGGAGAAAATTATTTTTAGATCTGCAACCCAAAGATTAGACTTGACCTGAAAATAGTTAAAGAGTTCTAAACATGGCCAGATGACTGAGATTAAAGCTAAGATCCCACTGGAGTCACAGGAGACTATGAGAAGGAGTGAGCTGTGCTATTAGAGGCAGCCCACAGTACAGCCATTGCTGTGGCAGCTCTGGTCAGTGAACCCCCCCTTACCCGACCAGACTGGCTACAAAAGCAGCCAATCCAACACTCTTGGCTCAACTCTGCTCACCGACTGATGAAGTAACTGGAGTTAAATGTCTAAATCCATTTACACTCAAACCTGCCGCACCACACTGAGAGAACTCTGTGGCCACACATAAGCCTTAATGCTAAGTGAGAAACCAGAATTTCTTTTTTTTTCTTTGACTAACAGTGCACACTTCTCTCATGGAATGCTATAATAAATAAAATTGTAAACAGCTGGTGGGAGGTTTTCACAGGGCTCTGTCTTGGTCACGGTTTTTTGTTTTTTTTTTTTTTTTTTGGTCACGTTTTTTATAAACGGTTTAGACAGAAACTGTTTAAAAGTATCCTCACTCAACTGCAACTAACAGTGAGGCAAAGTTGGTATTTTAAGGTATTTCAATAAAATAAGCTGAAGCAATGGGTTGAGTCGATTAAAACTTTTTGAACAGGAATATATATACATAATAAATATATGACACTTAACTTGGATCTTAAAAGAATGATGGTTGAGTAAAGGATTATGGGAAGCAATATTTACTCGGGAAAGATCTGAAACTAAACAACTGCCAAAAGACCAATGAGATCTCTGGATTAATTTAAGAGTAATATTTAGGACTCTCCTGCGGGTCAGGGGTGGTTAAGACTCTGCACTTCCACTGCAGAAGGCATGGGTTGGATCCCTGGTAGGGGAACTAAGATCCCACAGGCTGTGAGGTGCAACCAAAAAAAAAGAGTAACTCCTTTTACCTGCTTTGGATTTATGAATATAGACAAATTGAACTGAGAAGACCTGAAGAATGGTGGAATACAAGGGAAATGGGTCATCCAGTCTGTGACTTGCAAAGCCTGAAATACGGTCCTTTACAGAAAGTGTTTGCCAATGTGTTATCCTGCCTTCAATTAAAAGTTGCTCACTAAGGAAGCCTCATTTCAGCATCAATTGTGCACAGCGGCAATAGGACATCTGTTGTGTTTTAGGCTAAAATCTTCTCTAAGAACTCTTAGAAGTTTTTGAAAGGAAAAGTGAAAAAGTTGGAGGATACATGTCCTTTGGGACATGGGAGGGGTTATCTGCTCTTGACTGCAGTTCTGGAAATAAAATAGGGGAACAAGGGAACTGTGCTTAGGAGTCCCTGTGCCCAGCCTCATGGGCAAAGAAAAAGTCCATCCTCAAGTTCCTCTCGGACTCCACTAGGAATAACTGATGCTCAGAAACAAGTTGGTTAATTCCTTCCAAAGGCATGACTATGACTAAAGGATCTGACTATGGCTATTAAGGGCCACCAGACCTCTGCCCCACTCAGCCTCATCCCAAGCAACCTCTCTGAGCTGGGCTTTGGAGAAAAAGTTGAGAACCCTTTCACAACACTGTAGGGACAGGGAGCAATAACTTGAAGGGAAGTATTTCCTCGGGGTGAAGGAAGAACAGCCACAGATTTGGCTACTTACTGAGACGGTAGAGCTAGGGGTGTTGGTTCCATAGCCTGAAGAAGGCAATGAGGCCAAAGACCAGCGCCGCCCATCAGTCCTATGTAAGAAACGAACGTTAGGCAGTTTCTACCAGACCCCACCCTGAGCCCAGGACTTGCCTGTCTTTTGATCAGTTTTTGGGGGGCAGCTAATTCACTGGTTGGCTCTTTCTTGTCTCAAGACAGTACTGCTTGGTCCAGCACATGCTTTCATATCTCTCTCCTACATGGGGCCTACTGTTGTGTATTTTCCACTGAAAGACAGACATCTCTAACTATAAAGGAGTCTATAACTTTAAATATGTTCTTTAAATAAGAACATCTGTTATGCAATACTATGGTTTTGGAATAAACATCTTTACACTCTCAACTTATTCACTTCTAGCGATGACAGAAGATCCCAGCTAAAGGCTACAACACAAGGAGAGAACTGCCACTGAAATGCTAGTTCCTTTCCTAAAGGCTCCACATGAAGGGCCCTTTGGGGTGCCCCAGGCCACTGGGTTGATAACCAGGAAGAAATGAAACTACCACTTGGGTCTGAGTATGAATCAACAGAAGGCAAATAGTCAAAGGCTACCCAGGACCCATTAGGATTGATAAATCCAATCTTTGAGAATGTTTGCCAAAGAGTGACAGCACCCTGATGAATGAGGAGTGAGTTGGTATAGCCTTGGCTGTATATGAGACTCTGGGGCAGGCTTCTAGCTGCTCTTTAGAGGATGTGCCTGAAGCTCTCATTACAGAGAACCACAGTTACCTGCTTTGCTGGGTGGAAGAAAGATCAAGCAAATATTTGGCTTGAAGCTTTTATAACATGGACAAGTGATTCTTTCCTGGATTACAGGATGTATTGTAACAAATGTTCTTTCTTGTGGGGCTTGGGGGTGTAGCCTGCTCTGGTTGAAGTTAGAGGAATACTGCTTTGAACATTAGCAATGGAGGACCTTTAGAAGTTAAGTTCAATACTCTCAATCTTCAGAGAAAACATTAAGACCCAGAGATGAGAGTGGATTGTTTTGTTCCAGGCTTCACAGTTAACAGTGGGTAGGGTGAGGCATGGAGAGGAAGAAGCAAAAAAGGAATCAATCTTGCCAGGGCTTTTCTTTTGGAAGCACTCCTCTCCACCCCCAGCAACACTGAGCAGCTTTTCCTACTAGGTTCTGTTAGGGGACAGCCGGGGGTTCCATGCCACATGCACACAACTCAAAATGCATGCCACCCAGGCAGCCAGTCCTGCTGGAACCTAGTCTCTGAGACACAAAATGTCAAAGAGCCTGCTCAAACATGATGTTCTCTCTAACCTCTGCGTGACCCTGAGAGCTCTACACAAGAAAGCAAGCCAATTCCTGGAAAACAGAGCTCAGTGAAAATGGAACTAGTCTAGCTCAGGGAGGCATTTCCCAAACTCTTGTCAGATACACTTCTCCACAGGTGACTTTTCCTCCTTCACACGGAAATGGAAACCAATTGCATGGCAGCCATTTTCCTACAAACTGAGGAGCAGGGACCACCAGAGTCAGAAACGCCACTATAAGGAGGCCTCTGTGTCCTCTGCTGTGTCATCCACCGGGTGACCAAGCAAAGCTGTGGGAATGAGGGTGACTTGTCTCTTTGCTCAGAAGCTTGGAACTATTTATCAAATCCTGCCTCTAAGCATATGAGCATGGAGCCTTGGTTCCAGCAGGCAGAGGGGGCTCCCTTAGGGCCTCTTTGCTAGAAATGAAAGGCCAAATGTCCAAACCCACAGTCAGAGAAGACTCATCACACCCAGTTCTCACCAAGCACAAAACCACAAACCACATGTCTGGCCATGCATAGCAGTTTCCCAGCCCCTCCCCGTCAAGTCCGCTATTACCTGTCTGCTCTGTGGCCATGGCTGTAGTGGAAAGACATACATTAAAGTGAGAACCAAAGGGAACCAGGGAGATTGATCTGTCTGACCCCTGGCATTTGGTCTAGCTGGTAGAGGCAAACCTTTTGTTTAGGAATGTGCAAAAGTTAGAAATGGAATTGTATGACTAACAGGTATACCCCTAGGGTTTCATTACATCTGTCTTTTGTGTGAAATTCCAAACTAATGCAATGTTATAAAGCCCATGCTCGACTTCAGTGACAGGAAACACAATTCCTGAGGACTCTGGCAGGATTGACGTCTTCCTCCCCTCCCCTATCAATACCTAACTGCTTTCCTGACTCTGTCTGGTAAGAGGACAGCCTAGGTTTCTGTCTTTGACTCAAACTTCAGGCCACCTAGCACAGATCTGTGTGGATCTCAGTGGTAATACCAAGCCTCAAAGTTCCTAGCTGATCTATTCCTAAAGCCCATGCAATGACGCAGGCACAGAGCACCAATGGAACATGCTCTTCCCTCTGCCTGGATTGGTCTACACACCTGTGTCCTCACTTTCAACAAGGCAGGCTCCTTCTTATCCTTCAGGCTGGCTTAAAGGTCAGTCCTTCTTAGAGGCCTAACATGACCACCCAGTATAGACTCTCCAGCCTCATTCCCCTCGTACTCTTTTAGGCAGCATATTCTTTCCCTTTACAGTGCTTATCACAGGTTATAACTATATACTTGTTCATTTGCTTGTTCATTATTCTTCCCCACCACTCATTCAATCAGTAAGCACCGACTTAGTGCTTATTATATACCAGCAGACATATTTGCAACATATTAAGGCATCTCTATTAAAGGTGCTTTGATTCTGGTTAAGAGGAAATGGAAAGCAAATAAGAAAATACAGTCAGCCCCCCTTATCCGTAGTTCTGCATCTGCAGATTCAACCAACAGTGAATCAAAAATATTCAGGAAAAAAATAATCCAGAAAGTTCCACAGAGCCAAACCTGAATTTTCTGGTGCCAGCCACTATTCACATTGTATTTAAAACTATTTACATAGCATTTACATTGTATTGGGTATTATAAGTAATCTAGAGGTGATTTAAAGTACAGAAGAGGATGTACATAGGTTATATGCAAATACTATGAGACTTAAACATCTGTGGATTTTGGTATCCACTGGGGTCCTGGAACCAGTTCCCTCTGGATACCCAGGGGTGACTGTATCAGGCACTGAAAAGTACTACTTTGAACATCAAACTGGATGCTCTGCTGGAGAATGATGAGGGACTTCTTTATACTGTATGGTGAGGGAAGGCCTCTCTGGAGAGCCAATGTTAACTAAGCAAAGACCTGAGGGAACAGTATTCTCTCAAAGGGAACAAGTGCACAGACTCTACTAACTCCACTAAGTTTCTAGAAAATGAGGGCTCTGTCTGTCTGGTTCCGACTAAGTACCCAGCCTGTGCCTGGGCTTACTGCGTGCTCAGTAAACATTTACTGAATGAATGGGAAATGACTCAGTATAGAGGACAGTCCTAGGTCCTGCTGTCCGAGCTCTGAGGCAAGAGTTCACACACAATTGAGGCAGCAATTCCGGGACAAATGAGACTTTCAGCTGGGCTGGAAAAACAGATACATCCATCCAGCATTTTCCTATACTGAAAGCATTTCTTTTCTGGAGGTCTTAATGACAAAGACTGGCTCTAACCAAGAATAGCTTTAAAAATAAAATCAAAGAACATGAACTCTGCCAAGGAAGAATTTTAGAGATGTTCTGAAAAGTAAATAATTTGTATAGGAAGCCTTGATGCATGGATTGGATGGACTCATGTGAGTCAGCTCAGGTACTTCTCCAGAGGCCAGGTGACAGCCTGGCAGTGGGCTGAACTGTCAAGACTGCTCCCATGTGCAGTCATATCAAGTTCATATCACTTCCGGAAATGAGTGAAATGTGAGGAATACAAACATGGCTTTTCATCACACCAAATCTTTCTAAGTTCATGGGAGTGTAAGTGAAGACCTGGTAGTTTCTTTATCCTCAAGGAGAGAGGCATAAATGGCTCCTTCCAGCTACCTGGAACTAGCTGAGTTAGAGGAGGAAAAGTGTAACTTCAGGTCCTCCTGGGAGGAGAGCCCATCTTCTCATTAGCATAGCTCTCAATCGAGAGTACAACGTTTCAGAACATACCCTCAGGAAACCAAAGATTTCTGTTTAAGATTGTAAAATAAACCCACTTCTAACATCTGCTTGCCCATTCAAATACTCAAATGCAAACACCTATGGTGTTTGGAAAACAAGGGTTGAACAAGATAATTATAACCTGGGCGAGGAAAGCAGGAAAAGAATTTTGATGGCTGGCAGACCCAAAGTAACAGACTTCGAAGGGCAATGTCTCAAAGGAGGAAGCTGACATTTAACTGACATTCATGCAAATACCACACATGTTAGTCACAGAAGAGTCTACCAACTTACCTACGAGCAGGAACAAAGGAAAAGTGAGCAGGTGCATTTGGAGAGAAATTCCGGGGACTATCCAAAGGACTGTTACCTGTGGACAGGGAAAGTAAAAGAAATCCTCTGTGAGGTCTCCTTCTGGGGAAGGCTGAGATGATAACCTTTAGAAAAGAAATCATCTCCTAGCATTGGCAGTGGGCACATATGATTATTTTTCCAGGCCCACCATTAGTTTAATGATTCTCTCTTTGCAAAAGTTTGGCAGCCCAGAGGGTTTTCCCTTGTTCCCAAGTTGCCTATAACCTATCTATGTTTCTCAGACATCTGTTCTAGATCTAGCAGCAACTTGACAATTTCCTATCCTCTTTGTAACACCTCAGGTTCCAATCTGCCTAGTCAAGTTAACCCAGCTTTGCAAAAGCTTGAACTCATTCAGGGCAGAGCGCACAGCCAAACACTCAAACACTTCTCAAAGGGCAACAGGATTGCTGGTCTGAAAGGCACTTGCACATATATTCTGCACACTGTATCCAAGGGGATATAATCCAGAAATATGTGTGCCTAGGGGAAAATAAAGTTCTCAGGTGGGAACTTAGGAGAGTGGTGTTCCTTAATCAGTCCATACACAAGGTCCCCAAGTCTGCAAAGCATGCCCAACCCCTTCACAGGGTTGGAATTATCTCCATCTCTTTGTTAGTTTTCACATGTCCCCTATAACTTGTAAACTTATAGTTCAGAAGCTTTGAACAAAACTGTATGCTTCTGTTTACAATAGCCAGGACATGGAAGCAACCTAGATATCCATTGGCAGATGAATGGATAAGAAAGCTGTGGTACATATACACAATGGAATGTTACTCAGCTATTAAAAAGAACACATTTGAATCCATTCTAATGAGGTGGATGAAACTGGAGCCTATTATACAGAGCGAAGTAAGTCAGAAAGAAAAACACCAATATAGTATATTAACGCATATATATACGGAATTTAGAAAGACGGTAACGATGACCCTATATGGAGACAGCAAAAGAGACATAGATATAAAGAACAGACTTTTGGACTCTGTGGGAGAAGGTGAGGGTGGGATGATCTGAGAGAATAGCATTGAAACATGTATATTATCATATGTGAAATAGATCGCCAGTCCAGGTTCGATGCATGAGACAGGGTGCTCAGGGCTGGTGCACTAGGATGATCCTGAGGGATGGGATGGGATGGGAAGGGAGGTGGGAGGGAGGGTCAGCATGGGGAACATATGTATACCCATGGCTGATTCATGTGAATGTATGGCAAAAACCACCACAATATTGTAAAGCAATTAGCCTTCAATTATAATAAATTGAAGAAAAAAAAACAAACAAACAACTGTGTGCTTACCTTAGTGCTAAGGACCACAATTGCCAAATCTAAGCCTGCCACACTTCTGTGGTCCAATTGTCAGCTGGGGGCTGGTATTTAGGAGAAACTGTCAAAATGTCTCTACCCAAAAAACCATGTTGAAGTAAGCACCACAGTCCATGATGTGCTGATCACTCAGCCAGTCCCTGCCCACCACCCTCCTTCTGTGCTCACCTCTATGAACCCACACTAGCTATGAGAAACAGCAGCTACCCAGGGACCTGATAGTTCAGCAGGTCCTGGTTTCTTCTTGGACAATTTATTTTTTGTATAGGGTATGATGTTCCAAAGTGCCATGAAGCTGCCCATGAATTTCTCATTATCTCCATTCAACAGGTGTGGATAGCACTCAATGTTTTTCTGTACTGATCTTCTGGGTGGCTCAGACAGTAAAGAATCCACCTGCAATGTGGAAGGCCTGCAAGATTGGGAAGATCCCCTGGAGGAGGGCATGGCAACCCACTCCAGTATTCTTGTCTGGAGAATCCCCAAGGACAGAGGAGTCTGGTAGGCTACAGTTCATGGGGTCGCAAAGAGTCAGACACAACTGAGTGACTAAGCACAGTACTGATCTTAGAAAAATCAGTCTCTCAAACAACGGCTCCCTATCCTGTGCAGTAACTCTGTATCAATTATATAAAGGCACTCTCTTTAGGAGAAGTAATGAAGAAGAGGCAGTTTCAGCTTCTACTCATCCCCTTGCCAGGGAGCTCCAGTGAGATGCACAACCTTATGCAGTAGATCTGCTCTCAACTCAGTACCAACTCTGGGTTTCCTGTGTGTTGAGGGCTACCTCTTATGGTTTATCCTACCTCCTGGCTAGCACATGTCACCAGGGTGTGAGAAAAGTGATTTAGAATAGCTGTTTCCTTAGGTAGGACTTAAAAGAATTATCAAGGTCTAAAAAAGCAGAGACATTACTTTGCCAACAAAGGTCTATCTGGTCAAGGCTATGGTTTTTCCAATGGTCATGTATGGATGTGAGAGTTGGACTGTGAGGAAAGCTGAGCACCGAAAAATTGATGCTTTTGAACTGTGGTGTTGGAGAAGACTCTTGAGAGTCCCTTGGACTGCAAGGAGATCCAACCAGTCCATCCTAAAGGAGATCAGCCCTGGGTGTTCATTGGAAGGACTGATGCTGAAGCTGAAACTCTAATACTTTGGCCACCTCATGCAAAGAGTGGACTCATTGGAAAAGACCCTGATGCTGGGAGGGATTGGGGGCAGGAGGAGAAGGGGACGACAGAGGATGAGATGGCTGGATGGTATCACCGACTTGATGGGCATGAGTTTGAGTAAACTCCGGGAGTTGGTGATGTACAGGGAGGCCTGGTGTGCTGCAATTCATGGGGTTGCAAAGAGTCGGATACGACTGAGCAACTGAACTGTACTGAACTGAGAAAACTATATATATAAAATTCTTTTTAAATAGTGTCATCTCAGAGATTAACAAGTACCCTCAGTTTGATCCATGACATGTAAAGTTAGATGCCCTTTGTTGGTTCCCAAAACCACCAATCTAAAGCCTCAAGGCCCTGAACATGAGTATCCTACAAACAATGACCAGTCTTCCAAGGACCAGGTATGGTGATGGTTACTGAAAAGAACATGAAGGATCTTCCAGGAGCTCACAGCAAAGCTAGGGATTCACAGAACACACACATGTCAGAAACAACTAACACTAAGAAGAAAAAAGTTGCAAATAACAACAATAATAAAAACCAGCACATCACTGAGGTGTGTGACACGTTCAAGCAGAATAATAATCCTTAAAGGATAAGACAGTAGAGGATGTAGAAAACATATTTGAAGAAATAATGGCTGATGGTTTTCTAAATTTGATGGAAAAAACTATAAACCCACTTTATCTAAGAATCTCTAAGAGAAAGAGGAAGAAATATATACCAAAGCACATTACAATCATATTGCTCAAAACTCATGATAAAAAGAAAAATCTTAAAAGTAGTTGGGAGGCAGATTGAGGGGGATAGGAAAGACATGTTCAGACAGGAATAAATGTAAGGATTATAGTAGACTTCTCACTGAAAATAATGCAAAAGGATAATGAAATAACATCTTTAAATTAACAGGAAAAAACACAAATCCTACCAACCTAGAATTCTATGTCCAGCTACTGTGTAATAAAGAACCTGGTGGCATTTGTCCCAGTACCTAGGAATGTGCCTCTAAATCTTTGCAATTTCCCAAGTGATAGGAGTGTCTTTGTTATTCATGGTGGGGCCAGACAGTTTATGCAAATAAGATAAGGAACCAAGAGAGAAGCTTTAAGCCATCTGATATTACTCTGGCCTCCAGGGGTGCCAGAGACTGAGTTCAATCACATAGCTGATGAATTAATCAATCATGCCTACATAATGAAACTTCAGTAAGCACTATGGACACCAAAGCTCTGATGAGCATTCCTAGTTAATAATACTCTGCATATTGTTACACATCAGTGTGCCAGGAGAGTGAAGCATCTAGACTTCATGGAGAGAAGGCACCAGAAACTTCACACACAACCTCCCAGACTTCACCTTAAGTATCTCTACTTTTGGCTGGTTCTTAATATATCTTTTTTTGCTTTAATAAAACTGTATTTGTAAATATAGTTCTTTTATGATTTCTGCAAGTCATTCTAGCAAATTATTAAATCTGAGAAGGCAGTGGGAACCCCGAACTTGTATCCAGTTGGTGAGAATTATGAGTGGCCTGGGAACTGCCAATCATGCAAGTGATGTCTAAAGTAACGATAGTTTTGTGGAGGATTGTGGCCATAACCTAAGTTCTGCCCAATTCTGGGCAGTTAGTGTCAAAAGTCACTGCACCAGTGAAAATATTCTTAAAAAAGAAAGTGAAATAAAGATATTTTCAGATAAAAAAGCCAAACAAAATTCTCAACAGAAGACCACACTACAAGAAATAGTTTTAAAATGTCCTTTAGGCACAAGGAAAATAATACCAGATGGAAATATGGATCTACACAAAAGAATGAAGAACACTGGAAATGTTAACTACATGGGAAAATATCTAAGATTTTTTTCTTATTATTTAAATGTCTTTAAAAAATAATGTTTAAACAAAAATAACAAGGTAATGTGAACTTTATATTATATATGAAAACAAAAAGGTTGAAGACAATATAAAGGCTGGGATGGTAGAAACAGAATATATTATTTTTATGCTACATGTGAAGTGGTTTAATATGGTGATAAAAATGTATATTATACATGCTAATCCAACTACTAAGTAACAAAGAGTTACAGCTCATAAGCCAATAGAGGACATAAAATAAAATTAAAAAACACTCAGTCCCAAATAAAAGAGCAAATAAAGAAAAAAACAGATGGTATAATAAGAAAATAAATAGGAAGATGACAGATTTAAACCAAAACATTATCAACAACAATAGCAAATGAAATAGCATGGTGGTGGTGGTGGTGGTTTAGTCACTAAGTCGTGTCCAACTCTCGTGACCCCATGGACTATAGCCTGCTAGGCTCCTCTGTCCATGGGATTCTCCAGAATACTGGAGTGGATTACCATTTCCTTCTCCAGGGAATCTTCCTGACCCAGAATCAAACCCAGGTCTCCTGCATTGCAGGCAGATTCTTTACCAACTCAGTTACAAGGCACCAATTAAAAGATAGAGATTGTAAGACTAGATAAAAAAGAAAGAACTTCTTAAAAAAAGTATCAATATTCATAATATTGCAAAAAAGAAAAGATTGATCTCAGATATTTCACTGATAAATTCTACCAAACATTTAAGAAAAAAGTAATACCAACTACCTACAATCTCTTTCAACAGAAGCAGAAAGAATATTTCCTAACTCATTGTATGAGACCAGTATTACCTCAATACTAAAACCAGAAAAGACATTACAAGAAAGGAAAACTATAGACCAGTATCTCTTATGAATACAGATGTAAAAATCTTCAACAAGACATTAGAAACATAAAATCCAACAATGTACAAAATATTATATACCATGACCAACTGGAATTTACTCCAGGTATGCAAGTCTGGTCCAACATTTGAAAGTCAATTAATATAACCTACAACAACAGACTAAAGAGATAAAAACACATAATTGCATCAACTGATACAGAAAAAGCATTTGACAAAATCTAACCCCCATTCCTGATAAAAACTCGTAGCAAACTAAAAATAGGGGGGAACTTCCCCAAATTGATAATATCTATAGAAGCTATGCTGCTAAAATCAGACTTCACTGTGAGAAAGTAGATGATTTCCTTCTCAGACTGAGAACAAGGCAAAGGTGCCCCCTCTTACCACTCCTATTCAACATCATAGCAGAAGTGCTAGCTAGTTCAACAAGACAAGAAAATGATATAAAAGGTAAATAGATCGGGAAGTAAGATATAAAACTGTAGATGAGATGATTGTCTGTGTAGAGATTAAAGAATCAATAAGAACCAAAAAATTACTCTTGGAACTAAGAAGCAATTATAGCAAAGTCATAGGATATAAGATACATGGCTAATATACAGTACAAGTCAATTGCTTTCCTTTATAACCAGCAATGAAGAATTAGTAGCTGAAATTAAAAACACAATTATACAATTAACACAAAAATGAAATGCTTACATATAAATCTAATATAGTATGTATACAATTTATATGTATAAAACTGATTAAAGAAGTCAAAGATCTAAATTATTGAAGTGATATTGCATGCTCATGGATTGAAAGATGTAATATTGTTAAGATGTCAGTTCAAGGCTTCTCTAGTGGCACAGTGGTAAAGAATCCACTTGCCAGTACAGGAGACATGGGTTCAATCCCTGGTTCAGGAGGATCCCACATACCACGGAGTAACTAGGCCCATGCACAACTGTGCATTGAGCCTGCGCTCTAGAGCCCAGGAGCTACAACTATTGAGCCCACTGAAGCCTGAGCACTAGAGCCAGTGCTCCACAACAAGAGAAGCCACAGCAATGAGAAGCCTGCACCCCACAACTAGAGAGGAGGCCCAGCTCACCACAACTAGAGAAAAGCCTGCACAGCAATGAAGACCCAGCACAGTCATAAATAAATAAATAAAATTATTTTTTTAAAAAAGGAGTCAGTTTTTCCCACCCAGATCTATGGAGTCAATTTTAATCAAAATCCCACCAAACTAGTTTGCGAATATTAACAAAAGGATTCTAAAGCTTACCTGGGAAGGCAAAGTAACCAGAAAGTCAACACAATACTAAAAATAAATAAATAAACAGTAAAGTTAGAGGACTGATATTACTTGATTTCAAGATTCACTATAAAGCTATAGAGATCAAGACAGTGTGGTATTACAATCTTGCAGTGGCTAGAATGAAAATCACATTACAGAAAGTTAACCAGGATGAAAAAGCAGAGGGTGATGTCTAAGATGAAGGGATAAGATAAACCTCAGAAAAACAACTAAATGAAGTGGACACAGGCAACTTTCCAGAAAAAGAATTCAGGAAAATCACAGTGAAGATGATCCAGGATCTCAGAAACACAATGGAGAAGATGCAAGAAATGCTTAGCAAAGTCCTAGAAGATCTAAAGAACAATCAAATAGAAATAAACAATACACTAGAAGGAATCAATAGCAGAATAATGGAGGCAGACGGAGAAGGCAATGGTATCCCACTCCAGTACTCTTGCCTGGAAAATCCCATGGATGGAGGAGCCTGGTAGGCTACAGTTCATGGGGTCGCTAAGAGTCGGACACAACTGAGCAACTTCACTTTCACTTTTCACTTTCATGCACTGGAGAAGGCAATGGCAACCCACTCCAGTGTTCTTGCCTGGAGAATCCCAGGGACGGGAGCCTGGTGGGCTGCCGTCTATGGGGTCGCACAGAGTCAGACATGACTGACGTGACTTAGCAGCAGCAGCAGCAATGGAGGCAGAAGAATGGATAATCTGGAGGATGGAATGGTGGAAATCATTACCTCAGAACAGAATATAGAAAAAAGAATGAAAAAAAATGAAGATAGCCTAAGAGACCTCTGGGACAACATTAAACACACCAACATTCACATTATATGTATGGGTCCCTGAAGGAGAAGAGAGAAGATATATGAAGAGATAACAGCTGAAAATGTACCTAACATGGGAAAGGAAGTAAGTCAACTGAGTCCAAGAAGCACAGAGAATTCCAGGCAGGATAAACTCAAGGAGGAACATACTGAGACATATAGTAATCAAACTGAAGAAAACCAAAGACAAAGATGAAATATTAAAAGGAACTAGGGAAAAACAACAAATAACATACAAAGGAACTCCCAAAAGGTTATCAGCTGATTTCTCAACAGAAACACTACAAGCCAGAAGGGAATGGCACGATATATTTAAAATGATGAAAGGGAAGAACCTAGCAAGATTCTCATTCAGATTTGATGGAGAAATCAAAAGCGTTCCAGACAAGGCAAAAGTTAAAAGAACTCAGCACCACCAAACCAGTTTTACAACAAATGCTAAAGAACATCTCCAGGCAGGAGACACAAGAGAAGGACAAGACCTACACATAATAAATTCAAAACAATTAAGAAAATGGTAATAGGATCATTCATATTGATAATTCTTAAATGTAAATGGATTAAATGCATCAACCAAAAGATGAAAACTTGCTGGGTGGATGAAAACATGTGCATGTATGCACTTCCACTTACCACATGACTCTATTTAACCCCTCAAACTGTATGTAATTATTTGATATGGTTAAGTTAATCATGTTTCCATTATAGCTTGCAATTGTAATTATCTTTTTATTTTTTCATCTGGCTATTGATTGTGAAAACTGATAAACATTTTTTATTCTTGTGGTTATGTAACTATTATTTGCTTAATACCATTGCATCATTATTAGCCAACAGAAAATAACAGAATTCTTTATTACTAAAACTACCATTTAATAGAAAAACCTGTAATCAAGTTATAAAATCCAGATACATATCAGAATTATCTTGGACTTTTTTGAAAAATACAAATGCCCAGGTATTACTTTTTCTCTCCATAGCTCCAGATGTGTTTCTAATGAGCAGCCATGTTTAAAAACAACTGGATTATATGATGATCTTTTACTTTTATCTAGTTTGCTTCACTTTTTCTACTTCATATTCAGTACTCCCATTTAGTTTATGTTTTCCAATTTCTCCATCTCTTTTGTTGTTTCTCAAGTCTTTATCAAATATAGCAGGAAAGTTCTTGCATACATAAATATATAGAGAGTATGTATAATATATATATTTTAGAAAATTTATGAGTTTTTGCATGGCTAAAAACTGTATGACGTTTTGATTCCATTTGTTTGACTTAGTATAAATAGAATGCTAAATTTTTAATTTTTATTCACTCAAAACTTTGATATAGATCCATGTATTTTGGCATCCAGTATTACTGTTAAAAATCTGGAAAATTTATGGTCTTAGTGATTAAAAGAATTTGAATGAAGCTTGACACTTCTAATTCAATTCTGAGAATATAAAGAAATACTATGTAAAAAAAAAATGCAGGAAATTAACAGAAGTCCAGATTTTGTTCAAATTTCACAAAACTTTATGCTAGTGTCCATTATTTGTTTTCATACGTTATTTAAGAGCCCACATTATATTTAATTGCACTGAGCAGTTCCAGCTGTATGCAACAAATTCTAGTAAATTCTCTTTTGATTATTATTCTATTACAAGTATTTTCTAATTTTCCTTATTATGACTTCTTAGATACACTCATTATTTAAAAGTGGACATTTACTTCCAAATGCATGGGATTTTTTAGAGAATCTTTAATATTAATTTCTCACATTGATATTAATCTCTCATTAAATGCTTTCTTTGCAATCACCCTCTGTGTTTTATCAGTCTTCTAACTTCATTGAGGCTTTCAACGGCTAAGTCAAAGATTTCTCTTGGTAAATGTCACATTGCACTTGAAAATATGTTGATTATTTTCAAATATCTTTAGATATTGACTTCTAACATTATCCCATAGTGATGAGAGAACAGATTCTATGATTTCAATACTTTTAGACTATGATATGTCTGCACCTTGTTTCATACCCCTGAATATGTTCCAATGTCTCCTAGTTCACAGTCTATGGGAACCTGAATAGAATTTGTATCCTACTGTTGTGTGAAAATTGTGTAAGTCTTAATTATGTTGAATTGGTTAATAGTGCTTTTCAGGTCTACCATATCCTTCTACTTCTCTGTATATTCATTCCATTAATTTTTTTTTTTTTTTTTTAATATTATTTTATTAGTTGGAGGCCAATCACTTTACAACATTTCAGTGGGTTTTGTCATACATTGACATGAATCAGCCATATAGTTACATGTATTCCCCATCCCGATCCCCCCTCCCACCTCCCTCCCCACCCGACTCCTCAGGGTCCTCCCAGTGCACCAGGCCCGAGCACCTGACTCATGTATCCCACCTGGGCTGGTGGTCCGTTTCACCATAGATAATATACATGCTGTTCTTTCAAAACATCCCACCCTCACGTTCTCCCCCAGAGTTCAAAAGTCTGTTCTGTATTTCTGTGTCTCTTTTTCTGTTTTGCATATAGGGTTATCGCCACCATCTATCTAAATTCCGTATATATGTGTTAGTATACTGTAATGTTCTTTATCTTTCTGACTTACTTCACTCTGTATAATGGGCTCCAGTTTCAACAAAGGAAACTATAAGTAAGGTGAAAAGACAGCCCTCAGATTGGGAGAAAATAATAACAAATGAGGAAACAGACAAAGGATTAATCTCAAAAATATACAAGCAACTCCTGAAGCTCAATTCCAGAAAAATAAACGACCCAATCAAAAAATGGGCCAAAGAACTAAACAGACATTTCTCCAAAGAAGACATACATTCCATTAATTTTTGAGAGTTTGACATTGAAACTCCAACTAAAAGTCTTAATTTATTACTTAAAAAATAACTGCAATATATAGTGGAACTACATATAACTTTTTTCTGTAAAAAAGACCAAAAAGTGCAATGAAAGAAATCTGTGTTTTCCAAAAAAAAAATGATAGTGTGGTATTGGTGAAAGAACAGACACATAGATAATGGAACAGAACAGAGCACCCAGAGATAAAGAAATGCAACTATATTCAACTCATCTATGACAAGGGAGCTTAGGCAATTCAACGGAGAAAAGATAGGTTTTTCCAGGAATAGTGCTAAAACAACCAGATGTCTGTATGCAAAAAAAACCAAAACAAAACCCCACAGAAGAATCATCTAGACACAACCTTTCACAAAAACTAATTCAACATGGATCACATAAATGATCCTAATGTAACATCTGCCTAAATATAAAGCACAAAACTATCAAACTTTTAGAAGATACATAGGGGAAAAGGAAGTGATCCTGACTTCGGTGATGAATTCTTAAGATGTGAAACCAAAAGCATGATCAATGAAAAAATTAATAAATTGGACTGCATTAAAATAAAAAGCTGCTCTGCAAAACACACTGTTAAGAGAATAAAAAAGACAAGCCATAGACTGGGAGAAAATATTTGCAAAACATGTTGTATTTTGGATACAAAAGACTTGTATCCAAAATAAACGAAGAACTTTTAAGCTCAACAATAAGAAACAAACCAGTTTTACAAGGTGAAAAAGATCTGAACAGACATCTTACCAATGAAGATACACAGATGGCAAATGAGCACATGAAAAGTTGCTCAACATCATTTGTCATAGGGAATCATAAATTAAACCATAAAGGGATACTCATACACATCTATTAGAATGGCTAAAAACCTGACAATATCTAATACTAATAAGGATGTAGAATAACAGGAACTTATTCACTGTTAGTAGGAATGAAAAATGGTATAGCCACTTTAGAAGATAGTTTGGCAATTTCTTACAATGCTAAACACAGTCTTATTGTATAATCCAGCAACTGTATTCCTAAGTAATTACTCAGTTGAGTAGAAAACTTTCTGTCCACATAAAAACTTGTACATAGAAGCTGATAGCAGCTTTATTGATAAATGCCAAAACTTGGAACAGCCGATGAACCCTTTAGTAGGTGGGTGAATATAACTGTGGTACATCTAGACAATGAAATTATTCAGCACTAAAAACAAATCAGTTATCAAGTCATAAAAAAATGGAAAATGAATGGAGTCTAAAGGCAAAAGGAACTACATATATATACTCAACTCTCGTCTATAAAGATGCTTCCCATGGGAGTATGGGGAAAACAATTTTGACACTGCTACTATGTACAGTGGAATTGAAAAACTAAATATATATGGATAATGGGTGGTTGGAGCCAAGTTTTTCATCATTTGAGTGGAAGCTTATAGATCAGCAAGGGGTGGTAGTAAGGAATCTTCCTGCCAATGCAGGAGATGCAAGAGACATGGGTTCTATCCCTGGGTCAGGAAGATCTCCTGGAATAGGAAATGGCACCCCACTCCAGTATTCTTGCCTGGAAAATTTCATGACCAGAGAAGCCTGGTGGGCTATAGTCCATGGGGCTGCAAAGACTCAGGTACGACTGAGCACCTGAGCACACATCAACCAATTTGACCTAACTGACACTTAAAGAACACTACCAAACACATTCTTTTCAAGTAAACAAGAACATTTACTAAGATCATATTCTGGTCCATAAAACAAGAAGATCCAATAAATTTTAAAGAATTCAAGACATACAAAGTATGTTCTGTGAGCATAATGAAATTTAATTAGAAATCAATAACAGAAAGACCTCTGGAGAATCTCCAAATATTTGGAAACTAAACAACATACTTCAGAATAACTTGTGGATCAAAGCAGAAATGCAAAGGGAAATTAGAAAAGTATTTTAAACTAAATAAAAATGAAAATATATCAGTTAAAGCAGTTCGATAGCAAGAAAAACGTATCACTAAATAAATACCTGTACTAGAAAAGAATGAGGGCCTTCCCTGGTGGTCCAGAGGTTAAGAATCTGCCTTGCAATGCAGGGGATGCGGGTTCGATCCCTGGTCGGAGAACTAAGATCCCACACGCCATGGAGCAACCAAGCCTATAATGCCACAACTACTGAGCCCATGCCACAATTAGAGAGTCCATTAGCTGCAAGGAAAGATCCTGCACGATGGAATGAAGATCAGACACAGACAAGTAAATAAATATTTTTAGAAAAAGAAAATTCAGTTCAATGACCTCAGTTTTTACCTTAAGAAATTAGAAAAAGAAGAGCAAATGAAACCCAGAATAAAGGAAATCACAAAGATAACTGAAGAAATCAATTAAAAAACAAAGAAAACCTATTTAACCCGAACTATGAATGTCCTTTTTCTCCTCTGCTTGCCTCTGTTTGAACACTTGATGGCATTTACCAGAATTAAGGGCACCATATGGTAAACATCTTTGTTTCAGTGTCAATGAGGTAAGTACTTATTAATTTATCATTCTCTCATAGCTCAGTCAGTAAAGAATCTGCCTGCAATGCAGGAGACCCAGGTTCAACTCCTGAGTCGGGAAGATCCCCTGGAGAAGGAAATGGCAATCCACTCTAGTATTCTTGCCTGGAAAATCCCATGGACAGAGGAGCCTGGTGGGCTACATTCCATGGGGTCACAAGAGTCAGACACGACTTGGCAACTATCCACCACCACCACCACCACCACCAAGGTTTACACATTTGTTCATTAGAACATTTTAGAGTTGGTTCGCAATTCAATGTCTTATATACCAAACATTGCCAACATCACAGAATGGAAATGGCTTGCAAGTTATGGGAGTAGTCACCAGGACATATCCAAAATCAGGTCTCTAGGTGTGAGACTGTAATCTTTGGCAAAAAGCATCCCTGTTTCGGGGGTAATTAACAATGGATTCCTACCACCTGGAAGTTGATGAAATAATAAACTCATTATAACATGTATTCCTCCCAAATGCCCAGGCTCCAACATACTTTTCAAAAAATATACTATTCTGACACTAACTGAGTGTAGTTCAATTCTGACACCAACCTCAAAGAGTTAGTACAGACCCAACAGGTTAAGGGCAAAGTCCTTAATAAGACTGCCTCATTTTCTACATCAACCATTTATCTTGGGAGGAGGGAGGTACCTGTACTTCTGACCTACTGATTATAAATCTGGAGGTTTCCATGCCTGCCTTCCTTCCAGCTACAATAATTCACTAGAACAACTCACAGAACTCAGAAAGTATCATATTCATTATTACAGTTTATTAGAAAGTATGTACATAGGTGAAGTCAGGAAAGGAACGTAGAGCTCCTGTGCACCCTCCTCATGGAATCTGGGTGCGTCCTGCTTCCTGGCACAATAAATGTGTTCACCAACCGGGAAGCGCTACTATAAGCTTTGGTGTCTACAGTTTTCATTGGAGTTTCACTACGTAAGAACAATTGATTCCATCACTGGCTAAACAATGAACTCAATCTCCAGCTCCTTCCCCTCCCCATGAGGTTGGGTTGAACCAGAGTTTCAACTCTCTATTTATGTGGTTGATTTTCCTGGTGACAAGACTCCATCCTGGAGCTATCTAGGGGGCCTCCTTGAGTTACTTCACTGGCATAAGACTTTCTCAGAAAATTCCAAGGTTTTTAGAAGCCCTGTGCCAGGAACCTGGGATAAATACCATAGAAATTATTTATTATACAGAAGCTAAGGTCTAAAATGTTTGTGCCTTTTTCTATACTTTCCAAAATTCATTTTACCAAGAGACCAAAAATCACTAATATGAAGACTATGACAGAATAGAATCAATATAATTTGAATTGGTCTTCTTTTGAGGGAAGATAAAGATGCTAACATTTTGAAGAAAATAATTAAATTGATCCTTCTTATTGACTTACATCTACAGTTCTGGCTCTAGGGGGAAAAAAATTACATCATTGAGAGGAACTTGTCCTTGAAAACAGCCAGAAATCGCTCAAGAAGGACAAAAAATCTGATAGAAAACCCAGCAGCCCAAGAAGCAGGTTTTTTCAACTTCACCAAGCAGTTGGAAGAAATAGTTCAAAGACAAGCAATCATCCATCCCAGAGAAACAAGTTACAATAAAAGATAAATAGACCTGGGAGCTGTCAGCTACAAATTGGCACTTGCCATCTACCTCTACAAGGATCAAATTATGAGCCACTGCAGCTGATCATCAACAACCCCTGAAAGAAATTCAGGGTGGAGATCAGAAATGAGGCAATCTGTGTTCTGAGAAAAACTGGCAGAACAGGTCTTCATATTGTTAGGTATTTTGAAGAGAAAATTTTATGAGCCCAGTTCATGCATCTCCTCATATCTAGAAAAGCACTAAAATCCTTCACGGTGATGACTGTTCCTCGTGATCAGCAGTAACCTTCACAAGACTAGCAGAAAACTTCTGCAAAAATATGTGCTTGATTGCATGTATTCCTTGGTTCACCAAAATCACATATATACTGACCTTTCCCCCCATCTCTTTGGAGCAGTTTCTCCAAGCTGAGATGATATTTCCTGGGCTACAGTCCTCATTTTGCCCCAAATAAAACTTAACTCACAACTCTCACGTTGTGCAATTTTTTCAGTTGACAGAGCAATCAGCTGACCCTGAACCAGTTGCTTCATTTACACAGTTTAACTAGTAATAAAGTAATATAACTATATAGCAAGCACCTATATAAATACCATCCAGGTTAACGATGCCATCTTCCAAAATGCCTTCTTCTAGTCAAACCTTTCCAGTCAAAACACCTCCCCTTTCCCATTAAAGGTAAACATTACCCTGACTTTTAGGGCAATCATTTCTTTACAGCTTTACCAACTAAATAGGCATCCTTAATACCTGAGTTTAGTTTTTCTCAATTAAAAACGTTGAGATATAGGGAATTCCCTGGTGGTCCAGTGATTAGGACTCTGTTCTTCCACTGCCAGCCCAGATTCGATCCCTGGTTGAGGAATTAAAATCCCACAAGTTGCGTGGTGTGGCCAAAAAAAAAAAAAAAGAGAAGATACAATTCACATGTAATAAAATTCCTTTTAAACTGCACAGTGTAGCAGTTTTAGTACATTCTCAAAGTTGTGCAAACATCACGGGACTATCTACTTCCAGAACATTTTTATCACTCAAAAAAGAAACTGCACCTGTTTCCTAAGACTGGCAATCACTAATCTACTTTCTGTTTCTATGGCATCATCCATTCTGGACATTTCATAGAAATGGAATCATACAATATGTGACCTTTTGTGCTCTAATCTGTTTTTAAACTTCACCTAAGAAAATGCCAAACTGTTTTTGCAAAATGGATTACCAATGCATGGTTCCACCAGTAATGCTTAAGAGTTCCCATTGTTTCATATACTTATCTACACTTGGTTCTGTCATTTTAATTTAAGCTATGTCTGATGGTAACAGAATGGTATGTCATTGTGATTTTATTTTGCATTTCCATAATAACCAATGAGATTAAAGTATCTTTTCACATATTTATTGGCCATTTAGATTGCTTTTGTGAACCACCTGTTCAAGTCCCTCGGCCATTTTTCAATCACACTATCTTTATGTGTCCTTTACAAAAAAATCCCTTTACGTATTACCAATTCTCTTTCTGTCCTTTTTAAAAAATAAATATGTTCTACTGTATATCTTCTAAATGTTTAGTGTTTTGGTTTTCCAATTTAAATCCACAATTCATATATATCAAATTTTCACATGTGTACTTTAAATATCTTCAGTTCAGTTCAGTTCAGTCGCTCAGTCGTGTCCGACTCTTTGCGACCCCATGAACCACAGCACACCAGGCCTCCCTGTCCATCACCAACTCCCGGAGTCCACCCAAACCCATGTCCATTGAGTCGGTGATGCCATCCAACCATCTCATCCTCTGTCGTCCCCTTCTCCTCCTGCCCTCAATCTTTCCCAGCATCAGGGTCTTTTCAAATGAGTCAGGTCTTCGCATCAGGTGGCCAAAGTTTTATTTATTAATTATATCTAACAGAAGCTGAAAAAAAATTTACCATTCACCTGAAATTGATTTTTGTGAAGTAAGAGCTAAGTCTTTCAATTTCCCCATATGAATGTCCAATTGTCCCAATGTTGCCACTGTCATAAATCAAGTGACCACATATATATGGATTTGTTTCTGTGATCTTCTTTCTTCTTTCCCTAAATTTGTTCTCTTCAATTTCATTTAAGAGTATCATCACTCATTAATCATCTGAACAGGAAATCTGGAGACAATTAGTTTTAATCCCTGCTGATCTGACCGCATAACTTTTCCCATATTTATATATTTTCTACGTTTCTAGTACTCCCTTGCTTACATCTTGACAATGGCCAGGGCCTCTAACTGGTCTTTTAAAAATGCCAGCATATCTTTACTTTTGTATTTCCATACATCCTGGACATACATTTAGTATAGCTCTTAACAAATTAGGTGAAACTTCACTGTCCCTGTGGACACAGCTTTCCTTGCAGCTTTCTCAAGTAATGACTGCTTGCTTTCACCCTCCCCTTTGTACCACCAGGCCTTAAACATGGGATAGTACCCTGCTGGCTCCTCATATTCTCAGGCAGGCACTCTCCAGCCCTACTTCTCTCTTGAAGTCAAGATTAATATATTGATGTGCCCATGCCTGTGCCTAAAAGGCATCTCAAACGTAACATCTTTAAGGGTTCCAAGGACCAGAGGTCCTGGAATCAAATGGCTGATTTGGGGGGATATTTCTAGATGGCACAGGAGAAAGACTGTGTTAGTATTTGGAGAGAAGGAAGAAGGAAATTATGGAAACAAAGTCTAAATATATAGTACAGGGCATATGTGACCAAGGAAGTTTGGAGGAGAAACTCATTGGAAGATAGGTTCAAAGAACTAAAAGTTCTAAGAACTGAAAAGAACCTCAACATACATGTATTCAAACTACCAAGAATAACAGAAGAGTTAGAACTGAAGAGTAAAAGTGAGTCAAGAACTAAGATATTTACAGTGGCAATAATGGTATTTAATGATAAGTGATAGTATTTAATGGTATGAGATTCAAAGTTTTGGGGCACTAAGAAGAAGAGAGGGAAAATACTGAAAAGACAAGAACATCTACTCTCCCTTTCAGGCCCAGTGATCAGAGGTCAGGGAGGCGGTAAGAGGGTAGCAGAGAGCCAGTATTCTAACCCTTCCCTCCTCCCCAGGATTTCATTAGAACTAGACTGAAGGACTGAGTCCAAATGGTACACTGGAAGTCCTCAGAGTCAGAGAGAGATGAGAAAAAAAGTCAGAACAGGAAATGTTCAGAGGTTTACAGGAACTAGGAATATAGGAGATAGAAGGCTCAAATATCTGGGGGTTCCGATCAGTCAGGGATAATGAAATTAGCCCATAGTGGATTCAAGACAGGTAAGAGATGGGAAGACTGCAAGAGTTAGGGAGTAAAGAGGAGTGGATTACTGGAGATTGCTCTTGACCCTGCATGACAGGGGCTGAAGGCTTAAGGAAGACACACTTTTAGTCCCATTATACCAGTTTAGAATCAGATGACATGGAACAAACATCATATAAATACACTCACTGACCTGTTAAGTTTACTCTGAAAATACGATTCAGCAAGTTCATGTCTACACATTTTTAGACAGTCTTTTTTTCTCAGACAGTCTTTATGCATATATATACTGGCATGCTGCAGTCCATGGGGTTGCAAAGAGTCAGACATGACTGAGTGACTGAACAGACTGACTGATGCATATATACAAAAAGAATATGAAGAAGGATGTTTGTTGCAACACTAGCTAAAATAGTGAAGAACTGAAAACAATTTAAATATTTGTGCTAGTTATCAATCAGATATTTCTAAAATTCATCATTTAATACCTTCTCTGCCACAGAGGAGAGAATTCCTTTCAGTTCAGTTCAGCCGCTCAGTAGTGTCCGATTCTTTGTAACCCCATGGACTGCAGCACGCCAGGCCTCCCTGTCCATCACCAACTCCCAGAGCATACTCAAACTCACGTCCATTGACTCGGTAATGCCATCCAACCATCTCATCCTCTGTCGTCCCCTTCTCCCCCTGCCTTCAATCTTTCCCAGCATCAGGGTCTTTTCCAATGAGTCACTTCTTTCCATCAGGTAGCCAAAGTATTGGAGTTTCAGCTTCAGCATCAGTCCTTCCAATGAATATTCAGTACTGATTTCCTTTAGGATGGACTGGTGAATCTCCCTGCTGTCCAAGGGACTCTCAAGAGTCTTCTTCAACACTACAGTTCAAAAGCATCAATTCTTCAGTGCTCAGTTTTCTTTATAGTCCAACTCTCACATCCATACATGACTACTGGAAGAACCATAGCTTTGACTATACAAACCTTTGTTGGCAAAGTAATGTCTCTGCTTTTTAATATACTGTCTAGGTTTATCATAGCTTTTCTTCCAAGGAGCAAGTGTCTTTTAATTTCATGGGTGCAGTCACCATCTGCAGTGATTTTGGAGCCCAAGAAAATAAAGTATTTCACTGTTTTCATTGTTTCCCCATCTCCTTGCATAAAGTGATGGGCCCAGAGGCCATGATCTTAGTTTTTTGAATGTTGAGTTTTAAGCCAGCTTTTTCACTCTCCTCTTTCACTTTCATCAAGAGGCTCCTCAGTTTCTCTTCGCTTTCTGCCATAAGGGTGGTGTCATTTGCATATCTGAGGTTATTGATATTTCTCCCAACAATCTTGATTCTAGCTTGTGCTTCATTCAGTCCAGCATTTCACATGATGTGCTCTGCATATAAGCTAAATAAGCAGGATGACAAAATACAGCCTTGATGTACTCCTTTCCCGATTTGGAACCAGGTCCATTGTTCCATGTCCGGTTCTAACTGTTGCTTCTTGACCTACATACAGATTTCTCAGGAGGCAGGTAAAACTTAAATTTAATTTAAATCTTAAATTATCTCTTTAAGAATTTCCCACAGTTTGTTGTGATCCACACAGTCAAAGGCTTTGGTGTGGTCAATGAAGCACAAGTAGATGTTTTCCTGGAACTCTCTTTTTTTTTTTCTGTGAGCCAATGGATGTTGGCAGTTTGATCTCTGATTTCTCTGCCTTTTCTAAATCCAGCCTGAACATCTGGAAGTTCTCGGTTCACGTACTGTTGACGCATTTTGAGCATTACTTTGGTAGCGGGTGAGATGAGTGGAATTGTGTGGTATTTTGAACATCCTTTGGCATTGCTTTTCTTAGGGATTGGAATGAAAACTGACCTTTTCCAGTCCTGTGGCCACTGCTGAGCTTTCCAAATTTGCTGACATATTGAGTGCAGCACTTTCACAGCATCATCTTTTAGGATTTGAAATAGCTCAACTGGAATTCTATCACCTCCACCAGCTTTGTTTGTAGTGATGCTTCCTAAGGCCCACTTGACTTCACATTCCAGGATGTCTGGCTCTAGGTGAGTGATCACACCATTGTGATTATCTGGGTCGTGAAGACCCTTTTTGTATAGTTCTTCTGTGTATTCTTACCATCTCTTCTTAACATCTTCTGCTTGTTTAGGCATTTCATTTATAGTAAACACATTAAACTTTCCCAGTAGAGGGCGCTGGAGGGACACTGTACAAGGAAGAGGCTCAGGGTGCAGTCCCAGCAACTACACCGCCCTGTCAGTGTGGCAGTGAGGACAGGCAGGGGTGCTCTGACCAAGCCACATGCTGTCAACCTTGCATCCCAAACCTGACCTGGTGATCACCTTTCCATAGCCCTCCCTGAAATGACACTGTATGCTCCAGGCATGCCCATACTGGTACCCTGATGCCCTCTGCTCGCTGGTTCACCCCTTGTACTCTAGGGTTTGTCTTCCACGTTGTTCCTGAGGGATATAACATACTCCATGCCACCCTCTGTGCAGGCCTGGATACTGGCTGCTATGCCAGTGTTCTGGAGAGCTGCCATGCTGATTGCCCAGTGGCTGTGGGCCGGTTCTGGTCTTCTTTTATTGTCACAGTTTATAATTCTATTAAACTTCATCTGTTTAAATCACTGTGTGGTTTCTGTCTCCTAATTAGACCCAGACTGCTATAATGTCCATCAATAAGAAAATTAGTAAGAATGTCTCTGAAAGGCTCATTAGTGGAACGGACACAGTTGAGAAAATAATCTCTGACCTTGAGGAATGATACTAGAAATTTCTAAAACTAAAAAGAGAGAGAGAAAAGACTGAAATTAATAGAACAGAATATCCAAGAACTGTGGGACAACTACAAAAGGTGTAAGACTTGTGTAATGGAAATGACACAGGAAGAAACAGAAGAAATATTTGAAACAATAATGACTGAGAATTTACCCCAGTCAATGTCAGACACCCAACCACAGATCCAGGAAACTCAGAGAACACAAAGCAGGATTAAATGCCAAAAAAAATCCCCCTACACCTAGCATACTATATTCAAACTTAGAAAAAAAATCAAAGACAATGAAAAAAAGCTTGAAACAAACCAGATGGTAAAAAGATCTTATCTACAGAGAAGAAAAGAATTATATTCTACTTCTCAGACATCTTCCACACAAGGGAGTTAAGAGGGAAAAAATCCCACCAACCTAATATTCTGTACTCTACAATATTATTCTTCATAAGTAAAAGAGAAACTAAGACTTTCTTAGATAATCAAATATTGAGGGAATTTGTTGCCAACAGATCTGCCTTACAAGGAATGTTGAAAGTTCTAAGAGAATTCCCTGGTAGACCAGTGGTTGGGACTTGGAGCTTTCACTGCCCTGGCCCAGGTTCAATCCCTGGTCAAGGAACTAAGATCCTGTAAGCTGTGCAGCGTGGTAGGAAAGAAAAAGTTCTAAGAGAAGTAAAATGATATAGATCAGAAACTTGGACCTACATAAAAGACAACAGAGGGTAAGATGGCATCACCAACTCAATGGACATGAGTTTGATCAAGCTCCAGGAGATGAAGGACAGGGAAACCTGGCATTGCTGCAGTCCATGGGGTCACAAAGAATTGGACACGACTGAGCGACTGAACAACAACTATATCAACGCGAGCGTGCTAAGTTGCTTTCTGACTCTTTGCGACCATATGGACTGTAGCCCACCAGGCTACTCTGTCCATGGGATTCTCCAGGCAGGAATACTGGAGTGGGTTGCCATGCCCTCCTCCAGGGGATTTTCCCAACCCAGGGATCAAACCCACATCTCTTACACCTTCTGCAATGGCAGGCAGGTTCTGCACCACTAGCACCACCTGGGAAGCCCAACTATATCAATAATCACCTTAAATGTTTATAGTCTAAATTAAAAAGATTGAGACTCTCACATAGATTAAAAAAAATAAAAACAAGGCCCAACTAAGTGTAGTTTTACAAGGAAGCCTTTTAAAATATAAAGGAGGTGGGAGGGGGGATCGGGATGGGGAATACGTGTAACTCAATGGCTGATTCGTGTCAATGTATGACAAAACCCACTGAAATGTGAAGTAATTGGCCTCCAACTAATAAAATAAAATTTAAAAAAAAATATATAAAGGCACATATAAATTAAAAGCAAATGGATAGAGTAAGAAGAGACCTGCTAACACTAATCAAAAGAATGTGGAAGTAAGTACATTCCAGACAGTTTGGGGAAACCCAACCCCAAGCAAAAGCAGTGCTAAAGAATTATCAAACTACAAGACAATTGCACTCATTTCACAGGCTAGCAAGGTAATACTCAAAATCCTTCAAATTAGGTTTCAACAGTATTTGAATCAAGAACTTCCAGATGTACAAGCTGGATTTAGAAAAGGCAGAGGAACCAGAGATCAAATTGCCAACATTTGTTGGATCATAGAGAAAGCAAGGGAACTGCAGAAAAACATCTACTTCTGCTTCATTGACTATGCTAAAGCCTTTGACTGTGTGGATCACAACAAACTGTAGACAATTCTTAAAGAGATGGGAATAGCAGACCATCTAACCTGTCTCCTGAGAAACCTGTATGTGGGTCAAGAAGCAACAGTTAGAACCTTACATGAAACAAGTGACTGATTCAAAATTGGGAAAGGAGTACGGCAAGGCTGTCTATTGTTACCCTGTTTATTTTAACTTATATGCAGAGTACACCATGCAAAATGCCAGGCTGGATGACTTACAAGCTGGAATCAAGATTGCCGGGAGAAATATCAGCAACCTCAGATATGCAGATGATACCACTGAAATGGCAGAAGGCAAAGAGGAACTATAAGAGATTCTTGATGAGGGTGAAAGAGGAGAATGATAAAGCTGGCTTAAAACTCAACATTAAAAAACTAAGATCATGGCATCCAGTCCCATTATTCATGGCAAATAGAAGGGGGAAAAGTGGAAGCAGTGACAGATTTTCTCTTCTTGGGATCCAACATCACTGAGATGGTGACTGTAGCCATGAAATTAGAAGACACTTGTTTCTTGGAAGGAAAGCGATGGCAAACCTAGACAGTGTATTAAAAAGCAGAGACAACACTTTGCCAACAAAGGTCTGTCTAGTCAAAGCTATGGTTTTTCCAGTAGTCATGTACGGATATGAGAATTGGACCATAAAAAAGAATGAGCACTGAAGAATTGATGCTTTTGAATTATGGAGAAGACTCTTCAGTGTTCCTTGGACAACAAGATCAAACCAGTCAATCCTAAATGAAATCAACCCTGAGTATTCATTGGAAGGACTGATGTTAAAGCTGAAGCTACAATTATTTGGCCACCTGATGCAAAGAGTAAACTCACTGGAAAAGACCCTGATGCTGGAAAAGATTGAAGGCAAAAGGAGAAGAAGACAGCAGAGTATGAGATGGTTGGACAGCATCACTGACTCAATGGACATGAACTTGGGCAAATTTCAGGAGATGGTGAGGGACAGGGAGGCCTGGTGTGCTGCAGTCTATGAGGTGCAAAGAGTCAGACACAACTTATCGACTGAACAACAACAACAACAGATTTAATTGAAAAGAATTCACCCATCTGCTTTCAGATCACAGTAGAATTAAACTAGTAATCAGTAAACAGAAAGACAACTGGGAAAACCTCCAAATATTTGAAGATTAAACAACACAGTTCAAAATAACACACAGGTCAAAGAAGAAATCTCAACAAAAATTTTAAAGTATTTTTAAGTAAATAAAAATGAAACTACAACTTACCAAGTTTGTGCAATTGGGGTGAGGGAGTGTGAGGTACACACTACTGGAAATAAGACAGGCTACAAGAGGGATTTCCCTGACAATCTGTGGTTAAGACTCTGGGCTTCCACTGCAGGGAACATGGGTTTGATCCCTGGTAGGGGAACTAAGACCCTTATGATGCATGATGTGGCCGAATAAAAAAAGATATGCTACAAGGATGTATTGTACAACATGGGGGAATATAGACAATACTTCACAGTAATTGTAAATGGAGTATAACCTTTAAAAATTGAATCTTGGGACTTCTCTGGCAGTCCAGAGATTAAGATTCCATGCTTCCAATGCAGGGAGCGTGCATTCAATCTCTGGTCAGAGAACTAAAATCCTACATGCCCAAGTTGCATGCTGTAGCCAAAAAAATAAAAATAAAAATTGAATCTTGATTAATTAATTAAGGAAGATTTAAGATTAATCACCTAAGCCTCCACCTTAAGAAGCCAGAAAAAGAGCAAATTAAAATTAACATAAGCAGATGAAAAGAAAAAATACTGGAGCAGAAATCAATGAAATTGGAAACAGGAAATCAATAGAGAAAATCAACAAAACAAAAAACTGGTTCTTTGATAAGATTCACAAAATGGACAGGCATCTAGCCAGGCTAACTAAGGAAGAAAATAGAGAAGACACACATCACTAACATCAGAACAGATACTTTATTACTACAGATTCCACGGGCATTAAGAGGATAATAAAAGAAAATTATGCACAACTCTATGCCCACAAATTTGATACCCAGATTTAAATACACCAATTACTTAAACACGAAACCTGCCAAATCTCACATAAGAAGAAACAGACAATCTGGATAGGCTTATAACTATTAAAAATTTAATCAATAATTAATAATCTTCTAAAACCGAAAGCAGCAGGTCCCAGATAGGTTCACTTGTGAATTCCATCAAACATTCAAAAAGAAATTATACCAATTCTCCACAATCTTCTCAAGAAGACAGAAGTGGAGGGAATACTTTCTAACTTATTCTATGAGGCCATCATTACCCAAACACCAAAACCAGGCAAAGACATTATAAGAAAAGAAAACTAAAGACCAGTATCTCTCATGAACATGGAAATAAAATCCTCTGCAAAATATTAACAAATCCAATCCAACAATGCATAAAAAAATTATACACCATAACTAAGAGGGTTTTAACGCTAGGTATGCAAAGCTAGTTCAATATTTGAAAATCAATTAATGTAAACCATTATACCAATAGCTAAAGGAGCAAAATCAAATGATCACATCAACAGATCAGAAAAAGCATTTGACAAAGTCTACAATCCATCTATTAAAAAAATCTTTCAATAAATTAGGAATGGAAGGGAAGGTCCTCAATTTGATGAAGAACATCTACAAAAATGTACAGCTAACATTGACACTTACTGATAATAAACTTCAAGGTTTTCTGCCAAAATCAGAAAAATGGCATGACTATATCTTCTCACCACTGCTTTCCAACATCATACTGGAAGTTCCAGCTAATACAATAAGCTAAAAAAAAGGAGTTACAGTGTATACAGACTGGGAAGGAAGAAAGTATAAAAACTGTCTTTGTTCACAGATGACATAATGGCCTCTGTAGAAAATCTGGGGGAAAAAATCAACAAAAATCCTTCTGAAACAAGTAAGTGATTGTATCAAAGTTGCAGGATACAAGGTTAATGTACAAAAGTCAACACTTTATACCATCAATGAACAAGTGGAATTTGAAATTAAAAATATTACCAATCACATTAGCACCTCCAAAATGAAATAGTTAGGTATAAATCTAACAAGTTATAGATGTACAAGGTCTACATGAGGAAAATTTAAAAACTCAGATGAAAGATATCAAAGAAGAACTACTTAAATGTAGAGTTTCCACGTTCACGGACAGGAAGACTCAACACTGTCAAGATGTCAGTTCTTCCCAACTTGATCTGTAGATTCAATACAAACACAATCAAAGTCTCAGCAAATTACTTTATGGATGGAGAAACTGATTCTAAAGTTTATAAGCAGAGGCAAAAGATCCAGAATATCCAACTCAATACTGAAGAAGAAGAACAAGAGTTGGAAGACTGATATTACCAAACTCAGGACTTACTCTAAAGCTACAGTGGTCAAAACTGTGTGATGTTAGAGGAAGAACAAATAGATTAATTGAGTAGAATAGAGCCAGAAACAGACCCAGAATAATATAATTAATGCTTGACAAAGGAGCAAAAGTAATACAATAGAAAAAAGACATTCTTCCTAACAAATAGTGCTGTAATGACTGGACAGCCACCTGAAAAAAAAGAATAGATGCAAATCCTCATAAAAATTAACTCAAAATGGATCACAGACCTAATCATAAAACACAAAACCACACTCCTAGAATATAACGTAGGACAAAACCTTGATGACCTGAGACAGGACAATGACATTTTAGATGCAACACCAGATGTACAATCCATGAAATAAATAATTGATAAGCTGGTCTAGAGTAAAATGAAAAACTTCTACTCTGCAAGAGGATAAAGCAAGCCACAAATATTAATACTTGCAAGAGACATCTGATAAAGGACTGTTATCCAAAACATACAAAAATCCACTTAAAACTCAACAATAAGAAAATAAACAACCTGATTAAAAAGCAGGCAAAAGATGTGAAAAGACACATCATCAATGAAGATACACAGACGGCAAGTAAGCATATGAAAATACCATGTATCATGTGATACCATGTATCACTAGGGATAAGCAAATTGAAACAACAAGGTACTATTATAAATGTATTAGAATGGCCAAATTACAAAACACTGACAACACCACAAGTTGGAAAGTTTCTGTAGAGCAACTGAAATTCTCATTTGTTGCTGGTGGGAATGTCAAAATGGTTCAGCCACTTTATAAAACTACCCTTAACCATACAATCTAGCAATCACCCTCCTTCGTATTTAAGCAAATGAACTGAAAATTTATGTACACATGAAAACCTGTGAGAGTGGTATATCCAGACAATAGAATATTATTCAGCACTAAAAAGAAATGATCTGTCAAGCTATGATAAGATATAGAAGAAAGCTAAATGCATATTACTAAGAGAAATGAACCAATCTGAAGAGGCTACATACTATATGATTCCAATTACATGACATTTTGGAAAAGGCAAAACTATGGAGACAGTGAAAAGATTAGTGAATGTCAGGAGTTGGGGTACAGAGTGATGAACACATGGGACACAGAGGACTTTTAGGGCAGTAAAACTACTCTGCATACTACAATGGTAGATACATGTCACTATACATTTGTCAAAACTCATATAATGCACATGAAGAGTGAACCCTAATGTAAACTATGAGTTTTGGGTAATAATGATGTGACAATGCAGGTTCAACAGTTGTAACAAATGTACTATTCTGGTGCTGGATATTGATGGTGCAGGAGGTGGTTACATGTGTGGGGACAGGGTATATGGGAACTCTGTACAATCTGCTCAGTTTTACCATGAATCTAAAACTGCTCTAAAAAAAGTTTATTAATTAAAAGAAAAAAAAAAAACAACAACAATGAACTAGAAAGGTTCCACTTCCAGAATGGCTAAGTGCCTACTTAATTGACCTTACTACAGTTATAATCTAGTTATGTTGTTGTTGTTCAGTTGCTAAGTTGTGTCCAATTGTTTGTGACCCCATGAACTGTAGCAAGCCAGCTTCACTATGTCCCTGAGTTTGGTCAAACTCATGTCAGTGATGCCATCCAACCATCTCATCCTCTGCCACCTAGTAAATATTTAATACTGAACTAAACTGTATGAAATGAACCTACTTTAAAAACCATAGACCCCATATTATTCAACATATTCCAGACTTCAAAGTGAAAATAAAGAGTCTTAGAATATTCTGTGGATCCAAATATCAGGATGTATAAGATTTTAGAATTAACCCAATATGAAGTTTGAGCTTTCTCAACATTTGGTTAAGTACAGAGTCCACAGTCATGAACTGGGCTTTTACATCAGTTCTTCCTCCCTGGATCTGAGGCCTACCTAGATTTTCTGCAGTATTTAAGAGAGATGATGATGATAGCTAACATTTATGGAGTACTAAGCATGTACTAAGCATGTTATATGTATTAACATAAAGCTAGAGTCCGCAGACCCAGGCATGCTGAAGAGGCCAGATGATGTTCTCGATCAAAGTCCCTGAGTAGGGAAGATTTAGTCCTAAACTCTGTCAGGAATCTAAATAAAGAGATAATCATATCAGAGAGAAGCTGCAAGTAGCAATTACTGCCTGGCATTCACATTACAGTTGTGATGTTCAAGTTACTATGTTCAAGGTTTGGAAGTGCTAAATTAATTTCTACATGAAGAAAAGTCCAAGTCAGATATATGCTGAGTTTTTACAAAGTTCATGGTTAGAATGCACTATCTGAGCTAACAGCTAGCCCAGTTCATTTTGAGGGAAAAGTCCCTAAGCACAATGAGAGATCTGCTTTAAAAGCCAAGTAGGTCTAGTTCCCTGGGTCTGCCTGTGCTCTTGGTGGAGTCTTCTCATATTAGGGTTAGTATAGTAATTGAGAATTCTACTGATTCTTGGAAAAGGGTCATGAGCACACTGAATTGATGGATCTGAGTGAGTCTGATAAAGTGAGACACTTATCTCAAGGACACAGATCAGTTTCAGAATCACCTGATTCTTAGGGTGCTCAAACAACTATTCCTCATTCATCTGCACACTCTCCAAAGACACAGTAAACTATCAGCAAGGAGACAAACTCAAGTGGAACAGACCTGTCTTGTTTGGTTTAATGCTATACTGTTTCACTACTTTGGTACCTTCTTATTGCCCAAAGACAAGGCCTGTAGATTATCAAATTCAGGCAGCAATGGCTTCCTATGGGTCCAAGCCTGCTCTGTTTCTATTATCCCAAGGTCTAGAACTTCCACTGTAAACAGAATAGCAGTGAACAGTGCAGCAGAGCAACAACTCCTTCCACAAAGCTGAGTTCCCTGGTCTGACTCCCCTGTGATTTAAGAATACATGTCTAGACTAAAACACACACAGCTAACTCCAATGAGGTCATCTGCCTCATAATTTTTATATATTCCTTAGTCAGACACAAGTACATCAGTCCTTACACTACTTAGAAGAGTCCATACTCCAGATGAAGCTGAGTTTGAATGCATGAGATCAGTGATTCCACATACTGGAATTGAAGCAAATGTCAACATGAAACAAACAGTTCTCTCACTACTGTTGACTCCTGTTCTAACAGAGGGAAAGTTATTAAGAGTCCTATGAGGTGGGTCATAGAGGATCCTGCTGCGATTTATGTCAGAGAGTGTTTTGCCTATGTTCTCCTCTAGGAGTTTTATAGTTTCTGGTCTTACATCTAGATCTTTAATCCATTTTGAGTTTATTTTTGTGTATGGTGTTAGAAAGTGTTCTAGTTTCATTCTTTTACAAGTGGTTGACCAGTTTTCCCAGCACCACTTGTTAAAGAGGTTGTCTTTTTCCCATTGTATATCCTTGCCTCCTTTGTTGAAGATAAGGTGTCCATAGGTTCGTGGATTTATCTCTGGGCTTTCTATTCTGTTCCATTGATCTATATTTCTGTCTTTGTGCCAGTACCATACTGTCTTGATGACTGTGGCTTTGTAGTATAGTCTGAAGCCTCTATGACCCACCTCCCAGAATATTGGAAATAAAAGCAAAAATTAACAAATGGGACCTAATGAAACTTGAAAGCTTTTGCACAACAAAGGAAACTATAAGCAAGGTGAAAAGACAGCCCTCCGATTGGGAGAAAATAATAGCAAACGAAGCAACAAAGGATTAATCTCAAAAATAAACAAGCAACTCCTGCAGCTCAATTCCAGAAAAATAAATGGCCCAAAAAATGGGCCAAAGAACTAAACAACATTTCTCCAAAGAAGACATACAGATGGCTAACAAACACATGAAAAGATGCTCAACATCACTCATTATCAGAGAAATGCAAATCAAAACCACAATGAGGTACCATTACACGCCAGAGGGATGACTGCTATCCAAAAGTCTACAAGCAATAAATGTGGAGAGGGTGTGGAGAAAAGGGAACCCTCTTACACTGTTGGTGGGAATGCAAACTAGTACAGCCGCTATGGAGAACAGTGTGGAGATTTCTTAAAAAAACTGGAAATAGAACTGCCATATGACCCAGCAATACCACTTCTGGGCATACACACTGAGGAATCCAGATCTGAAAGAGATTTGTGCACCCCAATGTTCATTGCAGCACTGTTTATAAAAGCCAGGACATGGAAGCAACCTAGATGCCCATCAGCAGACGAATGGATAAGAAAGCTGTGGTACATATACACCATAAAATATTACTCAGCCATTAAAAAGAATTCATTTGAATCAGTTCTAATGAGATGGATGAAACTGGAGCCCATTATACAGAGTGAAGTAAGCCAGAGAGATAAAGACTATTACAGCATACTAACACATATATATGGAATTTAGAAAGATGGTAATGATAACCCTATATGCAAAACAGAAAAAGAGACACAGATGTACAGAACAGACTTTTGGACTCTGTGGGAGAAGGCGAGGGTGGGATGTTTCGAGAGAACAGCATCGAAACATGTATATTATTTATGGTGAAACAGATCACCAGCCCAGGTTGGATGCATGAGACAAGTGCTTGGGCCTGGTGCACTGGGAAGACCCAGAGGGATCGGGTAGAGAGGGAGGTGGGAGGCGGGATCGGGATGGGGAACACATGTAAATCCATGGCTGATTCATGTCAATGTATGACAAAAACCACTACAAAATTGTAAAGTGGTTAGCCTCCAACAATAAAAATAAATGGAAAAAAAAAAGAGTCCTATAAGGCAGAAAACCATCTGTGTGAGCCCTAATTCTTGGGCAAAGTAGGACAAAATGTTAATGGAGCCTTCATCACATGGTCCCAGATGACCAGAGTCATAACACACTCTCAACACACCAGAACAGGGGTGGTGGACCCAAGACATGCACAAGCCAAAAGTAATATTGACAGGTCAAGGCAAGAAATAACTAAGAGTCAAAAACAGACTGAACACACTCTCCCATAGAAAGCATGCCCATGAGTTCTGTCTGCTTCAGTCAGCCAAGTGAAGAAACAATATATTATAACATGATGAACCTCATGCAGTGAGAAGAGGAAGGAAATTGGGCATCTGTGACCACTTTTTGACCACTTTTTTATTCCACCTTTCTTAATCTTTAAGCACTCACCTGTGTGGCCATGGAGTGGTGAGTGTGGCCGTGGTAGTGTAGGTGACGTACTAGAGGTCACAATCAAACTCTTGCGGTTACTTGTCCGACAGCTGCAACGAAAACACAGATGTCAGTTATAACAGGGTTGCATCATGGGCCCATAGAACTTGAGTGGCTATCGAGAGACAAAGTCACATCATTTCATGAGCTGAGCAGTATAATACTTTGAACTGGGTTAGCAATTACTGTTTGCACAGTGAGATTTCATAATTTATTGTGTTCCATCTTGCAATAACTTTTGTCACTGCCTTGACTTTTATCTTGTATTGCCACTGCACTTTTCCAATGTGCAGGTTTTACTTCCCAAGCAAATATCCAAGGAGTTCCCTAAATGTCATAACCATGCACTAAATGGTATCTAATGAAGAGTGACCACTCCAAGTTTGATTCAGAAAACAAAAAACACAAGCTATAAATATTCTCATCTCTCAAAAAAATTAATGTTCTTGCCATAAAAATGAAATTATTAAATCTATCTTTGAAAAACTGCTTAATCAATTAATTAATAGTCTCATTTCACCATAAATTTCAGAGCAGGGCTGGGTTCCTTCTATAAAGTTGGCTTTCCTTTACATTTTAATGCCTGAGAATTTTTCTTGTGCTTGGAGAAAGTCAAATCATGTTGAAGAGTCATTTCATGCTCAACCTGTTATTGTAAAATATATGTAAATTTATTTGAAAGTTAGCCCATCTTTTAAAGGGATTAAAGAAGCCTGGTCATTTATATTCATCGAAACAAATATTTAGAGATTCCCTGGTGGCTCAGGTGGTAAAGCGTCTGCCCACAATGCAGGAGACCCGAGTTCAATCCTTGGGTCAGGAAGATGCCCTGGAGAAGGAAATGGCAACCCACTCCAGTACTCTTGCCTGGAAAATCCTATGGACGGAGGAGCCTGGCAGGCTACAGTCCATGGGGTCACAAAGAGTTGGACACGACTGAGGGACTTCACTTTCACTTTCTTTCAGACAAATATTTACTGAACATCAACTGTACACCAGGCACCATTCCAGGTGCAAGGGAAGCTGTAGAGAACAAAAGAAAATCTCTATCCTCAAATGGCAGTAAACACTGATATGAAGAGAGAGAATCTTTAAGAAACAGCAAAGAACTCAAGTAGGTGGCAGGAGGGGAAAATGACAAGGAAAAAAGTAGGTTATAGAAGCTATGGGTATAGACTGCAGCCAGACTCTGTAGGGCTGCCAGACTGCTGTAAAGAACTATTGGAAATGGGATAAGGAATCGCTGGAAGGATTGTGATCAATCTCAAGATTGTGATTAACCCATCAGGAATCATCCGATCACATCTCACATGCCCTTATTACCCCCTGTTACCACCTAAGGCCCAAGTCTTCCATCTCTAATTTGACAGTCTCCCTCTACTCCTTGATCTTAAAAAAAAGAGAAAAAGAAAAAAAAAGAAAGCTTACACCATGCCTCCCGGAACTGTCTGTCATCAGCAAACTATAACCTTAACTTATTTTCTCAACATTCAGTTTCAATTCTGGCTCTAACTGAAACCGTGCTATCCCCTAGGACACCACAGTCCTGGTGAAAATTCCAATCCTTTTAAACCCAACTTTCTATCTATTTTGCAACTGCACTTGGGCGGCTGATGGTGAATGAAGAAAAATCCAAAATCATGCTGGCTGGTGTTTCTTTATGTTTACGATGATAACTATCAAGTGGATCCATACTACATCTACTTAGGTAACGCACTTTCTCTCCAAGACAACTTACATCTCAAGACTAATTCACATCTTCTCCCCAAACCTCCAGTACTTCTTCCCTTCCCCAAATCCTATCCTCATCTGCTGACTTGGCTTTTTATTCAACTAGGGGTAAAAAGAATCAAAACAAAAAGAAGTACTATATATTTCTGCTCCAAAAATTTTACTAGCCTGGAGAATTTCCTGGTGGTCCAGTGGTTAAGAATCCACCTTCCAATGCAGGGGACACAAGTTTGATCCCTGACCCACATGCCGTGGGGCAACTAAGCCCATGTGCCACAACTACTGAGCCTGTGTGCTCTGGAGCCCACATGCCACAGCTAGAGCCCGTGTGTCACAACAAAAGATCCCGAATGTCGCAACTTAGATCTGACTCAGTCAAAAATAAATAATAAATATTTTTTAAAAATCTATCAGCCTAAATCTGTATACATATACTGACTTTCCCATCAACAGCAGCAGAAGACCATGTTGCTATGAAAGTCAATTCCCTGACTCCCTATTCAAGAAGTCTATACCTCCACTGTCTTCCTTCTCCTGTAACACGAATTTCTACATCCTATTGGGTCATTCTCATCATCATAAAAACATGCTGTCATTTCTTACACATCAAGAAAATTAGAATAAAAACTTTCATAGACCTCTCCCAACTTTGCTCCCCTGTTTGGGAAAAAGTCCATGCAGGGATTCTGTACTTGTTATCCTCATATCTCATTTCCTATTATCTCTTTAAAAAAAAAAATTATTTTTGGCTGTGCTGGGTCTTTGTTGCTGCGCAGGTTTTTCTCCAGTTGTGGAGGAGGAGGAGGGGCACTCTCCAGCTGTGGTAGGTGGGCTTCTCATTGTGGTGGCCTCTCTTGCAGCACAGCATGGTCTTAGTTGCTCCGAGGCACGTGGGATCTTCCCTGATTAGGGATTGAACTCATCTCCCATATTGGGAAGTGACTCCTTTACCACTGAGCCACAAGGGAAGGCCCTCCTATTCTCTGTTTAACCCACTCTAGACTAGACAACCAACATCCTTCTTGTCTGTTATCAAGGTCATCACTAACAAAGTCAATTCTCAGTCCTTGTCTTATGTAACCTCTCAACACCATTCAACGGTTATAACTTCCTCTTCTAAAAAACAAACTGGGATTCAATTTATATTCAATTAGGTGTTCTGCTCAATGAGCCCTGACAACTGTACACATTTATATAATACATCCAAAACAAAAGACAGTGATTCTATTACCCGAGAAAGTCCCCAAATGCCCCTTCTGGTCAAAGCAGAGTCCATTTTATTTGGACTCTACTCTGAGTCCATTTTATTTCCTTTACTGGCTTAGTAACTATCAGTTCAGTTCAGTTCAACCATAGCTTTGACTAGACGGACCTTTGCTGGCAAAATGTTGTCTCTGGTTTTTAATACTCTGTCTAGGTTTGTCATATTTTATGAAAGGTACATATGAAATCACATTAACCCTTAGAAAGCTTATTCAGACCAAGGGGATCTTGAGCAGAAAGATACCCAAGGTCTCCTGTACTAGGGCTCACACTACCTTCTTCATTCAACAGGTATGTCCTCGCTCTTTAACTTACTCAATTCTACCCATTCCATAAGAACCATGAGCTCGAATGTGGTTTTGTGTGAATTCTCTTTTATTCTTCCAAGCAGGATGAAAAAATAAAACAGCTTTCAGACATTAGACAACAAGCAGTGATCACTTAAAGAGAAGGGAAACAAACAAGGTCAGTCCTACAACTGCCTGAGCTTACTACCTGGAAAGACACGCCCACAACAGCACAGGTAGAAGATGGCCTGCACAGAACCTGGAGGTTAGGAAACTTCCCTAAGAAAAAGAGCAGGTGGAACCACTCCCTGGTACTCAAACAGGGTTGGGAACAGTTTGTGTTTCCACCAAACAGAGCGGGAAAACCTGGTTATTCATGGGACGTTAGCAAGGAAAACCTTAACAAAGTTTAAAAGCAATCCTTAAAAGATCAAATTATTTCCAAGTAATTTAATTGTGTCCCAGAATAAGGCTCAAAAATAATACTGAAAGAAGCAAAAAAAAAAAAAAAAACTGTCATACAAAGTCAAATTCAGTGATTGGTACAAAATAAAAATTACTAGGCATGGGAAAAAGGGGGAAATACGACCCATTATGTGGTGTGGAGGAGGTGGGGGAGAGTAGAAATAACAAACCCAGAGATGGTACACACAGAATCAGAAGAGAAATAACAAAATCATTATAACTATATTCCATATTTTCTAAACATACTTTTTTCCCCCTTTTAAAAATTTTATTTATTTATTTTTAGCTGTGTGGATCTTCATTGGGACACGCAGGATTCTCTACCTGTGATGTGCGGGTTTAGCTGCCACGCAGCAAATGGGATCTTAGTTTCCCGACCAAGGATCGAACCCACATCCCTTGTATTGGAGGCAGATTCTTAACCACTGGACCAACGGGGAAGCCTCTATATTTTCAGTGAGGCACAGGAAAGTGTAAGTATATTAAGGAGAGATTATGGATGATACTTTTAAAAATCCAAATAGGACTTCCAGAGATTAAGAGTCTCAGGTGAAAATTAAACAGGATGGCATTAACAGGAGATAAAGCACTGCAGAAGAAAGGGGGGACAACCTGGTTATTCACGGGACATTAGCAAGGAAAACCTTAACAAAGTTTAAAAGCAATCCTTAAAAGATCAAATTATTTCCAAGTAATTTAATTGTGTCCCAGAATAAGGCTCAAAAATAATACTGAAAGAAGCAAAAAAAAAAAAAAAATCTGAAAAAAAAAAAAAAAAAATCTGTCATACAAAGTCAAATACATACAGAAGAAAGGTTCGTGATCCTAGATACAGTGAGAAAAAAACTATGCATAATGAAACAGAGAAAAAAGAACTTTTTTTATTTTTAAAAATTAATTTATTTATTTTAATTGGAGGCTAGTTACTTTACAATATTGTGGTGGTTTTTGCCATACCTCGACATGAATCAGTCATGGGTATACATGTGTCCCCCTCATCCTGAACCCCGCTTCCACCTTCCTCCCCACCCCATCCCTCTGGGTTGTCCCAGAGCACCAGCTTTGAGTGCCCTGTTTCATGCATTGAACTTGCACTGGTCATCTACTTTACATATGGTAATATACATGTTCCAGTGCCAGAGAAAAGGGAACTTTTAAATGGAAAGAGCACCAGGGAGCTGTGCAATAACTTCTGCCAACCACTGTGTCATTAATCCCTGAAAGGGAGGGGAGTAGAAACAGAAAAAATATTTGCAGAAATAACTGCTGAAAATTTTCCAAATTTGACAATTATAAACTCCCAGATCTAACTGGCTCAATGAACCCCAAGCACAAGAAACATGAAGAAAAGCATCCAAAGCATATCACAATCAAATTACTTAAAACTGATGATAAAATCTTAAGAGCTGCCAGATAGAAAAATTACATAACATATTTGAATAAAGATAACAATGACAACAAACTTCTGCTTGGAAAAAGATGCAAGCCAGAAGACAGTGAAGAAATGTCTTAAAGCACTGAACCTAGAATTCAATACCAAGTGAAAATATCTTTCAAAAAAGGTAGTCTAAATAAAGATTTTTCAGACACACAAAAGCTGAAATAACTCATTATCAACAGATCTGCACTATAGTAAGCAGAAGGAGCAGTATACTAGATGGAAATCTGGATCTACATAAAGAAAAGCACCAAAAATGATAAACATAAACCACTTTTCTTTTTTTATTTTTAAAATCTCTTCTTGAGACTTCCCTAGCAGTCCAGTGGTTAGGATGCTATGCTCCCACTGCAAGAGTCACAGGTTCAAGCCCTGATTGAGAAACTAAACTTCCCAAAAGCCTCTGGGCATAGCCAAAAAACAAACAAAAAAACCCAAATCTCTTCTTGAATTTTAATGGAAACACAATAATTTACTGTGGGGTTTACAACACTGTTGTTTGTTGCTGTTGTTCAGTTGCTCAGTTATGTCTGACTCTTTGTGACCTCATGGACTACAACACGCCAGGCTTCCCTATCCTTCACTATCTCCTGGAGTTGCTCAAACTCATGTCCATTGAGTCAGTGATGGCCATACAACCGTCTCATTCTCTGTCGCCCCTTTCTCCTCCTGCCTTCAACCTTTCCCAGCGTCAGGGTCTTTTCCGATGAGTTGGCTCTTCGCATCAGGTGGCCAAAATATTAGGGCTTTAGCTTCAGCATCAGTCCTTCAAATGAGTATTCAGGGTTGATTTCTTTTAGGATTGACTGATTTGATCTCCTTGCAGTCCAAGGGACTCTCAAGAGTCTTCTCCAGCACCACAATTTGAAAGCATCAGTTCTTTAGTGCTCAGTCTTCTTTACGGTCCAACTCTCACATCCATACATGACTACTGGAAAAACCATAGCTTCAAGTATTTGGACCTTTGTCAGCAAAGTGATGTCTCTGCTTTTTAATATGCTGTCTAGGTTACAACATATGTAGATATAAAATGCAAGCAGGATAGCCATAACAGCAAGGCTGGGAGGGGAGAATGGAAATATACTACAGTGAGGCTCTTACATTAAGTATGAAGCGGTATAATACTACCTTAAGATAAACCAGAAGTTAAAATTTTACATTTTAAACACTAACGCAAGTAGTGCAGAAGAAAAATAAAGTATAGAAGTCAGGCTCCTAAAATTTCTTGGGCTCCAAAATCACTGCAGATGGTGACTGCAGGTATGAAATTAAAAGACGCTTGCTCCTTCAAAGAAAAACAAACCTAGACAGCATGTTAAAAAGTAGAGACATTACTTAGCCAACAAAGGTTCATATAGTCAAAGCTATCGTTTTTTTCAGGAGCCAAGTATGGATGTGAGAGTTGGATCAAAAAGAAAGCTGAGCACCGAAAAATTAATGCTTTTGAAGTGTGGTGTTGGAGAAGACTCTTGAGAGTCCCTTTCACTGCAAGGAGATCAAACCAGTCAATCCTAAAGGAAATCAACCCTGAATATTCATTGGAAGGACTGATGCTGAAGCTCCAAAACTTTGGTCACCTGATGTAAAAAACTGACTCATTGGAAAAGACCCTGATACAGGGGAAGATTGAAGGTAGAAGGAGAAGGGGACAACAGAGGATGGCATCACCGACTTGATGAACATGAGTTTGAGCAAGCTCCAGGAGTTGGTGATGGACAGGGAAGCCTGGAGAGCTGCAGTCCATGAGGTCGCAAAGAGTCAGACATGACTCTGAACTGACTCAGTTCAGCGACTGAACTGAACTGAACTGATAGTTAATAAGCCAATAAAAGAAATAAAATGGACTCACAGTAGTTCAGTAGGTAAAGAATCTGCCTGCAGTGCAGGAGACCTGGGTTCGATCCCTGGGTTGGGGAGATCCTCTGGAGAAAGAAATGGCAACTCACTCCAGTATCCTTGCCTGGAAAATCTCATGGAGAGAGGAGCCTGGTGGGCTGCAGTCCATGGGGTCACAAAGAGTCGGATGCGACTGAGAGACTAACACTTACTTACTTAAAGGAAGGCAGAAAAAGAACAAGTATAGCTGGGCCAAACAGAAAACGATAAGCAAGAGGACAGATTTCAATCCAACTACATTCAGTTCAATCAGTCAGTTCGATCAGTTCAATTACATTCAGTTACATTCAGTTGCTCAACCATGTCAGACTCTTTGCGACCCCATGAACTGCAGCATACCAGGCCTCCCTGTCCATCACCAACTCCCGGAGTTCACCCAAACCCATGTCCATTGAGTCGGTGATGCCATCCAACCATCTCATCCTCTGTCGTCCCCTTCTCCTCCTGCCCTCAATCTTTCCCAGCATCAGAGTCTTTTCAAATGAGTCAGCTCTTCGCATCAGGTAGCCAAAGTATTGGAATTTCAGCTTCAGCATCAGTCCTACCAATGTACATCCAGGAATGATTTCCTTTAGGATGGACTGGTTGGATCTCTTTGCTGTCCAAGGGACTCTCAAGAGTCTTCTCCAACACCACAGTTCAAAAGCATCAATTCCGGTGCTCAGTTTTCTTTATAGTCCAACTCTCACATCCATACATGACCACTGGAAAAACCATAGCCTTGATTAGACAGACCTTTGTTGACAAAGTAATGTCTCTGCTTTTTAATATGCTGTCTAGGTTGGTCATAACTTTCCTTCCAAGGAGTAAGCGTCTTTTAATTTCATGGGTGCAATCACCATCTGCAGTGATTTTGGAGCCCAGAAAAATAAAGTCAGCCACTGTTTCCACTGCTTCCCCATCTATTTGCCATGAAGTGATGGGAACAGATGTCATGATCTTAGTTTTCTAAATGCTGAGCTTTAAGTCAATTTTTTCACTCTCCTCTTTCACTTTCATCAGTTACATTAATAATCTCATAAAATGCAAATGTTCTAAATATATATTCAGCTAAAACAAAGACTGATAGATTGGGTAAAAGAGCAGGACCCGACCATAGGCTGTTTATTACCTGTGATAGCCAAAAACCTAGAAATCACCTCAAATGTTCACTAACAGATAAACAAATCATAATATAGCCATACAATGGACTACTACTCAGCAACAAAAAGGTATGGGCTAAGATACACACAATAAATGAATCTCAAAATAATTATGCTGAAATCAAGAAGCCAGACATAAAAAAGTACATAATGAACAATTCCATTTACATAAAATTCAAGAAAACATTAACCTGTAGGGACAGACAACAGATAACAGGCTTCCTGACCAGAGGCAGGGGACATATTATAATGAGGCATAAGGACATCCGGGAGCTGTAGATACGTTTACTGTCTTGAATGTTTATTGTACAAATGGTTTCAGAGACGCATACATATATCAAGATCCATCAAACTGCACCATTCATTTGTGTTTATTATTTATTTGGCTCCATCGGGTCTTAGTTGGGACAAGCAGAATCTTACTTACACTATGTGGGATCTCTCACTGAGGTGCACAGGCTCTCTAACTGTGGCACACAGGTTCTAGGGCATGCAGCTCAGTAGTTGTGGTTCATGGGCTGAGTTGCTCCATGGCATGTGGGATCTTAGTTCCCAGACCAGGGGTCAAACCCATGTCCCCTACACTACAAGGTGGAGTCTCAACCAGTGGTCCAGCAGGGAAGCTCCAAATTGTACACTTTAAATATGTACAGCCTATATTTCAACCACACTTTAATAAAGCTATTTATTTTTTAATGTAAATAATATCAAAGTCACTTTTCTGCTTAAAATTCTCTCTGTCTCAGTGAGAGTAAAAGTCAATGTTCTTACAATGGCCGACAAGCTGTACATGGCCTGGATCTCCATTACCTCTGCCCCTCATGCTCACTCCACTCCAGCCATACAGGCCTCCTCACTTCTCTTAGAACATGCCATGTGCACCACTGCCTCAGGGCTTTCCCAAAGGAGGCTTCCTTTGCCCTTTTCCCTCATGACTTAACTCCCTCCTCTTTCAGGTCTTTGCTCAAGTACAGTCTTCTGAAAGGATTTTCCTTTGACCATTCTATTTAAAATGGTAACATCCACCCTCCCAAATACTCTTATCCTCCTTTCCTGATATATTTTCCTCAACAGCACTCACTGTTACCTAACATGCTATGCATTTCACATTCATTCTGTTTGCTGTTTTAGAATCTCAAGCTCTATGAGATCAGGGGTCTGCACAGACTTTGTTTATTGCTATATTCTGCAGTGCTGAAAACTCTGCCTGACACATGGCAGACTCAATAAATCTGTTAAGTGGATGAGGGATGAGTATAATTTGTTACAAGAATTACAATAAAAGAGGACACCTGACATTTGTAAAGTATATCCAACCACTATGTCCAAACTTCTCTTGTATGAAAACAAACATCCCTTGAAATGGCAGGGACAGACAATTGATTCTCATTTCATTTGTCATGGTCTTATTAAAATCTGAATCAGATTCAAAACACTAAAGATCACATTTCTAGGCCACACGCCTTTTTATGAAGGTACATATAATCTCACTTGGCAAATCTGCAACAGCTGCCAGGGGAAGAAAAAAAAGGTCAGACACCCTGGTACAGACGTCATAACTCAGCTGAGATCCAAAGCAAGAACTGCCTAATTTTTCCATTTCAACAAGCAGTGGCCACTTCCCCAGGATCCTAGAAGATAAAGGGCGGGTCTTCATTTTTCCATTCCAGAAGATTAAGGTACCGGATGTTTACAGAGTCAGCCACACCAACTCTCAGCTGATGGAAGGTAACCTGGAAGCCCCTGAGCTGATGCTCTGCTGCCCATTGCAAGAACTGGGTTAAACCAGACTGCTGCCCGCTACCATGCCAGTCGCTTGGTCACTCACAGCAAGTCTGGTACTTTATCTTACTACTTGCTTCACCATGGTCACCCCACCATGGACAGTGGGAGCAAGTACTAAGGCACGCTGTGCAAGCTCTGTGAAACTGCTGAACTGTGCCCATATTTGGAGACTTCCCAGCCTTCAAAAATCCCTTCCCTCAGCAACTAGCAGGTACTCAAATCAAATATTTAGGAAGCCTGTTTCCCAGTTTGAAGGAATATACAGTAGGATACATGGTTGCAGACCCCTCAGTGCCTCTAATCTCCAGCCTCTCAGTTCCAGAAGTCCAGCTGCTGTTAGGGATCTAAGTACTCGATAATGAATTGACTACTACATGGCTATTTCCTTTCTGAATTAAGAGTGTGGAAAAGACCACTTCTGCTTCATTAACTGTGATCAATAAAATAGATAAGAATCTGGAATCATTTAAGGTCATGCACTTCCAGGTGGTATTTCATAATAACAACTAGGATGATGCCCCTGTACAGATTAAGAAGCTAGTAAAGTAAAAGTCGCTCAGTCGTGTCTGACTCTTTGTGACCCCATGGACTATACAGTCCATGGAATTCCCCAGGCCAGAATACTAGACTAGGTAGGTGTTCCCTTCTCCGGGGGATCTTTCCAACCCAGGGATTGAACCCAGATCTCCTGCACTGCAGGTGGATTCTTTGCCAGCTGAGCTACCAAGGAAGACCCAAGAAGCTAGAGCGGGAGAAAATGCATGTTCTCTTGGTCAACAAAGGGTGCTGCTTGGAGATAAATCTACTATTTGTCTTCTGCCTGGATTATTTCAACAGCCTCCTAACTAGTCTCTCTAAATTACTCCTGTCTCCTATTGCCAGTCTGTTCTCAACACAAGCAGCCACTGTGATCCTTTTAAAACATACATCAGATGATTTCACTCATTTGCCCAAAACCTCGCAAAGGCTGCTAACTTCACATGAAGACACCAAGCTACTTGGACCACTGCATCAACTGTTCCCTCCACTTGGAATGCCCTTCCTCCACCTATACGATGGCAAATACTCCTTACCTCCTCCAATGTCACCTTCCACATTTCCCTGTGCAACACTGTGACCTGCCCCAAGAATCCCCCTTGTTCTGCCTTTTCCGGGGATGGCAGCTCTCCTTGGATTAATAAAGTACTTTTTAACTTCTACTCTACTGGTTTGGAAATTATATATTTTTTAAACACAGTTATTGTTACTAAACTTTTAATAGGCATTCTTGTCTTAACAGGAGTCTAAGTCTTAGGTCTAAGGATAGCTGGCATCTCAACCCTCCCTTCTGAACAAAATTAGATCTTAACTCCAGTTCTCCTTGCCCCTTCTAATATACATGTTATTTGGTCCAATACTTCAGGTCTATCTTGCTTTTACAGTACCAAATTAGTAATTACTGCTTCATACAGTAACTGCTTGCATTGATTTACTCTTATTTCCAATTTCTTTGGTCAGCATTCCCTCCTGGATCTCACAACTTTCTTCTTTTCTTCACAATTACTTCACTGAAAATCTGATATTGGTAAACCTTCTCAATTTCATTGTGTCTGAAGATGGCTTTAGTTTTCTCAATGACTTCCACAAGTATGGAATTCTACAACCTCAAGAGTATCTTTTTTCTCAACACCTTAAAGATAATCCATTGTCTTATGGCTCCTGTTATTGCTGCTAAGAAGCTTGCTCTCAAGATTGTTGTTCCTTCGTAGTTAATTTTTCTTTTCTCTCTGGCTGCTTTTCTTTTAAACCACAATTTTTTAAAGATATAATTCACATCTCACAGCTTCCCTGCTGGCTCAGCTGATAAGGAATCTGCCTGCAATGCAGGAGATCTGTTTTGATCCCTGGGTTGGGAAGATCCCTTGGAGAAGGGAACAGCTACCAACTCCAGTATTCTTGCCTGGAGAATTCCATGGACTATATAGTCCATAGGGTCGCACAAAGTCAGACATGACTGAGCAACTTTCACTTACTTACTTACACATATTACAGAATTCAACCTTTGAAAGTGTACAAGTCAGTGGTTTTTAATACACTTGTAAGTGTGCAACCACCACTGCTAATTCCAGAACATTCTCATTACCCCAAAGGAACCCCTGTACCAAAGCAGTCACTCTCCACTCCCATCTTTCCTACCCCTCTTCCCAGGCAACCACCAAAGAACTTCTGTCTCTACGGATTCCACCTGTTCTAGATATTTCACATGAATGGAATCATATGTCATGTGGCCTTGACTCTGACTTCTTCTACTTAGCACGTTTCATCCACAATGAAGTATTTATCAGTTCTTCATTTCTTTTTATGACTGAATAATACTCTATTGTGTGAAGAATATACAAACATTTTATTCATCCATTCATAAACTGATGGACACTTGGGTGGTTTCTACTTTTCAGCTATTTTAAATGACATTGTTACGAATAGCTGTGTGTTTGTGTGTACATTATGTTTTCAATTTCCTTAGGTAAATGTCCTAGCTGAACTCATTCACAGGCGCTCCCTTAGTTTTTGTGAATTATTAAGGGTTCTCTAGTTCTTTTAAGACCTCTGTCTGCTTTTGGTTCTGAAATTTTACTGCAATGTATCTAGATGGAGATTTATTTCTACCTTTTGTGCTCCATGATGTTGTTTTGGTTTCTAATCAATTCTGGTCTCAGTCATTATCTCTAAATACTGCCTTTTCCCCATTTCTCTATTTTCTATATTGGACCCTGTTATTGAATCCTCTGTATTTCTCAGTTCTCATTCATATTTTACACCTTTTCCATCTCTGTGCTGCACTTTAGATAAAATTTTTCTAGCTTTGTCTACAGCTCTACTATATAACCTGACTACTGAGTTTTCAAATTCAATGTTGCAATGTATTTAATTCCTTAAATTCTAATTGGCATTTTTTGGAAATATGCCTGATCTTTTAAAATTAAACATTTTCTGTTCTCTCATTTTTATCTCCATTTACATTTTTATTCACTTTAAATATACTCATTTTATGGTTTTTATTCATAATGCTACTTTTAAGTTCATAGGGATCTAATCTTACTGTTCCTTTTTTCTATTGATTTTCATTTACAGTGGCCTGCTTCCATGTATAGTCTATCATTCTGTACTATAAACTACCCACTAGTGTGGCTTCATAGGAATATTGTGCTACCTGATTTGAAGGCATGTCATGTCTTTAAAATCTCTTTGAATTTGTTTTGGACAAATCTGTCAGAGTTCTTTACAACCTAGAATCAGCTCTTAAAACTAAACATGTGGTATAAACTCTAGGTCCCAAATTCAGTTAAATAAAGGTTTATAGTTTAAAATTCTCAAAGAGACTTTTTCTTCTTTCTTATTAAGAACCTATTTAAAACCCAGATGATATTAAAGAACTTCATTTCATCTCTCCATGTCAGTGGACAAAATTTTTCCCAGTCTATTCCTACACTGAGGGTAAAGCCCTTTGAAGAGTCCTAATTATATATGAGGTCTTAATTCTACCCTAACTTAGGGTCTCCCTATTCTAAAGAAGCCCAAGGCCTCAACTACTTTCCCCTAAAAGACACCAGAACTAATATAATACAACATAGCTTCCTCCCTGGCCCTGTTTCTTGGAAGTTCCAACATTGGTTTCCACTGTTAGATGTTGTTTTCACTCTTAGATTTAGGTCTCTTGGGATTTTACTCACATTCTACTGAATTTAGCTATGCATTTAAAACAATAATCATAATAGCTAGTATTTATTAAGTGCTAACTGGGCACTGTTGAAAGCACTGTATGTAGTATTTCACACCCCATGAAGTAGATACTACTATAACCCTATTTATACAGATAAGGAACCTGGAACACAGAGATAATATTGTTTGGATGACTAATGAATGGGAGAGAACAGTCCTGTAATGCATTCTTAGAGCAGTGCATTTCTTGGTGATCAAAGGAAAGTAGCCAATGAAACTAGAGATATTTTTTCTTTGAATGGAGTTCACTTCTACTACAAATATGGGCCTTGGTAAAATGAAATTGTCTTGTGTTATCCCTGATTACACAGTATCTGGGAAGTTGTGGTATATTTGGTTTGCTTTTACTAGTTCCCAAGCTCCCAGATTTCTTTGAAAGTACCAAATAAGAAGCCCACTTCCAGGTTACATTTCCAGATTGGTTTCTTTAAGAGTTAGTGGTTAAAGGGAATCACAAAATATCCTGCAGTCACTCCATATGTTTGTTCAATATCCAGGTTAAACCCTGAATTAGTAACAACCCTTCTTTCCTGCCTCCTCCCTCAATAAATGGCCCAGCTGTCTGGCCTGCACCCAAGTTTCCATAACAGAGAAGATCGGAACACAGTTCTGTTTCTATGAGGCAGCCATGGATACAGTGGCCACTCTTAGAGCCGAGCCCCAACTTTCAGTAATCAAACCTCAATATCCCAGTCGTTTTTAGTGATAATTAATTGCAAGGTTCTGGGCCAAGTGCTGGAATGAATGTAATGAAACACTGGCCTTCAGAGGCTTGCAGCTGAAGAAAATTAGATATGTGAAGGAAAAGAGCTCAGGCAACATTTACTGAACATAGGTGCCTTTTAAAAAAAAAGAATCTCGGACTTCGCTTGTGATACAGTGGACAAGAATCCCCCTGGCGATACAGAGGAATGGGTTTCATCCTAGACAAAGATAATTATGATACCGCTTATAAGAGGTATCTTTAAAAGAAAAGAATCTGGGTGTCTATGCTCTACTAAAATGAAGGATGTGATTAAGAGGAAGGCAGAAAATCAGGGGACTGTATTAGACTCCACAGTGGAAAAAGGTACTGGTAATACCATGATGCCAACTATGCAAGAAGACTCGAGAACAGTCAGCCTAGACTGGAGCAGAAGATGAGAGGTTTCTAGGAGTGATGATGCAGAGGGGAGTGTGAGAGGGAGGATTAGATCGTCTAGTGTAACCTACTGCATTTTACACTTCTGATGGAAAATTCAGGGATGAGCAAATGAATTCTGCATAAAATATAAAGCAATGCAAAAGTGAGGTAATTATTACCCTCAAGAAACCAAAAAGTTGTAAAATAAACATAATCACAGCATACAATGATTCAACTAGGATAACAGTTATGAAGTCAAAATTGAATTGATTATAGATGAAATTATTTTTTGTTTGGTTTTTTCTTTCTTTATTTTTAGATGAAATAATTTAAATTGCTTACTTTTGAGAAGCAAAAATCAAGGATGGTAAGAGTGGGATAAGAGAATATCTAGTTTTCTCTTACAAACCTTAAAGAAGTCAATGGCTTTTGAAATTAGGTCCATATATTACTTCAACAAAATAAAAATTAAATTTAAAATGATGGTGGTTTACACACATGTAAAGTGAAGAAGAAAGGAATAGTTGGGGTAGGAAAAGGAATTTGCAGCAATCAGTAATGTAATCACAATAATTACACTGCATTTTAATTGGTACAACCATGGTTCTAGTCTAGGCCGTCATAGTTTAAAGGAAACTAGCAAGTGATCATCTCACACCTCTGTTCAAAATTCTCTGACAACTGTTACAGTTAAATAAATAAATACCTAAATTAGTGATTAGCATGCCATTCACTGCCCTTCATGATATGGCCAGCCCCCTGCCAATCTGTTCTACTCATCATCACCTTCCCACAAATCCACCCTCTAGATGGTCTACACCACAATACTAAACAAGCCCATGCCATTATGTCTCCACTCCCATGCACATCTATTGCTTCTCCTTCTACCCTTGTTTCAAATGCCTACCTGACAAGTATATGTTAATTATTCTCTTCCCAACTCAAGAAACTTCCTTCTATCTTAAGCCCTTATTGAGTTCTCCAGGGCAGAATTAAAGACTGGTTTCCATACACTGGCACTGATTTTTATATAACCTTCCATTACAGAATTTATTGTGCATCACCACATGACTCCCATCACAAGCCAAGTAGCTCTCTACAGGAGATAATTAACAAACTTAGAAGCAACAAGTAATCCTTGGCTTATTATAAACTTGTACTAGAAAACAGAATAAGTTGGAAAGTTGCCTAAGTTGTTTCATGACATCAGTATAACTTTAATTCAGAGAGGAATAACAACACCCTATGAAAATTATAGGCCCATTTCCTTTATAAGCATATATGCTTTAATTGTAAGTAATACTACAACACCAATAGTGGGTAAAACTTCTGACACCTCAGCATAAATGGAACTAAAATGTTCTCAGTATATTTCACCACCACTCACTTGCAGTTAAAAAAAAAAATCTTAAACTAGATTGACTCAGAATGTACTTGTCAAAACAATAAAAATTAGTAATTTTATTAAATCTTGACTATTTCTTAATAGTCTGTGTGATCACTTTGTGTGATACAATAAGAAGTATGCATGAAACACTACTTACTACTGAATTATCAAAGCACAATGAAGGCCTTAAAGAAGATACTTGTGCTGTTGGTTCAGTTGTGAGCCACTTTTTACATGAACATCATTTCACAGTAATTCAGACTTGAGTTTTTGCAAAGAGTTTCTTGATATGAACAAAATAAGCCTATTATTTTAAGAAACAACTGACAGTATTTATTGCCAATGATAAAATCCAACTTTTTAAGTAAAAATCAGAATTTTGAACTTATGTCAGGAGTTTGACAGCTTTCCAATATTTAGACTTTTCTGATGAGTGATAGTAATACTAGCAAATATGATTTTTAATGTTGTGTATTTGAAATGCAGAAACATTTTGGAGAGAAAAAACAGAGAAAAGGTATTTCATAAAGTTTAACAGGATTTAAAGAAAAACTCAAAGAAAGTTTTAAAGAAAAATTAAGAAATTTTCTTAATTTTATAAAGGATCTTTACTCTAAATTTAAAAGAAAATTATTATACTCAAGAGAGAAACTTAAGATACATTCCTTTTAAGGTCAAAGGAAAAAACAAAAACAAAACAAAAGGATGCCTATTACCCTTGCTACCCCTGAATCTAATACCAGAAGCTCTGGCCAATGAAAGTTTAAAAAAAAAAAGAAGACTCAGAAAGCTGAGGATAAGACAGAAATACATGAAACTGTCAGACTTGCATATGTGAGCAATAACTACAAAGAAAATAAATTACCAGTCACAATAATAACCAAAACACTTGAAAAAATCTAATGCTAAGAAAGACAACCAATAAAATAAAAAATGGGAAGATGAATTTCCAGGTTAAAAATCAATTAATAGAAATCTAAAAAAGACTTCCAAATATAGAATGTTTTAGATCATCAGAAATATACATGAATAGCATAAAAAATTAATCAATCAAAACTTGAAAAAGTAAAAAATAGTTGAATAGGGAAAAATTTACATGTTTTATAAATAAAATTATAAGATAATGAATGGATGAATGGATAAAGAGAAAATAAACACACAACACATTCTTTTTAATTCAGCCATTTAGTTTAATGGCTGAATTAAAAAGAATGAAGTCTAAAAATTATAAAACTACATATGCATTTATTCTTCAACTCAGCATGCCCAATTCTAGGAATTTATCCTGAAGATATACCATGAAAATTAATTCTTCTGTGCCTAGAATCATCATGAAAATTATTTGGGTTCTCTAGCTCTTCCCCTAGTATACTAGTTCCTCAGTAGAAAGACTCTCTAGTCCCCAACCTATCCTATTTATCTGAAGAAGGAAATGGCAACCCATTCCAGTGTTCTCGCCTTGAAAATCCATTGACAGAGGAGCCTGGCAGGCTGCAGTCCATGGGATTGTGGGGAGTTGGACACAACTGAAGCGACTGAGTATCCTATCTATCAAGACCAGAAAAGGGATCCTAGTCCCTGGGGCAATCAGGATAAGCAGGGGCCCCTCCTCCTGTAGCATCCAGGGGCATGAAAGTGAAGCTGCTCCAAGAGGCCCTCCTACAGGAGCTTAACAAATAACGTTTATCTTCTGCAGTTGTGCAGCTACTGGGTTCCTGCCACCTGGATCAGTCATTACCTCTCAGAGCACCTACATCAGTTTTTACCACTTCAGAGTCTATATGACAAGGCGCCTGTCCAAGAATGACTACTAGGAGCCAAAAGAGCAAGCAAAGGTTTTGATCAGTTGAACATTCAGTCAACAGTTACTAAAACAACAAGCCCCAAGGGCTATCACAGAGACAAAAGTCTCCAGTTGCACTTTTCTGGCTAAACAATCTTCACTACAGAGCAATAGTTATACAACACTGACCAAGGAAGTGTGTGACACTTGGGCATCAGGTTTAAGGTCCACATGAGAGTCCAAGTTGACTCAAGAGTAAGGGTACCTAGAGACTTCCCTGGTAGTCCAGTGGTTAAGACTCTGCACTTCTACTGCAGGGAGAGCAGGCTCAGTGTCTGGTCAGGAAACTATGATCCTGCATGCTGCACGGTGTGGCAAAAAAAAAAAAAAGTAGGGGCACCTAATAGGATCACGGATATAGAAAACAATCTTATGCTTACTACAGGGTAAAGAAGAAAGAGGGATAAATTGGGAGACAGGCATTGACATATACATACTACTATACATAAAATGTCAAAGTTATGGTTTTTCCAGTAGTCATGTATGGATGTGAAAGTTGGACTATAAAGAAGGCTGAGCACTGAGAAATTGACGCTTTGGAACTGTGGGGCTGGAGAAGACTCTTGAGAGTCTCTTGGACTGCAAGGAGAGCCAACCAGTCAATCCTAAAGGAAATCAACCCTGAATATTCATTGGAAGGACTGATGCTAAAGCTCTAATACTTTGGCCACCTGATGTGAAGAACTGACTCATTGGAAAAGACCCTGATGCTAGGAAAAATTGAGGAGAAGAGGGCAACAGAGGATAGGATGGTTGGATGGCATCACTGCCTCAATGGACATGAGTTTGAGGAAACTCAGGGAGATAGTGATGGGCAGAGAAGCCTGGCATGCTGCAGTCCATGGGGTCCAACGAGTCGGACACAACTTAGCTACTGAACAACAACAACCATATATAAAATAGATAACAAATAAGAACCTACTGTATAGCACAAGTATAGCCCACCAGGCTCCTCTATCCACGGGATTCTCCAGGCAAGAATATGGGAATGGGTTGCTATGCCTTTCTCCAGGGGACCTTCCCAACTCAGGGATTGAACCCAGGTCTCTGAGTCTCCTGCATTGGCAGGCAGGTTCTTTACCACTGGCACCACCTGGGAAGCCCATAGCACAGGTAACTCCACACAATAATCTGTAATGACCTTTATGGGAAAAGAACCTAAAAAACAGTGGGTATATGTATATGTATAACTGATTCACTTTGCTGTAGAGCAGAAACTAACACAACATTGTAAATCAACCACACTCCAATAAAATTTCTTTTAAAAAAAGAATAAGAGTACCTAACTGTACCTTAGGGTGTAGTGTGTGTGCTAAGTCACTTCAGTTATATCTGACTCTTTGAGACCCTAAGGACTGACTGTAGACCACCAGGCTCCTCTGTCCATGGGATTCCCAGGCAAGAATAATAGAGTGGGTTACCATGCCCTCCTCCAGGGGATCTTCCCAAACCAGAGATCAAACCAATGTCTCTTACATCTCCTGCATTGGCAGGTGGACTCTTTACCACTAGCACCACCTGGGAAGCTCGTACCTTAGGGTAACAAATAGATAACAAAGGGGGAAATTCTTTTCATGTAAACACTGTAGCTAATAAATGGAAAAGGAATGGGAATATCACCTTTTTTGCAAAATAATAAAATAATGGGTGTAAGTAATAATTATCAAAGACCACTACTATCAAAACAAGGGAGAAACCTGACATGACCTGAGTCCTAACAGCTGTACACTGCACCAAATTCTGTTAAGTATTCTTCCCCAGGCCCCCAAATCAAATCAGAATCAGATCTAACCTACAGTTTACAGTTTACAGAGGTCACAAGATCATGTTAAATAACTTCTCAGGGATGCAATCAGGAAAATACAGAATGTGGGAAAGTCTACAAGGATAAACAACTCAGTTGCTTCAATAAATTAAATACAAGGAAGAAAAGGAAATGAAAAAGAGGACGGGAGAACCAAAGAAACTTAAAGGTAGAGTAACCAGACACCCCAATTTGTCCATTATAACCTAGGTTCATGCCTGATATTCCAGTATAACTGTTAATAGAGTCCTCTTTCATTATTAAAAGCTCCCTAGTTTAGATAATAAATTATATGGTCACCCTACCTAAAAGATGAACGTGAAAGTTGCTCAGTCATGTCTGACTCTTTGCAATCCTGTGGTCTATATAGTCCATGAAATTCTCCAGGCCAGAATACTGGAGTGGGTAGCCTTTCCCTTCTCCAGAGGATCTTTCCAACCCAAGGATTGAACCCAGGTCTCTCACATTGAAGGTGGATTCTTTACCAGCTGAGCCACAAGAGAAGCCCAAGAATATTGGAGTGGGTAGCCTATCCCTTCTTCAGCGAATTTCCCAACCCAGGAATCGAATCAGGGTCTCCTGATTCTTTACCAACTGAGCTATCAGGGAAGCCCTAAGAGATACAGTAATCAAACAAACTGTGTTGGCATATTTGGATACTGATTTTTAAAAAAACCAACTGTCATAAAATATTTGAACACTGACTAGACATTTGATGATATTGCTAGGTAAGAGTTCTTACCTTTAGAGATACAAACTGATATATTTACAGATGAAATGAAATGAGATTTGCTTTAAAATAACTGAGTGTGGGGGGGAATAGGTGGGATATATATGAGATAATACTGATCATGAGTTGTTAACACAACTTACAGTGGGGATATAAGACTACTCTCTCTACTTTGGAATATTACGGCGATTTCCCACAATACAGTATTTTTAAAAGAGAGTAAGTTTTCCAGTAAACAAAATTTTCCTACTTTTAGAAATAGAAATACCCTAGAAACCTTCAGCTTCCTACTCTTAATTCAAAAGCAAGCCTTTGGCATGTTGCCTGATAGAACTATATATTAATTCAGAGTCACTGAAGCCAGGATCTACAATTCTCTGGCATACAGTTTCCTGAGGTCAAATCACAGCTAGTATTCTTCATTACTTTATCTTTCCATAAAATATTTTTTAAAAAGGACTACCCCTTCCCTAACAGGAGAATCACATTTGAGTATATTCTCAAATTGTTCTTTTCCTTACACAGGAGCGGGGGTGCTGGATAGGAATGAAACACCTTAAGCCTGTCTCAATGGACTTTTCCCACTGCCAAGAAATGGCCCAAAGGAGAATGTAATTCGGTGTTCTTCATTTTACTCCATGTCCTGGTGTGCCCCAGTGGGCCAGTTTTAGCTGCAATAATTAGTGAGCCTGTGTGAGAAGGCAAGAGAGAACACAGCTGCCACTGCCTCATCTTAGCCAGTAACAAAACTTCCAAGGGCAGAATATAATGATAAGTGATACCTAGAGTTACTCAAGGGAAAATCAGAATATGAGAAAACTAAAAGAAAGCAAAAGGAAAAATAATAGAAGCAAAAAAAAAAAAAAAAAAAGTGAGGATTAGCAATATGTGAATTATCTAACAAAGAGAGCAAAGTAACTGTTACAGCAACAATAATTGTTATTCTGAACAATCTTACATGTATCCTGACAGTGATACCTGAAGTCCATTACCATCCCCAGTTTAATAACATAAAAAACTGAGACAGAAAGAAGGGAAGTGATTTGCCTACAACAGGGCCAGGATAAGAACAAGTTCTGGAGACGTTCCTCTTTTAGAGTTACTTTGAAAAGCAGTTGTTTAAAGAAAGACAGATAAGACAAGCAGGTGTTGGTAAATGAAAATAGTGCTTTCTCTTTGGCAGGAAACAATCTTGACACTACCAAAAAAGGGTTTCAAAGGCTGCCCAGATTTGGAGGACGCCCAAAGGAACACCTGTCCTTTGCCATTAAAGTCTACAGAAAGCTTCTTACAAATGTGACACAGGAAGGGCCATAGGCCTGAATTAGTACTAGCTACATACTTCAATGGTGAACTTCTTGTTGCTGAAGATGTTCAACCAAAGAATAACTTTTTCACTAGAGATTGTACGAAAAGAATTTCTATGCAGTGGGAAGTAAGCTACAGCTAGAACTCTTCCTATACAAAGTTCATTCTAATGAGGACTTCTTGCTGCACTTTAGGGCTGACGATAATAATGGCAACTCAAAACTGAATCAAAACCTAAGCCATTCTATGTTCCAGGGAGTTGCCAACACCAAGCTTCTATCCCCAGGAGGTCTAAAATCCCAATGAATGGCCCAAGACACAGCTTCCTGCTGTCCTTAGGGACATCAATTACACCAAGGACCATATCTAGTACTCCTTCAAATAGGGTTTTATCAACAATGCAATACGCATGTCTCAGTGCCAATCAGCAGGCTAGAATCATATTCTTAGAAGAGGTACAAGTTGACTAAAGGTTTGAGGTTAATTCAACCCAATCACACATTTATTATGCCTCTTAAGGTTAACCATACCCATCGAGGACACTTGAAAGATAGCATCAAGACCTGTGTGTAACAGACCTATCCCTTCTCATCAAGGAACAAATGGAAATATACTATAAGAATCCGAAAGATCATTATTTTAAAGTTGTGTCTTTACTGTCCTTCAAATTACTATAGACAACAATCTGTGAGATCTTAAATATATCACTAAGATGCACCACTCAATAAAAAGGGTTAAGATTCTGAGCAGTGCCAGTTCTAACTACTATTTCTAGCCCCTTTGGGCAATGCAACCAAAAGCCTCAATAGCTGTGTCAGTTTGCCAGGGCTGCCATATCAAAGTACCACAGACTGGGTGGCAGGAGACATTTATTTCCCTCCAGTTCTAGGGGCTAGAAGGTGTCAGCAGGGTTATTTCTTCTGAGGCCTTACTCCTTGGCTTGTAAATGGCTGTCTTCTCCCTCTGTGTCTGTGTCCTGTCTAAACCCCTTCTTCTAAGTTATTGTTGTTGTTCAGTCGCTAAGTCGTGTCTGACTCTTTTGAGATCCCATGGACTGTAGCCCTCTAGGCTCCTCTGTCGCTGGAATTTCCCAGGTAAGAATACTGGAGTGGGTTGCCGTTTCCTTCTCCAGGGGATCTTTCTGACCCAGGGATCTCCTGCTTGGCAGGCGGATTCTTTACCACTAAGCCACCAAGGAAGCCTCCTTCTTATAAGTACACCAATTACAGCCCACCCCAAAGACCTTATTTAACCTTAATTATCTCTGTGAAAATCCTATGCCCCAGTACAGTCACCTTCTAGGAACTGGAGGTTCAAAGCTTCAACATACGAATTTTAGGGGGACACAATTCAGCCCATAAAAATAGTATACTCTGTAGAAATAAAAGACATCCTAATATGGCCCCTGCATGGTGGCAGTATGCAGATCCTAGATCTCTCCTGGGTCATCTATTTTTAAATAGAGGTTAAATTCACTGCCAGTAGCTCTAGAATTTTCTTCACTTATTTGTATTGCTTATTAGAATCATTTTTCTCTTTATATATATTTGCTTAATTGCTAAATAACAGCATGTTCATTAGGCACATGGACTAATGTGCAAAAATGGTAACAATTTTGTAGAATTTAGGTTCATCATTGTGTTCATTAAAGTCTTTCTGTCCTAGACTCAGAATGTGAACTCAGAGAACAAAACTAAATTAGTGGATAATAACAATGAACGTGGGTAAAAGAAAAAAATGGAATGACACATGCCTAAAAGAAGGACAGAGGTTTTTAAAAGGAAATAAGATAATGGCCTGAAAGTGAAAATGGATTAGAAACACCAACTCCCTGAGTATGAGTGGATTTGTATAAGAATGTCATGACTAGGTTACCTTGGGAAAAGAGAAGACCTGGGTCCACAAAGTTACTTAGGCTCAAAACACACTATATGAAAGAAGTATCTTAGATGGGGAAGCAGAACAGTATAGTTGAGAACACGATTTCTGGAGCCAGACGGCTTGGGTTTTAATCCCACTTTTGCCGTTTACCATCTGTTTTATCTCAGGTAATTTATTATAATCTCTCTGCACATCTGTTTTCTCATCTGCAAAACAAGCATAACAATAATCCCTACTGCACAAACCTGGTGTATGGACTGAATGATTTACAGATTTTTAAATAGTTAGAATGGTACTCAGCTGGGGCGCTATTAAGTCCTAAGAATTTGTTTACTTACTAACTAAACACACAATAGCACATTTCATCAGAAACATTACAGCAGGGTTAAGACTACAGATACTAGAGCAAGATCCTTTGGGGCTGAATGCCATTTTCCACTGCCTACGTGACCTGAGAACTTCCCACTGCCTACATGAACTGAGAACTTTCAGATGTACAAGCTGGATTTAGAAAAGGCAGAGGCAGAGGAAGCAGAGATCAAATTGCCAACATCCGTTGGATCACAGAGAAAGCAAGGGAATTCCAGAAAAATATCTACTTCTGCTTTGCTGACTATGCAAAAACCTTCGACTATGTGGATCACAACAAACTGTGGAGAACTCTTAAAGTGATGGGAATACCAGATTACCTTACCTGCCTCCTGAGAAACCTGTGTACTGGTTAAGAAGCAACAGTTAGAACCAGATAAGGAACAACAGACTGCTTCAAAATTGGGAGAGGAGTACATCAAGGTTGTATATTGTCACCCTGCTTATTTAACTTATATGCAGAATACATCATGCAAAATGCAGGTTCGATGAATCACAAGTTGGAATCATGATTGTTGGGAGAAATATCAACCTAAGATATGCAGATGATACCTCTCTAATGGCAGAAAGCAAAGAGGAACTAAAGAGCCTCTTGATGAAAGTGAAAGAGAAGAGTGAAAAAGCTGGCTTAAAACTCAACATTCAAAAAACTAAGATCATGGCATCCAGACCCATCACTTCATGGCAAATAGATGGGGGAAAAGTGGAAGCAGTAACAGATTTTATTTTCTTGGGCTCCAAAAATCACTGTAGATGGTGACTGCAGTCACAAAATAAAAAGCTCTGATAAACCTAGACAGCATATTAAAGAGCAGAGACATCACTTTGCCAACAAAGATTTGTATAGTCAAAGCTATGGTGTTTCCAGTAGTCATGTATGGATGTGAGAGTTGGACCACAAAGAAGACTGAGTGCCGAAGAATTGATGCTTTCAAACTGCGGTGCTGGAGAAGATTCTTAAGAGTTCCTTTGACTGCAGGAAGATCAAACCAGTCAATCCTAAAGCTTACCAAATACCTATTGATCACTCATATCTTCCTCTTAACTTGAGAAATTTTTTCAATTGGTTTCTTAGTCCTTCCTGAAGAACTGTTCCTTTTTAGTCTCTCCTTTGCTAGTTCCTTGTCTCCCCAATCTCTTAAAGTCAGATTGCCCCAGTCCAGGGCTCAATCCATTGACATTTCCTCCTCTACTCACTGGATAATCTCATAAACCTAATGATTCATTCATTTATAAGATGACAATTTCTACTCTTTAGCCCAGACCTCACATATCTCTAACTGAATGTCTAATTAGCTATCTCTTGCAGTTCCCCAATCTCAGTTAACAATAACTAAACTTTTCTAGCTCTTCAGCCCCAAATCTTCAGTTATCCTTAACTCATCATTTTCTCAGATTCTGCATCTATTTTTTTTTTCAGATTCTGTATCTAATCCACACTTCTTACCACCTGCACCATCGTGGGTTCAAACCACTGTCTCTCACCTAGAATATACCAGTAGCCTTCTAACTACAGCCATGGTGATTCTTTTCATCTAAGTTGGATCATGACATTCTTCTGCTTTAATCCATTCAATAGCTTCTCAACTTACTCAGTAAAAGAATAAGAATCCTTATCATGGTTTTAAAGCTCTACTTTATCTGGCTCCCCACTAAATCTCAGACCTCATTTCTTCCCACTCATCACCTAACTCATTCCACACGAGCTTCAATGGACTCTGCTATACAAAGAACACACAGAGCAAGCTCTTAGATCAGGTCTTAGGCACTTTCTGCTGCCTCTGTCTGAAATGCTCTTCCTTCAGATATCCCTATTCTGGCTCTGAGATTTACTTCAGGTCTTTCCTCAAATGTCAACTTATTGGTGAGGACCTCCCTGGCCATCTTATATGAAATGTCAACCCCCAGATCCCACAGTCCCCATCCCCCCTTATCCTACTGTATTTTCTCAGTATCATTTATGTCCATCTATTATATATTTACTCACTAATCTGTTTGCCTCCTTCCACTAGAATCTAAGCTCACTGAGAGCAGGGACTTTACTCCTTTGTGATCACAGTCCTTCGTAAGAAAAACAGTGTCCAGTATATAGTATGGACTCATTTTCCTTCTGTGTATAATGTGGGTTTGGACTACTTAGCCCTCAGAGAACTCAAGCAGTCTATCATGTTATGTTTCTCCTATGGGGTGGTCACGGGGCTGCCCATTGGTTAAGACGGACACACAATTATCTAACTACTGATATGCTACACTACTTTTCCCCTAATTTTGCGTGTAACAGAGATCTGTGAAATTCCTTTCACACAAGCCATCACTTTTGTACAGTTTCTCCCCATTATTAAGGAGAAAGGTCTAGGTTTTACTTAGCAGACCAGAAGCAATTGCTAAGGCCCACGTTCATCACAGTAGGTTTCCTTACCTCCACTGCAGTGAGCGGCTGGAACAGGGACTGCCAGGACTGCTATGGGCGTGTGTGTTCAGGAAAAAGGCAAGAGGAGAAGTAGCCAGAGCACAGTCGGCACTAAAGGGGACTTTAGAGAGGGACCAGGCTGGAGCCGACGTGGGAGAAAGTACGTGCCGGTTTACTTCAGATCCTCGGCAAAGAGCAGAGATTCTGACAACGTACCACAGCAGAGAAAAACAGAGTCAGTGGTAATTTCTCAGCCAAAGAGAAACATTCAAAGAGGGTTAGTTTAGGCAAGAGGCTCAAGAAAAGTAAGTGGTCAAAAACCATTCTCCCACTCTCAGATATTAATACACCAGTACCAATGTTGCCACAGAATGACCATGGAGACTAAAACTTAATCCACAGAATTAAAACCAAAAAGTTAAGCTTTGGGTATTCAAAGTTTTTAGGTTGGCTTCTGTGAAAATGTTGTAAATTTACTACAATTCATCAATTAGCAAGCAACAGACAATATGTTGTGTTCAATGACTAAAATTTCCTAGAGAAATATATGTCAATAAAAGTAAAGCATTTTTAATAGTTTAAATTGTTAGATTACATCTAAAATACCAAGTTAACTAACTTTAGCCTGAGTATACCAAATAATGTTATTTCATTATATATAATAAATTTTGCTTCTATTTAATTTTCATTTTGCAGGTTTTTTTCCCCAAAAAACAATTTAACCATCTTAATGTGTTAAATCCTAAAGAAGACTAAGTGAGATCATTAGACTGAACAGACAGATGATAAATATAAATTTCTATTTTTTAATCATATATAAAAAACATGTCATGGATGATGAAAAATAATTGACAGATGCATAGCATTTAATATGTATAGTAGTGGTATAGCTTTCTATACAAATACCATATTTAACTACAATATCTTATTTACAAGATAGGAAAAAAAAACTTAAGTATCACATAAGCACCTGTTTTAAAATGATGTGAGTCTCCTGCATTGTTTGCTACCTGTTTGGATTTGATGACATTCTACTTGTATTTAATTACACATATTCAAAAGAAATCTCCACCTTCCTATATATTATCCCTCTAGCTGGCTTCAGCATATTTCTCAGATGAGTACACAATATGAAGATATAATAGGATGGTAAAATCTTTCAATATATTTTTAAATTATAAGCAAAAATATTAATTTTTCACTTTCAAAAAGAATTTCCACTTTTCTAAAGAACTCTAAATGACATCTAAATTTAAAAAATTAGTTCCCGACTACAGTCGACACTTGAACAACACAGGTGTCGACTCCCTTTGCAGTTGAAAATCTGTCTATAACTTCACAGTTATCACTCCAACTTCATAGTCAGCACTCCGTATCTGAGGTTCTACATCTGCAGGTTCAAGTAATTGTACATTGTATGTACTGTAGCACATACTTATTGAAAAAACCTGTGGTGTAAGTGGACCTGTGGTTTTAAGGGTCAACAATACATATAAGCTAGAGTTAATCAGAACATACACTTGTTAACCTGAATAACATTGCTTATAGAAAATTTTGGAGTCTTAAATCTTATCACATAAGATGAGACTTAGCCATCTGATGAACATATAATTAGAAATTATAAAAAAAATCTATGAAAACCAAATTTCATTCTCTTTGTTTTTAATTACCACTCTGCAAACTGGTTATACTATACTGGGGCTATAACCTAGAAAAAAATGTTTGAAAAAGGGAAGAGATTGATAAACCACTTCCTAGATCCTCAAGGAGCGTCTTCCTAATCCAAATTCAAAGTCACTAAAAGAGATACAATGATTAAAATTACCGGTACACTAATGTTTGGAGAGGATGATTTTTAATCCCTATGTTTTCTTAATTGATGAAGTTTCCCTATTGTGGTCATTTACTTTGTAGGTTTAATATGGAAATAAACCATTTTTTTTAAAAAGTGTGCCAATCCTTCTGATTTTATACTTCAAACAAGTCTGATTTCCCAAGGTCTGGCAGAATCATCAGTTCAATCAATGAGCATCCACTAGCACTGAAGGGCAATGACCCAAAGGAAGCCCACTGACAAAGTCCGCCTACTTGAGTAACTATGCTGTCTTCACGTAACCACTATCCTTCAGGAGAAGGAAATCTGAAAGGCATTCCCTCTGCCCTGTTACAGCAAAGGCCGTTCAAGACAGATCACTGAGGCGGAATGAACTCTAGGGTACTCCTTTCTCTGGTTCCCTAATTTGCTGATCAATTTACTCAATACCTCTTCATTAAATAAGCCTGAGCATCTCTTGGGAAAGCTACCCTGAAGAGCAACTCTTCTTCCATTCCCCAGCTTCAAAATCCTTACCTAAGTATTATTTCTATATTGGTTAACATAGAAATAAAATTCCCGCCCTGAAAGACTCAGGCTTGGATCTGCAAGGGCAGATCTGAGGTCCTGAGCTGACAGGCCAAGGGCAGAAATACAATACCCTCTCTAATCAAAAGAGGAGATATTTTCTTTTCCATTTGTTTTTCATATCCACTAGGGCTTTGACACTTACTTTAAATACACTTTTGCTTGCAAGGCAGGAAAAAAAAATCTTCATTGTTAGTCCGGCTTCCCAAGTACCTAAGAATCTCTAAAAGACATCTAACTCAGTTTTCAGAATTAGAAACCCCATATACCTCTGCCAGGGACCACTGTTTTGACCTTGAATTCATGAAGCCAGCCCAGCCCTCTTCCTGACAGACATCTCCAAACCAGAGTCTTTATCCAAGCAAATGAAGGTGTGTTAGTTGGCATTAGTTCTTTTCCTGACACCTGCCAGTTTCCACTCAGAGACCCCAGCCTCCTTACTGGATCCGCAGGCATGGTGCTCCCAGTCTCTCTCGCCTCCGTTTCATCATTTTCCTGGCTACTCAAGATTTTGCCCTCTCCCACTGGGGATCTTGGCAGGAAGTTCTCTCACACAAGAGGTATGCAGGCATAAGCCAAAGGAAACTTACAAAGGCTTCCCAAATTTAAGAGAAAAATTAAAGTACTTTTCTTCAAAATTATGATTTTCAACAACACCCCCCCTTAAAAAAAAAACCTAAGAGCACAAAAGGCAGCAGTGAGGCAGAGTGAGGAGTCCCAGACCCCAAATGAATCAGCTGTCCTGTCTGCCTGACATCATTCACACTCAGCCTGGAACAAATCAGAGTCCCAGGGAGCACCTCGTTCCTCCTCAGTGACAAGCATCAGATCCCCTCCCCCACACATCAGTCACAACCTCCAGCCCTGAAGCCTGGCAACAGTGAGGACTCTGGCAGAGACTGCACATACCAAGTGGAAAACTCACACTGTGACAGAAATACTATTAGCTCAGGAGGCGTGGGTCAGGCTAGAACAGCTGCTGCAGTGGGCAGCGGACGGGAACAAAGCACGTTAAGGATCCCAAATCAGTAAATAATGAGCTAAGAATACGTGGGCATTTCTGCAACATTATTCATTCTCAAGCCCAGACCTGATGGAGGACAAGACAGTTGTAATGTTAGGGCTCAGGAACCAATTTAAGTAAACTCTGCATTTCTTCAGACAAAATCCAGCAGCATTTTAAGCTCAATTTGTATTACTCTCCAATCACTTAAATAACCTTCTGCTAAGAAACACCATAAGTCAAATTAAGAGAAGACTAGAAACTACTTAGTTTAATTTCATCCATAAATTATTAATGAAATAATTTCTATGCCAGATATTATATGAGGTAAGCTGCAGAAGAACTGTAAAGAAGGGTAAGTCACTGAACATTTCCCCACTCATAGAATGAAAATAGGTAAGGTGATTAATAGATGGGTTGTAGTGAAGATTATTATATGTAAAACAGAAAAGTGCCTAGCACAAAGGAAGTGCTACAGAATTATTAGCTATTATCATAGGTGTTGCCTTCCCAAGAGGGCAAGCTCTCAATCTAAAGTGGAAGGTAAGTGCAAACACATAACAAACCATCTGACAAAAGCAAATAAATTATTGAGCTAAACACTGTCAGCTAAGGAAGTGGAAATTCAGCAAAATCTTGGTCCCCTGCTTCAGAGCACCTGCCAACTCAGATGACATCGTCTCATTCATATGGATGACAAAGTATGTCAAACTAATCTTCTAGGATAACATCCAAAAGATTAATTCATACTCCAACCAGTGCTTTTTCAACTGCAGGTCACAACTCTAGTGAGTCATGAGATCAACTTAGAAAGTCGGGACCAATATTTTCTTAAAAGGGAAATAGAATTTTCTGAAAAGAAAATATCAGAGTGCTTCACACAAAGTGAGGGGAAGAATTATTTAGTGAAATTTGTGTTTGTAACATCTGTTATTGAAATATGTATTATTTATAAGTGCAAACACGTGTCATGAGTTACAATGTAAAATCTATTATTGAGGATCATAGTCTAAAAAATTTGAAAGCCACTGCTCTAATTATCCAACCAAACTCACCCCACCTGGCAGCTACAGACACTCACTTTCCCTCTCCATGTACCAGCCCAATCATTTGTCTCTCACAGTTCCTTCCCAGAATCCCCTGTTCTCTATTACAAAAATGGAAACACTCTCAGAAATCTACCACCTCTCAACAAGTACTGAGTCTCACTTTGGGAAAGTCTCGTGATGATATCAGGGTCAGTCACAGAAGTCCACACTCCCACATCTAGGAAACTAGCCCCTGTCTCTCCCCACCCCAAGCTGAGACCATGCAGTTAAGGTGAGGTTCTAAGGTTCTACTCAATATTCTCCATTCTCTAATACACAACTCCAGGCTATTTAATAATAATAACAATAATAATGGAATAATAGCATGCATATCATAGAGCTGTGATGAGGACTAGTTGGTGATTATATGTAGAGTGCTTAGAGTAGAATCCAGTAATTACTTACAATTGTTGGTTGCTTTATGTTATTATTAACATCATTTTTCATCCAAGAAATGCAAGTTAAAATCACAATGAGATATTACTACCCACGCCCTTAGACTGGTCTTAAAATTTAAAGTCTTACTATAACAAGTAAGACTTAGTATAGAAGTGGGACAATTAGAACTCTCAGTATCACTGGCAGTAGAAGTATAAAATGGTACAAACAGTGCAGAAAATTATGCAGTGTTTTTACAAACTTACATTAATCACTTGAAAAGGATGGGGAAAGGGCCAAAAAAAAAAAAAAAAAGTAAGTTTAGCTATTTGGTTTTTTCACTTGTTAAAACATTAAATACAGTGTAGCCAGGGACTGCCTTGGTAGTCCAGCTCAGTTCAGTTCAGTACCTCAGTTGTGTCCAATTCCCAACCCCATGGACTGCAGCACGCCAGGCCTCCCTGTCCATCACCAACTTCTGGAGTCTACTCAAACTCATGTCCATCGAGTCAGTGATGCCATCCAACCATCTCATCCTCTCTTGTTCCCTTCTCCTCCTGCCCCCAATCCCTCCCAGCAGCACGGTCTTTTCAAATGAGTCAGTTCTTCCCATCAGGTGACCAAAGTATTGGAATTTCAGCTTCAGCATCAGCCCTTCCAATGAATATTCAGGACTGACCTCCTTTAGGATGGACTGGTTGGATCTCCTTGCAGTCCAAGGGACTCTCAAGAGTCTTCTCCAACAACACAGTTCAAAAGCATCAATCCTTCAGCTCTCAGCTTTCTTTATAGGCCACCTCTTACATCCATATATGACTACTGGAAAAACAATAGCTTTCACTAGACAGACCTTTGCTGGCAAAGTAATGTATCTGCTATTTAACATGCTGTCTAGGTTGGTCCTAATTTCCTTCCAAGGAGCAAGCGTCTTTCAATTTCATAGCTGCAGTCACCATCTGCAGTGATTTTGGAGCCCAAAAAAATAGTCTGACACTGTCTCCACTGTTTCCCCATCTATTTGCCATGAAGTGATGTGACCAGATGCCATGATCCTAGTTTTCTAAATGTTGAGTTTTCAGCTAACTTTCTCACTGTCCTCTTTCACTTTCATCAAGAGGCTCTTCAGTTCTTCTTCGATTTCTGCCATAAATGGTGGTGTCACCTGCATACTTGAGGTTATTGATATTTCCCCCAGCAATCTTGATTCCAACTTGTGCTTCATTCAGCCCAGTGTTCCTCATCATGTACTCTGCATATAAGTTAAATAAGCAGGGTGACAATATACAGCCTTGATGTACTCCTTTCCCAATTTGGAACCAGTCTGTTGTTCCATGTCCAGCTCTAACTGTTGCTTCTGGATATGCACACAGATTTCTCAGGAGGCAAGTCAGGTGGTCTTTTATTCCCATCTGTTTGAGAATTTTCCACAGTTTGTTGTGATCCACACAGTCAAAAGCTTTGGCATAGTCAATAAAGCAGAAATAGATGTTTTTCAGGAACTCTCTTGTTTTTTTGATGATCCAGTGGATGTTGGCAATTTGATCTCTGGTTCCTCTGCCTTTTCTAAAACCAGCTTGAACATCCAGAAGTTCATGGTTCACATACTGTTGAAGCCTTGCTTGGAGAATTTTCAGCATTACTTTGCTAGCATGTGAGATGATTGCAATTGTGTAGTAGTTTGAGCATCCTTTGGCATTGCCTTTCTTTGGGATTGGAATGAAAACTGACCTTTTCCAATCCTGTGGCCACTGCTGAGCTTTCCAAATTTGCTGACATATTGAGTGCAGCACTTTCACAGCATCATCTTTTAGGATTTGAAACAGCTCAACTGGAATTCCATCACCTCCACCAGCTTTGTTTGTAGTGATGCTTCCTAAGGCCCACTTGACTTCACATTCCAGGATGTCTAGCTCTAGGTGAGTGATCACACCATCGTGAGTATCTGGGTCATGAAGATCTTTTTTGTATAGTTCTTCTGTGTATTCTTGCAACTTCTTCTCAATATCTTCTGCTAGGTCCATACCATTTCTGTCCTTTATTGAGCCCATCTTTGCATGAAATGTTCCTTTGGTATCTCTAATTTTCTCGAAGAGATCTCTAATCTTTCCCACTCTATTTTTTTCCTTTATTTCTTTGCACTGATCACTGAGGAAGCCTTTCTTTTCTTCTTTTTGGCTAACTTTTTTTTTCCATTTATTTTTATTAGTTGGAGGCTAATTACTTTACAATATGGTAGTGGTTTTTGCCATACATTGACATGAATCAGCCATGGATTTACATGTGTTCCCCATCCTGAACCCCCTTCCCACCTCCCTCACCATCCCACCCCTCTGGGTCCTCCCAGTGCACCAGCTCCGAGCACTAGTCTCACGCATCCAGCCTGGACTGGTGATCTGTTTCACACTTGACAGTATACATGTTTTGATGCTGTTCTCTCAGATCATCCCACCCTCGCCTTCTCCCATAGAGTCCAAAAGTCTGTGCTATACATCTGTGCTTCTTTTTCTGTCTTGCATATAGGGTTATCATTACCATCTTTCTAAATTCCACATATATGCATTAGTATACTGTATTGGTGTTTATCTTTCTGGCTTACTTCACTCTGTATAATGGGCTCCAGTTTTATCCATCTCATTAGAATTGATTCAAATGTATTCTTTTTAATGGCTGAGTAATATTCCATTGTGTTTATGTACCATAGCTTTCTTATCCATTCGTCTGCTGATGGGCATCTAGGTTGCTTCCATGTCCTGGCTATTATAAACAGTGCTGCGATGAACATTGGGGTACACATGTCTCTTTCAGATCTGGTTTTGAGGAAGACTTTCTTATCTCTCCTTGCTATACTTTGGAACTCTGCATTCAAATGGGTATATCTTTCCTTTTCTCCTTTGCTTTTTGCTTCTTCTTCTTTTCACAGCTATTTGTAAGGCCTCCTCAGACAGCCATTTTCCTTTTTTGCATTTCTTTTTCTTGAGGATGGTTTTGATCCTTGCCTCCTGTACAATGTCACAAACCTCCATCCATATTCATCAGGCACTCTATCATATCTAATCCCTTGAATTTTTCTGTCACTTCCACTGTATAATCATAAGGGATTTGATTTAGGTCATACCTGAATGATCTAGTGGTTTTCCCTACTTTCTTCAATTTAAGTCTGATTTTGGCAATAAGGAGTTCATGATCTGAGCCACAGTCAGCTCCTGGTCTTGTTTTTGCTTGACTGTAAAGAGCTTCTCCATCTTCAGCTGCAAAGAATATAATCAATCTGATTTCGGTATTGACCATCTGGTGATGTCCATGTGTAGAGCCTTCTCTTGTGTTGCTGGAAGAGAGTATTTGCAATGACCAGTGTGTTCTCTTGGCAAACTCTATTAGCCTTTTCCCTGCTTCATTCTGTACTCCAAGGCCAGATTTCCCTGTTACTCCAGGTGTTTCTTGACTTCCTACTTTTGCATTCCAGTTCCCTGTAATGAAAAGTACATCTTTTTTGGGCGTTAGTTCTAGAAGGTCTTAGATCTTCATAGAACCGTTCAACTTCAGCTTCTTCAGCGTTACTGGTCGGGGCATAGACTTGGATTACCATGATACTGAGTGGTTTGCCTTGGAATCAAATCCACCTTGCAATGCTAAGGACATGGGTTTGGTCCTTGGTTGGGGAACTAAGATCCCTCATGCTGTGGAGCAACTAAGCTGGGGCTTCGCAACTACTGAGCCCCCACACCACAAGGGAAGATTTCACATGAAGCAAGGAAAATCCTGTGTGCTGCATCTAAGACCCAATGCAGCCAAAATGCAGCCAAATAAATATTTTTTGAAATTTTTAAATACATATTTTAGTCAAAAGAATTTCCACATAGCAGATTCAATGAAAGTAACACTGCAATAAAATAGAAGGAAATTAAAGCAAGAAAGTGGAAAAAGTAAGCTGACATGATGTATTCTTTTTCTACTGCATAAGAAATTATCACAAACATAGCTACTTAAAGACAACACACATTTAGTATTTCAATTTTTATGAGTCTAGAATTCAAGCACAGCTTATCCAGGTCCTCTGCTTAGGGTCTCACAATGCCTAAGCAGAGGACCTAGATAATCTGTGACACCCCCACATTCTTATACAGCGGCTTAGCTAAGGAAGAATCCACTTCTAAGTTCAATCAGGTAGTTAGCAAAATTTATTTCCTTGTGGCTACTGAACTGAGGCCCGAGCTGCTTACTCGATTCGATATCAACTGAAAGCCAACCTCAGCTCCTAAAAGTTACCAACATTCTGTGCCACATGGGTTTTCCCAACATGGCTGCCTATTTCAAGAAGCCAGAAAGACAGTTTCTATGGTGAGTCTACTAACTTAGACAAAGTCTTATAGACCATAATATAGTCTATATTATAGACCATAATATAGTCTATATATCTATATAGTCTATATGACATCTTGTCACTTTTACTCTTTGATTGGTTAAAAGCTAGTTTCAGGTACTGCCATACTCAAAGGGAATAGGATTACACAAAAATATTAATAGGAAGAGGAGACTATGTGGGTCACCTTAGAGTTTGTTCACCGCACATGACTATGAAGCAGATTCACCAACAAATTTCCATAGACTACTTTATTAGGACCACCACAGATCAAAGTTAGTCTGAAGATACTGCTATTTTTGGTTTTCTCTATATCCCAGCACTGAAAACATTAAAGGAGATTTAAAACATGTTCTGGAGAAGGCAATGGCACCCCACTCCAGTATTCTTGCCTGGAAAATCTCATGGACAGAGGAGCCTGGTAGGCTGCAGTCCATGGAGTCGTGAAGAGTCAGACACCACTGAGCGACTTCACTTTCACTTTTCACTTTCATGCATTGGAGAAGGAAATGGCAACCCACTCCAGTGTTCTTGCCTGGAGAATCCCAGGGATGGGGGAGCCTGGTGGGCTGCCGTCTATGGGGTCACATAGAGTCGGACACGACTGAAGTGACTCAGCAGTAGCAGCAGCAGCAGCAGCCAAACATGTTCTATGGCTGCCTAGCTATTGTTTTAAGGGATGGTGAAACTGCAATGTAAGTGATAGCAATTTATAAGGTGATATTAAAATATTGTATAATATCTTCTGTGACAAGAATAATTTATCATGAGACTCCATTACAAAGTTTGACATGTGGAGCTCATGGTTCATTTCTAAATCCATGTACTGCTTTAAGAATTTTTTTTTTTTTTTTTACCAATTCCAATTTTTACTACTGTAGCAGAACAAATACCCTCTAATTTAAGGGGAAAAAAAAAAATCTAAGGAATTCCCTGGTGGTCCAGTGGCTAAAACTCTGAGCTCCCAATAAGGGGGCCTGGGTTTGATTACTGGCCAGGGAACTAGACCCTACATGCTGCAACTAAGAGTTTTCATGCCACAACTAAAGATACTGCATGCAACAAAAAAAGGATCAAAGGTCCTGCATGCTACACACTAAGACCTGGTTCAGTCAAATAAAAAAATAGTTTTTTAATCTGAAAACAAAATGACTCAAGAAAGTTTATGAAGCTGGTATTGTCAAAATAACACAATTTTTAATATATTTAACTTAGTATATTCACAATATACTATAGCAAGCGTCTTTTATTATTCACAATAAAAAACACCTGCTCCTTGGAAGAAAAGCTATGACAAACCTAAACAGCTTATTAAAAAGCAGAAACATTACTTTGCTTACAAAGGCCCATACAGTCAATCAAAGCTATGTTCTTTCCAGTAGTCATGTATGGATGTGACAGTTGGACCATAAAGAAAGCTGAGCGCCAAAAAATTGATGCTCTGAACTGCAGTGTTGGAGAAGACTCTTGAGAGTCCTTGGAATTCAAGGAGATCAAATCAGTCAATCCTGAGGGAAATCAATCCTGAATATTCATTGGAAGGACTGATACTGAAGCTGAAGCTCCAATACTTTGGCCACCTGATGGTAAGAACTGACTCATTGGAAAAGACCCTGATGCTGCGAAAGACTGAAGGTGGGAGAAGGGAACGACAGAGGATGAGATGGTTGGATGGCATCACCAACTTGATGGACATGAGTTTGAGCAAGCTCCAGGAGTTGGTGATGAACAGAGAAGCCTGGCATGCTGTAGTCCATGGGGTCCCAAAGAGTAGGACATGACTGAGCAACTGAACTGAACTGACATTCACAATATCAATCCAATATGTAATCAACATAAAATAAAAACACACTTTACATTCTACCCCCTACACACACACACTTTACATTCTTTTTTCGCAGACTTATTGTAAAAGAACAACATAGCCCTTGAAGACAGGACAAAATGGTTAGAACTGATTAGGTCAAAGAAGGCAGAAGTTCAACTTCCAGTAGCTTCATTATACGCTCATCATAATACATTAACATATGCTTAATGATACACCTGCCAGCACCATGGCAGTTTCAAGGTCAACAGTAAAAAGGCCAAAAAGTGGGCAGAGTCCAATTCCTGTAAATCTCTGTCCCTTTTTCAAAATGGTGGAAATAATCCTCCCACTCGTTAGCCTATGAAATTACCCAGCCCATAAAACTAACTCTGCCATGTTTCAGGGCCTCTTGCCTTCTGGGATGGCCCACACTGTGTGGAATGTGTTTCTCCCATGGCCACTCTCATTTTCCAAGACAACCCCATGACCTAGGACTAGCTCTTACCTTTAGAGATGGACTATATTCTGTCTATGAAATGCATATACTCTCATATAAATCTACTTCTTACCTATCATTGTGTCTGTCACTAAATTCTTTTCACAATGAGACATAAAAAACCTGAACTTCATGAAGTCCTGATAGTTGGTATGTGAGCATGTGATCTCAACTAAAAGACAGTGGGTTCAAGTCCCAGTCTAGGTTGTGGCTGGATTTGAGTCCTGGCCATGCAACCAAGTCCCAATTTGAGTTGTACGGTTTCATATATATTTCTCAAAATTCATCAAGCAAAACTTTTGGGGGACACCCAAAGAGTTTATTTGTATGAGTTATAACTATCAATAATAACTGTACTACAAATGGGAACTGCAAGGGTTTGTATGCGTGTGTGTTTGGCTTAAACAACAGACATTTACTTCTCACAGTCTGGAGGCTGGGAAGTCCAAGATCATGATGCTAGCAGACTTAAGAATCTAATGCAGGGGATGTGAGTTTGATCCCTGAATCAGGAAGATTCTACATACCACAGAGCAACTAAGCCCATGTGTCACAACTATGGAAGCCTGCTCACCCTAAAGTCTGTGCTCTGCAATGAGAAGCCACTGCAATGAAAAGCCAGCCCCCAGAGCCCCCACTTGCCACAACTAGAGAAAGCCTTTATGCAGCAAGTAAGACCCAGAGCAGCCAAAGTAAACAAAAAAAAATAAAAAAGATGCTATCAGATCTGGTTCCTTGTAGGGCTCACTTCCTGAGTTATAACCAGCAGTCACCTTCTTACTGTGTCCTCAAGGGAGAGAGCAAGAGAAGGGAAAGAAGGAGGGGGCTGGCAGTGGAAAGGGAGAGCCACAAGTACTCTCTGTCTCTCTCACTCTTCTTATAAGGACACCAGTTCCTTATAAGGGCACCCTCAGGACTTCATCTAAATCTAATTACTTCTCAGACATTTTAATAATGTGCTATTTATTGATTCATTTGAAGACAGCAATGATAAACACATTACATGTTAGTATCATTTTAGTATTACTATAAAATTAAATCTGACAACCCTCTAAGAACTGTCCCCAAGTAAAGTATGAGTATGTTCCAGAATATGAAGCAGAACAAAATTGGAAAAGTGATTTTTGTTTGCTGTGGCTTATAAATACCATGTCATGAATCTGAAAAGCTATGAACTGGTTAAAATTTTAGCAATTTTAACCCAATTTTGATGGGCCAGTTTCCTTGGCTTACTGTTTATTGCTTTCACCTACCCTATTAAAGTTTATTCTTTTTTTCTGTGTAATGTGCCCAGATAGCAAATATTTTATATCTTAATAAAATAACTTCCTTCACTTTATGTTGACTTATTATGTCCTTAATTATTTAAGAAAACAAAATAAGGTTCTTCATGGAAAAGCTGAGGTTATTCAAAACCGTGTTACTTTTTATTTTATTTTATTTATTTATTTTATTTATTTGACATTTTACTATTGATGAGTTTCATGGAAAAAGTTGTCAAATCAGAAAAGATGCTCAGCTTTCCCTAGTTTAAATTTATACAGCTAAAATTCTATGAATATAAATATTCCAGAAACTATAATTATGGGGAGTTTCTAGAGATTTGTCAATGCCCTTTTATCCCATAACCTGGAGTCAGAAATGGCAACCCACTCCAATATTCTTGCTTGGAAAACCTCATGGACAGAGAAGCCTGGTGGGCTACAGTCACAAAGAATCAGCCACAACTGAGTGACTGAGCATGCATTTATCCCATAATGTATTCCTGTTTATGAGTCCTCACAGTGTTTTGCTAGATTTTAGGAAATAACAGTTTAGTTTTTTCAGTCTTAATTTCAGTTATCACTTAAAATGCTTACTTGCTAAAAGCATTACTTTTAAAATCTAAATCTAGCTTCTTCTAGGCCAATGGAATTTTATAAATGTATACTGATAAATGCCTACCATTTATTGCAGTATTACTAAATCTTTTTACTTGATATCTGTAGTTTAGTCCTGGCATGTTTTCTGTCAAAAGATTATTACATATTATATATAAAAAATTTTTCCTCTGTAAAAGCTATGTTCATTCACATTTTATAAATCAGATGTAACATTCACTGTCTTCTTTGAAAAAACCACCCCTAGAGACACTTTGCTAAAAATGTTTTTGAGTTGATTTTATGATTCTTATTTTGTATGCTACAGACACAACTTAATTCCCTGGTTAGTTGGATTGTTCTTGTTATAAACTCTCATCACACCATTCACATTTAAAAACTGTCAATAATAAACTGACCACAGCTGTCATTGACCAAGAGATTTTTTTTTTTACACTGATGCTAGGTTCAAGGCTTTACAATCAACTAAAAGCCAAAGTCTGTGTTTTCAACAAAGAATTGTTTCAGAGTTCTTTGGAAAAGGACTGTAGTAGTATTTCAAACTATCGACACTTCAAAGAGCAGACTCTTTGGGTACAGGTTTCTCAAGCCATCACCTGGACAACCGGAAAACTTTCAGACCACTGCAGTGGACTGAGTCAGAATTTCCATAACTCTTTTTAGTCAAGAAGCAGACTACTAATCTAAGATCTAGTGAAATGAAAATTAATTACACTAAGGTGAATGAACTAAGGAGGGATGACCATAGTTTGTTTGGAATATTGTCTTAAGGACTATTTTCTGGGTATATAAGGAAGCCTACCCTTTCTTCTTAAGCTATCTAAATTCTTAATAATATGCATTTGTAAAAGGAAACATTTCTGAATTGTATCTGATTCTCATTGACTCCAATGAGATTTGAGAAAGTCTCACTAAATTTACTTACTGAATTCCCTTAAAACATAATTGTAAAAAATGGTTATGCAACTAAGAGTTTATCTGAAATGTCATATTTGAGAATGATACTTATTTAATCAGGTAAAACAGGCCACTTTTAAAGAATTATGGTTGAATTTTTGGACTCAATACATAAAAAATGCTCTCAAGAAAACGGGCCTGGTACCTACCTTTACAGGGTCCAGCAGGTCACTTCCTGGCAGACCCAAGACCCTTAAGACATTTTTAAGGACCTTGAAAAAAAGAAGAATCCACCCAAATTCATAGGTATTACAGATGAAGTCTGACAAAGAATTTCTTAAGCTTGGCTCTCTAGCCTCGAAATACAAATAACAGTGGCTTTTAAAAGTTCTATCTGAGATTCTTTATAAAATTCCCAGAAAAGCAAATTTAAGAAGGCCAAACAGGAAATTAATCTTATTGCTATCCCTGTATAAAAAACTAGGCCAAATTTAATGAGACCAACCTTGTTTTATGATCAGGAATAGTATTTGAGACTGATTTAATCAAGAGTGAGAGAAAGACAGTGAGAAAACTTGGTGTAAGTAAAGAAAAAAAATAGTAATAATCTTCAGATTGAAAACTATGCACTGTTTAGAGATTAAATTATTTGATTCTAGCCTTTTATTGCCTTTGTGCTATTTTACAACTCTCTAGATTACAGACAACTGACAGCAATACAAAATAGTTCCTTTCTATAGAAATGCAAATAAGCTCTGTATAGTATAGGTTCAACTGACTTCCCTTCTCCCCATAGAAGTATCCAGGTTTGTAACCACTTATAATATTTCAATATTTCTTTACTACAAATTTGTCCTTTTTTTCATTTCTCTTCTGAAGTGGCCACAACGTGTGCCTGATACTCATTATGAATAATAATAATAATATTAAATTAAATATTAATAAAATATTTAACACCTTAAAAAATAGTTTCACACTTTTTTGTTATTTGTTATTATGAAACTGTATTTCTCAAGATAGAAGGATAGAACATGTTTTATTTTACAGTTTATTAGCTTTACTTAAAACTCTTTCACATTTCTCTCTTCATTTATATTCTTGTCATAGGTCATATAAATGTGTTCTTGACCTCATGGAGCTTACATCTGCTATGATCTGAATTGTGTCCCCCACCCAAAATTCCTATTTTAAAGCTCTAATTCCCCAATGACTGACTGTATTTGGAGATAAGATCTTCAGGAGCTAATTACAGTTAAATGAGCTCAAAATGGGTGGGGGGGCCTAATCCAATAGGCCTGGAGACCTTATAAGAAGAGGAAGAACTCAATCCTTGATCCTTTCTCTACACTCCCCACCCTTACACACATACACACATAGAGGAAAGGCCATGTAAGCACACAGTGAGAACAGTAAGAAAATGGCTTTTTATCTGCAAGCCAGTTTTATCTTCTGACAGTTGTCTTTAGAAACCAACCAGGCTGGCACTGTGATCCTGGACATCTAGCCTCCAGAACTATCAGAAAATAAATTTCCGTTGTTTAAGCCCTCAGCCTATGGTATTTTGTTATGGCAACCCAACCAGACTAATAGATAACCCACTGAGAGATGAAAGACAAATAATTCTTCATCTACAATTTCTGTGAGAACGATGAAGGGAAAGTAGAGGGTTTAATCAAAGTACATCATGGAAAACCCAACTTAGGGACAGCAAGGTATGGATTAGATCAGAAAAGCCTTTCATAAGGAAGTGAGATGTAAACTAAGTAGGAGGTATAGATGAAGAAAAGATCATTCCAGGTACAGAGAACACACTGTGAAAAATACAGAGACAAAAACAGGAAAACTATTCATGGGCCATGTCAAGAGGTTCAGATGTGATCCTAAGAGTATTACTCCTAAGAGTAATACAAATACACACTAAATGAATTTAAATAAACATCAAATAATCAAATCTGTACTTTAAAAAGCTTTTTCTGCCTATTTTATGATGGGAGCATGTACTGGAGGGTAAGCGATGCTAGACAAAGACGAGTTAGAAGTTACAGGAATAGCACAGCCAACAGATTACAACAGCTTGGACTATATAGGCATACAAGTGCTTGTAGAAACAAGGAATTGGTGCTATTTAGAGGTATAGTATAATACAAAGGAGCTGGAATAAGGCAGAGAAAGGTAACAAGGATAACAAAGTTTTCTATCTTGAGGAAGTGGTACCATTTAGTAAGCTAGAAAATGAGAGAGGAGTAGGTTTCTGAGAAGACCTAGGTTTTATAAATGTTAATGCTAAGAAGACTTTGAGATATTCAAATACATTATAGTAGTTGCAAGGTCAAGAGATATATATGTGCAATGTGCAAATGATCAGAATAACTACTTTCAACATAACAGTAACATACAAGTTCTCACAAATTTTCCATTTTTAGGTCTTATGTCCACACACTTATGGCTCACTGACAAACCATGTTCATATTTTAACAACAAAATAGCTCCTGCTGGGAAATTACTACTACTAATTGCTCCATTCCTTCCAATCTCTGTCAATCCCTGCCTTCCCACTGGAGAGGTAGAGAACGTATGTAAGACCATTTTCTGTATAAGCTCAATTTTAAAAAATAGACTATTAAATGTAACACAAAGCTATCACTCTGGCCTTCAAAGTTCTTACAGGTATCAAAATTTCCTGACTTGCAAAGTCCACAGAGAAACTAAAGCCTTATACCAGGCACTATTGACACACACAAAGGATTTACAATGTGTAGCAGGTGGTACCTCTTTTTAGCACATTCTCCTGAAGCATTCATCTAGACAAATACCATCAAGTTGCATCAGAGTGGGAAAGTACATGATACTGTTTCACATGTCAGGGCTAAAGTTTGATACATCCAATCCTTGAGCCTCAGGAAGTCTTCCCTGCCCACTGACTACCATTGCAGACACCTGGCATTTACTTTTGATAGCTTATGGTGAATGATGTCGGATTCGGGATTTCCAAAGAAGAAGATTTAGCTTCGGGCCAGGGACCAGGCTTGATCACTCAAGAGCTTTTGTGTAGCAGAGTTTTATTAAAGCATAAAAAGGGAAAGAGAAAGCTTCTGACATAGACATCAGAAGGGGGACAGAGAGTGCCCCCCCTCGCTAGTCTTAGCAAGGGAGCTATATACTTTTTCAATTGGTTATTACAGTAAATCAAAAGAATGTCTCAAGGTTGTAAGGGTCTTACCAGACCCACTCCCACAATATATATTTTAAGATAACAGGATTAGAACTAACAATAGAAAAGGAAAGATATACCCATTTGAATGCAGAGTTCCAAAGAATAGCAAGGTTCTTCCTTTTCTCCTTTGCCTTTCACTTCTCTTCTTTTCTCAGCTATTTGTAAGCCCTCCTCAGACAACCATTTTGCCTTTTTGCATTTCTTTTTCTTGGGGATGGTCACTGCTTGATGGTCACTTTTCTTGATCACTGCTTCCTGTACAATGTCTCAAACCTCTTTCCATAATTCTTCAGGCACTCGGTCAGTCAGATCTAATCCCTTGAATCTATTTGTTATTTGTCACTTACAAAAGTTCCAAAGAATAACAAGGATTAAAAAACAATCTTCCTCAGTGTCAATACAAAGAAATAGAGGAAAACAACAGAATGGGAAAGATTAGAGATCTCTTCAAGAAACTTAGAGATACCAAGGGAACATTTCATATGAAGATAGGCACGATAAAGGACAGAAGTATGGACCTAACAGAAGCAGAAGATATTAAGAAATTGGAAGAATACACAGAAGAACTATACAAAAAAGATCGTCAAGACCCAGATAACCACGATGCTGTGATCACTCTCCTAGAGCTAGGCACCCTGTAATGCGAAGTCAAGTGGGCCTTAGGAAGCATCACTACAAACAAAGCTGGTGGAGGTGATGGAATTCCAGTTGAGCTGTTTCAAATCCTAAAAGATGATGCTGTGAAAGTGCTGCACTCAATATGTCAGCAAATTTGGAAAGCTCAGCAGTGGCCACAGGATTGGAAAAGGTCAGTTTTCATTCCAATCCCAAAGAAAGGCAATGCCAAAGGATGCTCAAACTACTGCACAATTGCAATCATCTCACATGCTAGCAAAGTAATGCTGAAAATTCTCCAAGCAAGGCTTCAGCAGTATGTGAACCATGAACTTCTGGATGTTCAAGCTGGTTTTAGAAAAGGCAGAGGAACCAGAGATCAAATTGCCAACATCCACTGGATCATCAAAAAAACAAGAGAGTTCCTGAAAAACATCTATTTCTGCTTTATTGACTATGCCAAAGCCTTTGACTGTGTGGATCACAACAAACTGTGGAAAATTCTCAAACAGATGGGAATACCAGACCACCTGACTTGCCTCCTGAGAAATCTGTGTGCATATCCAGAAGCAACAGTTAGAACTGGACATGGAACAAAAGACTGGTTCCAAATTGGGAAAGGAATACATCAAGGCTGTATATTGTCACCCTGCTTATTTAACTTATATGCAGAGTACATGATGAGGAACACTGGACTGGATGAAGCACAAGTTGGAATCAAGATTGCTGGGAGAAATATCAATAACCTCAGATATGCTGATGACACCACCCTTATGGCATAAAGTGAAGAAGAACTAAAGAGCCTCTTGATGAGAGTGAAAGAGGACAGTGAAAAACTGGCTTAAAGCTCAACATTCAGAAAACTAGGATCATGGCATCTGGTCCCATCACTTCATGGCAAATAGATGGGAAAACAGTGAGAGACTTTATATTTGGGGGCTCCAAAATCACTGCAGATGGTGACTGCAGCCATGAAATTAAAAGATGCTTGGTCTTTGGAAGAAAAGCTATGACAAACCTGGAGACATTACTTTGCCAACAAAGGTCTGTCTAGTCAAAGTTATGGTTTTTCCAGTAGTCATGTATGGATGTGAGAGGTGGCCTATAAAGAAAGCTGAGACCCGAAGGATTGATGCTTTTCAACTGTGGTGTTGGAGAAGACTCTTGAAAGTCCCTTGGACTGAAAGGAGATCCAACCAGTCCATCCTAAAGGAAATCAGTACTGAATATCCATTGGAAAGACTGATGCTGAAGCTGAAACTTCAATACTTTGGTCACCTGATGAGAAAAACTGACTCACTGGAAAAGACCCTGATGCTGGGAAAGATAGAAGGCAGGAGGAGAAGGGGATAACAGAGGATGAGATGGTTGGATGGCATCACCGACTCGATGGACATGAGTTTGAGCAAGCTCTGAGAGGTGGTGATGGACAGGGAAGCCTGGTGTGCAGCAGTCCATGGGGTCCCAAAGAGTCGGACACGACTGAGCGACTGAATTGAAATGAATTGAACAGAGTTTAAGGGATAACATATCCTTGAGCAAGATGAATTGTTTTGTTGTGCAATCATCAGCTCTGGGCTTAAAGAAAAAAATGATTGTCCTTTTCTCCTCCTTGACAACTTCAGAACCCTATCTCTTCCTCAAGAGCCCCAGACTCCTTTCTCCTCCTCGGAGACCACAGACTTCTTATCAACCTACCTAAGAATTGACTCTCCCACTTTCATCCAGTATCTGATGTCCTAGTCCACTGATCAAACGAGTAAGTCAACACTGCAAAGGTAACTATCCTCAAGGACTCAAGTTTAATAAAGGCTACCAATAGCAACACACACACTATGACAGGTGCTGTAGCTACCTTTTCACCCCTACAGTTTGTTCTTTATCTCTATTGATTGCTCACAGCATCAAAGAAATAAAAACATTTCAAGAAATATAAGGACAATTACCTTGAGTTGTAATATGTATTAGAAAATTTAACTTTCTGGGTAACTAAAGACTAGAACATTACCGACACTGAGCTCCTAAGACTAGGGCCTAAAAAAAAAAAAAGAATAGGGCCTAGATATTGGTGCTGATTCACAAACCAAAAAAAATCCTATTTGATAGGAACTGTTAAGAGGGGGTTCTGTTACAGACCCAGGCAAGGGAAGTCATTCAGAGCTGTTTCAAATGAGAAAAAAGCAAAATGCAATATTCCTATGACTTGGGTAAACAAGTAGAAATAGCTTTAGAACTTCATTTTCTTTCAATTATTTTGCCACAGATATGTACACTATCAACAAAGTTATCAGCTCTATAGGTCTGATATTCTAGACTAGATTTTTTTAATGCAATAAAAAAAAATTTAATACCCCGATGGGTTTAAATATGACATAATTTTCCAAAAATGAAAACAGTTTTACTTCAGGAAGCTACATCTAAAATAAATGATATGAGCCAAGCAAAAAGAACTTTCATAACCAACTTGTCCCAACAAAGTCTGTATCATTGTAGGCCTGGATGTTCTCATTCCTCATCTTGGGATTTAGCTATTCTCTTCCTAATGTGACCAAAACCAACCATGAATAGCCTGTGACTTTTCTAAGGCACCCTATTGCTCATTTAACTTTGTTTAGGATCTTACCAATTTGTTTTTCTGAAGAACTTACAGTTTTTAACAGGTAATTATAGCCTGCTAATAATAAAAACAGTAATAAACAACTACCACTCTTTCAAAGTCTACTAATTAAATAGGCATTGCACTAAACACTTTAACAATAACAAATAGTTGAATGCTAAATTGAAGGTTCTATGCCATACATTTTATATGCATAATCTTTTACAAATAAAATGAGGTATTTGAGGCTGCTAGGGACAAATTGTCAACACCCCTGTCTAAGGCCAATACTTCCACATGTATTTAGATGGCCTCCATTTTTGCTTACTTAAGAATAATCCAGAAGTTGTTCTCTCTACTCTTGCATCAACAGCTCCTTGGTTACTGGATAATTTCACTGACGTACAAACAAGATGTATCTCCTATTTATACTTTGAAAAGAGAGAAAAATACTCAACTCCATTACCTTTCCAGGTATCACCTAATTTCTAAAATCCTCTTTTCAGCAAATCACTTTGAAATAATAGTATAGACTACCTCCTCTCCAAAATATCAGAAAAGAAATAAGAATAATTAAATGAAACTGTGTATATGCTTCACTTACATTTAACAACTGTTAACATATTGCTACATTGCTTTTTTTCCTCCATTCTCTTTTCCTCTCATTCACTCCCTCTCTTGCGCTAACACATACACACACACACTTTTTGTTAAATAACTGACTCATCTGAAAGTCAGCTATAAACATCATAATAATTCCTTTCTCAAGTACTTCCACAATTAATGTCCTTGCTGTAAGAACAAGGAACAACCACAAAATTGTCACACTAACAAAGTTTAACATTGGCACCTTTTCATCAAAAGAAAAGTCCACATTCAAATTTCCTTAATTGTCCCAATAATATCCTTCAACTATTTTTAAAAATCCAGGATCCAACCAAAAATCAATCAAGGACTACATTTATTCACCAGGCCTCTCTTCTCCAACAATCTAGAACATATCCTTAGTGCTTGTGGTCTTTTACAACTTCAGCATTTTTGAAGAGTTCAGGCCAGCAGTTCTACAGATCATCACTTCAATTTGAGATTTTCTGATTGCTTCCTCACACATTAGATTGAAATTAGACTTTTTTTTTTTTAATTAGACATTTTTTAAAATACAAATAGTACAGAGGTTATACTGTCTCCTATTCTGTCTAAAATCCATTCAAATCAAGCTTTGGACTCACCTCTGATCAATGTCACTTGCCAAGGTCATTAATTGGGTCTTCCCTATTACTAAACTCAAAAATCAATTCTTAGTTGTCATTTTACATAGCCTTGACACTTTCTTCTGGCTTTGGAAACACCACTCTCTCTTGGTTTTATTGCAACCTCACTTGGATGTTCTTTCTCAGGCTTCTTGATTGACATATTCTCCTTGTCTCCTAATAAGTAAATGCCGAAGAGGCCCAGGGCTCAGTCTTAGATCTCTTTTCTGACTAGATTCATTCACTCAACAGGTCAGTGCTTCTCAAACTAGCTGTGATGAAGGACCAAGTGAAATTTCCATCATCGCAAAACACACCAAATATAAAATAACAGAAAAATGATCAAACGCTTGAAGGTCACCACAATGTCAAATTGTTTAAACTTTCTTACTAAAGCAGTTCATTGATCATCACCTGTCAGCTGACTACACTTAAGTAGCATTTCAGTAGCTTATCTCATTCAATCCCATAACTTAAATTATCATCTATTAATATATGCTGTCAATCCCTAAATGTATAATTCCAGATCATATCTCACCCTTGGTCCCCAGGATTCACATATGCAATCTCTTTATCAACACTCTTTCTTGAATGTCAAGCAAGCACCAAAGTTGCGATTCCTCCAAAAACCGCCAGCCTACCCATCCCAAGAGCAACAATAACAACAACAAAAAACCCCTGCTCCACTCACAATATTCTCAATCTTGTAAAGTAAATGGCAACTATATGCATCTACCTACTCAGCCTTAAAACCTCACCATCAACTCAATCTCTCTCTTTTTCTCATATACCAAAATTAACTATCAGCAAATATTGTCAGTTCTCCTTTTATATATCCAGAATCCATTCACTTCTCACCATCTAAGCTCCTACCAGCCTGGCTAAGTAGTCATCATCTTGACTGAATTTTGTAATGGTATCCTCACTTATTTTCCAGCTTTCACTCCTGCTCTCCCTACAGTCTGAGCAACCACTGATCTTGTTAAAACCTAAGACAACTACTCAATAATGGTGCTGGGACAACAGCTATGTACATTCAAAGGAATGAAATCAGACCCTTACCAGGACCACATACAAAAAGTAAGGTACCCTTACTTTCCTGATTTCTCTATTGAAGATGCTAAGTCATCCTCTGCCATCTACTGCACACTCTGTACAAAGACAGGCCCAGCTCTCTGCAGAAAAGGTATCATGAGCTACCATTATTTGGGAGGATGACTAAGTACAGAGTTCAGATAAACCAGTCATTTCATTTACAAGTGAAGCATTTCAAGCCTAGAAATGATAGTTCCTGTTAAAACCATATATAACTTGTTAGTGGCAAACTGTAGATTAGCATCCAAGTTTCTAACATTTCTTCCAGAGCAAAATTCTTTCTACTCCTCTAATACTAATGATTTTTTTAAAATTATTGTTCTGGTTAACTTAACTCTAAGTTCCCAAAATAGAGAAATGTATCTAATTGAATTTTATAACCTCAGAGCTTAGAGCAGTGCCCAACAAACAGCAGGTATTAGTATGAATTTACTGAATGAACCACTGTTTAAATGTGAGTTAGAGTATTAAAAAGTATTTCTGGATAATTTCCATGGCGATCCAGTGGTTAGGACTCAGTACTTTCACTGTCAGAGCCCAAGTTCAATCCCTGGTCAGGGAACTAAGATCCTCCAAGACACTTGGGCACGGCAATATTTAAAGGTAGTTAGAATAGGTCTAACTTTAGATACCACTAAAAAAAGCAAGAAATGTCTCTAAAGCTAAATTGATCCAAAATTTCCTCCAGTTTCAAACAAAAATCACTTTCACAGGATATCCTTCCTTCTCTGCAAACTATTCATTAGAGGTATACATTCCTGAAAGAAGTGACCAACCTCAGGCCTTTCATTTCACCTAACCTGAAGCAAAGGCAAAGCTCAGAGAATTTCCAAAGAAAAGGAACCTAAAGGATAAAAAAACACCAGAAATAATAGGAAAGTCGCCAAGTACAAATATTTGCTGAATGTGACGCTGAAAAGGCACTCTCTTTCAGTTATATGTACCCACTCAGTGCATCAGTAAGTGCATCAAGTTAAGAGTCCTGGCAGCACTCTTGCCCAGTTTTTAGAAGACTCAGGACACCTGAGAACCTAGAACTGAGATTCACTGCAAGAAATAAAGACAGAAAGGTGACTCTTAAACAATAAAATATATCCAAATTTAATCTACTTATAAGAATTCTGAAAGTAACATACACTTAAACTAAATCTAAAAAATGAAGCACTATCACATATATTGCCTTTCTAATAACTATTAAAAAAGAAATAAAACAGGTATCAAAATGTTCATTCTATAGATAAAGCAACTGAGGAGATGAAGCGATTCCTCTACATTACAAAGTTAATTAAGTGACATAGCCAAGACTGACCCCTAGGAGTTTTCTGACTCATAACTCAAGTCTCTTTATATCAAATCACAGTGAACTTTCATAAAGCAGCCAAAAGGACTTTATAAGAATCTCAGAGGACAATTTAATCATTAGAGCATTTTTGCAAAGCAAAAGTCCAGAATGACAGTAACAGAAAAACCATGTGTTTCACACATTTTTAAACGTGTACGATGTATAAAGTATACTTAATAAATATATGTGAATACCATTGTGTCCTCCTCCATAATTATGTCTCATGTATTTCTGTAAGGAAAAATTTCAAAGCCATTGTTTTAACATAGCCCTATTTCCTTATTGTTTCTCAAATTTGGTTTCTTAGCAAAATCACAGTAGGTGTGGGTGCAGGTACAAAAGAATATAGGCTCTTAGGCCCCAACATGGAGATTTTAATTTATATAAGTTCAGAATCGGCATTCTAACTGCTTTTTATCATTTAAATGTATGTTTCTAATCTGCATAATAAGCATTCTAAATGATCCTGATTAGCCAAATTTGCAGTACTACCCCTAAAAGAATTCTTGAGAGAAAAAGCAGGCCAAGAAAATATTGGAAATTAAAATCTTGGGACAAAGATCATTAATGAATTTCCCTGAGCCCAGAAGCCGGAATAGAACAAACAGGTAAACAATAGCCCTATTCCAACGATCCCAAACTTAGCTTTTGTTTGCCTCAACTTGTTGACCTCCCCCTAGTACTATGTTATGGGACAGAGCAGATGTTAAGAGCTTCAATTTTACAATTCTCAAAAGCATGACAACTAAACTCAATAAACTCCACAACACAAACATAAGACTGTGATGGGTATTTAATTGGTGGCTTTCCCTCAAATGTTAGACAAAAAATGACATAGAGGAGAGGATTTGGAGTAGGGAGTGATGAGGAAGAGTGGAAGAGCTGACCTAGTGAGAGAAGTTGGCTGGCCCACTGGTTTCACTGGCCCAGAAAAGAGGCCACAGAAAAATACACTCATGAATAAGAGTTCTCTGAGTGATACTGAAAACAGTCCCCAGGAAGGATTCCTAAGCAGGAGATCATAATCGCAATCATCATCATCATCATCTACTTACAAGCTGCCTCTTCTTGGAAGGCTCAGCTCCTTCTGAAAAACAAAACACAAACACGGGTTAGAGAGAAAGAAAAGTCCAGCTCGGTCCTAGAAGTCTGTGCTCTACGTCCTAGAAGATATAGCACCATTTTAATAATGGCAAAAACTCACTAGCTCTAAAAAATAACCTCTTCCTTTGTCTCTTAAATTTTAGTGAAATAATAACATTTAAGCAGTGTGGCTAACTATCATCTCCTCATTCTCACTTGCTGATGTTCACAGAACACTTCCAGCAATCTCACCACTAGATGGAACCAACAGGCCAGTGTAGATTCCAGGTACTCACTGGGCCAGCCATCAACTGCTGATAAATTGTGAAGGATTCATATCATTAGTCATGGACATGAAAGGAATGAAATGGAATATTTTCTTTAATTATAAAATATTTTATACAAATAAATTATAGAAAATAATACAACAGAGATGATGATACACACCACTGGCATGAGAAATGACCCCTACAATAGAAGTTGGGCCCCTGTGACATGCTTTCCAAATTTATCAAGTCCTACCTCTCATTAGTCTCTACTTAACAACTATCTTAATTTTTTGTTTATCTTTTCCATACATGTCTTTATTTTTTATTATATATATATCCTTAAATAATTACTAGCATTGTTTTATATATTTTTTAATTATATACTTAAAATACTGCATATATTCATCAGCTAACATCAATCTACACTATAATTAGGAGACTCACCCATGTGAATATATTTCACTTTAGTTCATATAACTAGAGTACAGTGGTCCAATCCATAAATTTTTATAATATTTATTTATTGTTCCTCCAGTAAATGGAAACTTAATTTTCTTTCCATGTTTTTCTTCTCCAGCAAGACAATGCTCCTATAAACAAACTATATGTGTTTTGTCATCCACAAGTATAAAAAGTATCTTGGTAGTATACACTTAGATGTGGCATGAACTGAGTCAGAAATTGCATTAGAAATTGCTCCCAAAATGATGATACTAGTTTACCTTCCCCTCCAATCCAGATATTCAAGCTGGATTTAGAAAAGGCAGAGGAACCAGAGATCAAACTGCCAACATCCGCCAGATCACAAAAAAAACAAGAGAGTTCCAGAAAAATATCTACTTTTGCTTTATTGACTACACCAAAGCCTTTGTGTGGATCACAACAATCTGGAAAATTCTTAAAGAGATGGGAACACCAGACCATCTTACCTGCCTCCTGAGATATCTGTATGCAGGTCAAGAAGCAACAGTTAGAACTGGACATGCAACAACAGACTAGTTCCAAATTGGGAAAGGAGTACGACAAGGCTGTATATTGTCACCCTGCTTATTTAACTTACATGCAGAGTACATGATGAGGAACACTGGGCTGGATGAAGCACAAGCTGGAATTCAGATTGTCGGGAGAAATATCAATAACCTCAGATACGCAGATGACACCACCCTTATGGCTGAAAGCGAAGAACTAAAGAGCCTCTTGATGAAAGTGAAAGTGAAAAAGTTGGCTTGAGGCTCAACATTCAGAAAACTAAGAGCATGGCATCCAGTCTCATCACTTCATGGCAAATAGATGGGGAACATCTATGGAAACAGTGAGACTTTATTTTTTGGGGGCTCCAAAATCACCACAGATGGTGACTGCAGCCATGAAATTAAAAGATGTTTGCTCCTTGGAAGAAGTTATGAGCAACCTAGACAGTATAAAAGCAGAGACATTATTTTGCCAACAAAGGTCCATCTAATCAAAGCTATGGTCTTCCCAGTAGTCATGTATGGATGTGAGAGGTGGACTATAAAGAAAACTGAGCACCAAAGAACTGATGCTTTTGAACTGTGGTGTTAGAGAAAACTCTTGAGAGTCCCTTGGACTGCAAGGAGATCAAATCAGTCCATCCTAAAGGAGATCAGTCCTGGGTGTTCATTGGAAGGACTGATGCTGAAGCTGAAACTCCAATACTTTGCCCACCTAATGCGAAGAACCGACTCACTGGAAAAGACCCTCATGCTGGGAAAGATAGAAGGCAGGAGGAGAAGGGGACGACAGAGGATGAGATTGTTGGATGGCATCACCAACGCGACGGACATGAATTTGAGTAGGCTCTGGGAGTTGATGGATAGGGAAGCATGGAGTGCTGCAGTTCATGGAGTCGCAGAGTCAGACACAACTGAGCGACTGAACTGAACCAAACCAACACTTTCTAAGAGTTCTCCTTTCCAAACCTGTCTCCCAAACTCCTGACACTTATAATAATCAATTGCCTTCTCAACATTTCAAATCCAGTATGTCCAAAACTGAACATGTCCTCTCCACCAAAACGAGCTCCAACCACAGCCTGTTCATATCTCAGACGATGGTAATTCTTTTCTTCTGCTGTTCAGACCAAAACTCTGAGCATCTGGACTCCTGTTTTTAACACACACCACATCTCATCCAACAGGAATTCTTAAGTGCTTTAAATTTAAAATACAGTCAGAATAAAATGATTTTTCTCTGTCTCCAAAGACAAATGCTTACAATCTCTTAAAGAAAAACCTTAGATTTAGTCATGTTTCAGAAATCAGAATTGGGAACAGGTAATAGCATATACACACTGACACATACACACACATACACACACACACACATGTATAATATAAAACACCCTCAACAAAGACTAGGTCACCAACAAAACACATCAGACACATCAAAATTTGTCCAGTTAAATATATGAGGACAACAATAAATTTGATTAAAAACTCTCAATTCAGTTTTGTCACCAGAAGAGTTCAAATGAGGTCATGTTTTACTGTTAAATGAGTTACAGAATCTCCTGGGTTTTGCCATTGTGATCTAAGGACTGATGGTCCTCTCCCCAGCCTCACAACTGTCTCCCAACTGGTAACCCATTCCTGCTTCTATCCTTACCCCTCCATGGTCTAGTCTCAACATAACACAGTGATCCTTTTAAAGGTCAGTAAGATCACAACACTCCTGCTCAAAATCCTGGAGTGGCTCCCCATTTCATTCATGAATAAAAGTCAAGAGCTAGCTAGATGACCCTCCTCCCCTCCCCAGTATCTCTCTGAATTTCACTCTCCAGTGCACACTTGCACACCTTGATCCAGCCACACTGGACTCTACTGTTTGCCAAACACATCAAGTATTCTTCTGCCTTAAAGCCTTGTGCTTATCTGCACACTCTGCCTAAAATGCTCCTCTTCCCAAAGTATTTCCCTGGCTAACCCCTATGGCCTTCAAATCTCTTGGCTCAATTTTCACCTGAGTTCTTAATGAAGCCTACTACCCTGATAGCTCTATATATTACAACTTGTTTTCCACCCCCCTCACCCTCCTACTCCACTCTACTTTTATAACCTACACATCTTCAATACACCTATCACTTCTAACGTACTATATAATTTACTTGTTTATTATGTTTATTGTTCATTTTCTGCCTTTACCCACTAGAATCTAAGCTCCATGAGCACAAGGATCTTAGTCTGTTTTATTTACTAACGCATCTCAATGACTTAGGACAGTGATTGGCAAGTAGTATAATAGATGCTTAAAAAGTATTTGTCGAACAAACGATTTCACATACTCTCCAATACCTGGTATTTGTTAGACTGTTTAATTTTGTTTAATCTAATAGCTGTGATCCTATCATATATGGTTTTAAATTGCATTGCCCATAATTACTAGTGAAGCTAAACAATGCTTTATATGGTTAAGTCATTAGGGTTTCCTCAACTGTGAATTACCTATTTACAGTGTTCACTTGGTATCAGTGGGGAATTGATTCCAGAACTTCCAGCAGATAACCAAAACCTGCAGATGAACGTTCAAGTTCCTTAGATAAAATGACACCACACATTATAGTCAGCCATCTGTATCTATGGTTGCGGGACCCACCAAGACACAGGGCCAAGTCTATATCCCCGGTCTATTTTTCTATTAGATTTTCTTTTTTCTTATCAGGTTATAGGCATTCACCAGACATATACTGGATACTAATTATTTGCGGACTGTTGTTCAGTAGCTAAGACGTGTCTGACTCTTTGCGAGTGCAGCACTCCAGGCTTCTCTGTCCTTCACTATCTCCTGGAGTTTGCTCAAATTCATGTCCATTGAGTCAGTGATGCTATCTAACTATCTCATCCTCTGCCACTCTCTTCTCGTTTTGCCTTCAATCTTTCCCAACATCAGGCTCTTTTCCAATGAGCTGGCTCTTCACATCAGGTGGCCAAAGTATTGGAGTTTCAGCATTAGTCCTAACAATGAATATTCAAGGTTGTTTTCCTTTAGGAATGACTGGTTTGACCTCCTTATTATATTCATTGAAAATGTCCTCTTAATCTTTTTATTTTTTTAATGGAGTAACCAAAGAATTTAATTTTTATACCATCCATTTTATCATTCTCCTTTATGTTATGTTTTTACATATAAGAAATATATCCCTGACACACAGAGCCATGAATATATTTACTTATATTTTCTTCTAAAAGATTATAGGTTTACTTTTTACACCAAGTCTGTGAATATACCTGGAACTTATTTTTACATATGGAGGGAGATAAAAATTCTCAAAATTTGTATAGTGAACATCCATATACACACCCACAATCCAAACTGTACAACTGTTAAAACTTTGTGATTATTTTCTTTGTCACATATTTAGCCATCTACCCACCGGTATTTTTTTGTTCCTTTTTTTTTTTTTAATGCATCTCAAAGTAGACTATGGACGTTAGCACATACTTCAGCATGTATATCATTAACTAGAATCCAGTATTTGTTTACAACTGTTTCACGATGTTGATTTTTTTTTCTTAAGGTAAACTTACAAACACTAAACTGCACAAATCTTAGGTATACCAATCAGTAAGTATGATACTGTATACACTCAGGTAACCTAAATCCCTACCAAAGTATAGAACATTCCATCAATCCAGAAAGTTTTATCATATATTTTCTGAGTAAACCCCCAATAAACCACTATTCCCTCACCCCAAGCAAATACTATTCCCATATTTTCACCATAGATTTTTTTTTCAGAGCTTCATATGAATGGAATTGCACAAGTATGAACCCTTTTATATAAGGCTTATTTCATTCAGCACAGTGTTCACAAATACATCCATGTTCCTGCATGTAACAGTAGCAATATCCAATCATACTAATAGAACATATTTTATTTATCCTTTCTCCTACTAATGGACATTTGGATGCTATTCAGGTTTTAGCTATTAACACTCCTGTACAAGTCTTTCAACAGGCATGTATCTCATTTGTCTTGAGTAAATAAAAGTGTGATTGCTGGGTTATAGGATTGGTGTATGTTTAGTTTTATAAGAAACTACTAGATCTTTTCCTAAAGTGATTGTATTAATACTATGTAATACTTGTATTAACAATGTATGGGAGTTTCTATTGCTTCACATTCCAGCTAATATAGATTACCCTCACTAATAACATAAGAATTGCTCTACATTCATGCCACTTACATGACATCAGTATTTTATATTTTAACCATTCTTGTGAGTGTGTATTGGTATCTCACTGTGAGTTTAACTGACATTTTCCTGATGAATGTTGAGCATACGTGCTTATTAGTCATTAGTACATATTCTTTTTTTTTTTTTTTCATTAGTACATATTCTTGTATAAAATATATTGCCCTCTTTATAAGTGAACTGTTTATCTTTTTATTATTGAGTAGAAGAGGTCTTCACATATTCTAGATATAAGTCCTTATTAGATATTTTGATGAATATTTTCTCCCAGCCTGTGGCTGGCCTATTGAAGTTATTAATTGGTGTCTTTTTGTTCCCTTGGGTGAGGGTGGGGGGAAGCATGTGGTTTGCAGGATCTTAATTTCCTGACCAGGGATCGAACTCACACCCTCTGCAGTGGAGACGTAGTGTCCTAACCAATGGACCGTCAGGAAATTCCTTTAAGTGGTACCTTTATGAGCAAAAGTTTTTAATTTTGATGAAGGTCAACTTGCCAGTTTTCTTTTTTAATAGTGCTTAGTATCTTGTCTAAGAAAACTGTGCCTGTGCCATGGCAGAAAATATTTTCCTACATTTTATTTCCAAATGCTTTATGGTTTTATCCTTTATGTTTAGGTTCATGATCCATTTTGAATCAATGTGGGGGTAATATTTGATTAGGTTAGTATTAGGTTAGTATTACTAATACTAATTAGGTTAGTATTTGGGGTAATACTAATCTTACACTTCTAGGTTAAACTGAACTTTGTCAAATATGCCATAAGATTATTTTTGCTAATATTTTATTAATGATTTTTACACCTATGTTCATAAGGGATAATGGCCTCCAGTTTTCTTTTACTATAATGCCTTTGTCAGATTTTGGTATCACAATTATGCCAGCCTCCTAAAACCAACTGTGAAGTCTTCCTGCCTCTCCTCTATTTTCTGAACAAGTCTGTCTAAGACTGGTATTATTTTACTAATAAAACCATCTAGGGTCTGGAGGCTTTTATTTAGGACTTTTTGCTTCTACATTAACAAATAAAACTAGGCTATGTACTTTTTCTTATCAAGTTGTCTTGTTGGTTTTGGCATCATGGTTATACTATCCTCATAAAATGTGCTAGGAGAGTGTCCTCTTTCTATTTTCTGAAACAATATATATAAAATTGGGAATATCATTCTTTGAATCTACCTGACAGTTCTGGCTTTTTGAATAGTTTAAATAGGTGACATGGGGTGGGTTTATTAATATATTTGGGGGTAGTAACAGTAAACAAGCTTCCCTGGTGGCTCAGTGGTAAAGAATCTGCCCACCAATGCAGAAGACACCAAAGATGCAGGTTCAAACCCTGGGTCAGAAAGATCCCTTGAAGAAGGAAATGGCAACCCCACTCCAGTATTCTTGCCTGGGAAATCCCATGGACAGAGGAGCCTGGTGGGATTCAGTCCATGGGGTCGCCAAGATTCAGACATGATTGAGCTACTACAGAATAACAAACAATAAACAAAAATTCTATGAAATGCCTATGTGCCCCTCTCTGAATCACTTTTAGATAAGGAAATGAATCCATGGAAATCCATCCCTTCTCCAATCCTCACCAATTCTTGCACCTACACAAAAGCCTACATTTGCAAGATGGATGCCCAGGGCTCCAGATCAGTACTTTTCGGTGCCAAGCTGTCCATAAAGACAGGCCTAAGGCAAAGTGAACAAGGTAAGGTCTCCAATCAGATAAAGGTAGTCCAAGGAACAATGATTTCCCTAACCTCCCTTTCCCAGGGAATATTCACAGCAGGCTGAGGAGGAAAGCTGCCTAATCAGGAAATCTGGCTAAGGCAAGAAAAGCACTCATTTAGGCAAATAACCATAAATTCTCTGACTCATCACTTACTCTTAAAAAGCACGAGGTAATAACTGACAATACATTACAACCTCTGGTGAAGCCTATTCCATTCAGCCTTCTCGAACCTACTAGTAGTTATCTCTGGACCCTGTATCCTTCCTGATCTTTTGATTAGCGCATTCTGAACACATTCAAGTCTATCCCACCTTGATATAAGAAAATAATCTCCCTTAATCACTACACACCTCTCTTCAACAACTTAGGCTTATGTTTTTTCCTCCTTCACAGTCACATTTCTTGAATGAATTGTCTACATTCACTGTCTCCAACATATCACCTCCTATTTTCTTCAACGCAATGCAGATATCCCAAGACCGTAGCACCCCATTTTTCCTTCACTCTCCTTACCACCCATTTAAGCCATTCTTGCCAGGTTATCAATGGTCTTCATGTAAAACCTTCACCACATTTTTAGTGTACCTTTTCTTTTCTGTGCTTGACTATTCAGTAGCATCTGACAGTATCTTTCATTCTTCTGTCTTAAATGACTTTTCTATCCATGAAACTACATTCCCCTGTTTTACCTCTTATCATTTGCAGCCTCTTCATCATTTTGCTCCTCTGTCCATGGAATTCTCCAGGCAAGAATACTGGCGTGGTTAGCCATTCCCTTCTCCAGGGAATGTTCTGGACCCAGGGGTCGAACTCGGGTCTACCTCCATTGCAGGCAGATTCTTTACCATATGAGTCACCAAGAAAGCTCCCTTTTTTGTTTTTCCCCCTCACTCCACTTCTTTTCCAGACTTTACTGCTTAGTAGCATCTAACGGTATCATTCATTCTTCTGTCTTGAGTGATTTTTATATCCATTAAACTACATTCCCCTGTTTTGCCTCTGAACATCTGCAGCCTCTTTCTTTAATATCTTAGATGCTTAAATGCTGATGGTCCTTAAAGCTCTCCCTGGGGACACTCCTCTCTACACATAGTTTACAGATTTGTATCTTCATCCCAAATCTCTCTCCAACTATATAGTTGTATATAGTTTTACAACTATAGCTCAACTTATCTTTCTATTCAGTCTTGCCCTTTTTCTGTTTTTCATTTCAGTGACGGTACCATCAAACCCAGAGGTATTCCTGCTTCTTCACTTTCTCTGAACCTATACATCCAATTATTCATTGAGCCTTGCCAATTCTACCTCTAAAATATCAATCTTTAGTCTGTCAGTTTCACTTTACTTCCACAGCTATGTCCACTAGTTCAAGCCAGCGTCATCCAGTAACACCCTCCCAAATGACCTCACTGTAGTTCTGTCCCCCTTGATTCCTAATGCCCTATTAATGCAAATATCATGTAATAAGTATCTATTTTGTAAGTGACAGTATATGAATTTAACAAAACAAATACTGCAGTCAGAAAGATCTTTTAAAAATGCAGAAATGACTAGGTGATTTCTTAAAACCCTTCAATGGATAAAGTCTACAGCCCTTTAGTCTAAAGTCTAAAGTGCCTAGAGGGCACTACCTAGCTGCTATTGTCTTCCTTTCTATCATCTTGGCACAATTCTCAGGCTTGGTGGAGTTTTGATCTGTTAAATATGCCATACTCTCTCTCACACACACCTTTAGGGCTTTACAGCTATAGTTCTGATTTTTCCTTTGGTCTTTTTATACATTCTTGGACCTTAGCTTAAACTGCATTTCTTCTGAGAAGATTTCCCTACACACAGTTTCGTCAGCCTGCTGCTGCTAAGTCGCCTCAGTCATGTCCGACTCTGTGTGACCCCATAGACGGCAGCCCACCAGGCTCCCCCATCCCTGGGATTCTCCAGGCGAAAACACTGGAGTGGGTTGCCATTTCCTTCTCCAATGCATGAGAGTGAAAAGTGAAAGTGAAGTTGTTCAGTCGTGTCCGACTCTTAGCAACCCCATGGACTGCAGCCCACCAGGCTCCTCTGTCTGTGGGATTTTCCAGGCAAGTACTGGAGTGGGTTGCCATTGGCTTCTCCGTTCCTCAGCCTACCTCTATTTAATTCCAACTCTTTACTGCAAGTAGTTGTTTGTCTGTTTTCTCAGACTGACTGTTAGCAGGAGAAGGAGAGATCAGTCTTGCTCACAATTATATTACTAGTACCCAGCACAAACCTGGTCTAGTAGGTACCAAATGAACATCTGAATCAAGTAATGTAAGTGAATGCTACTTACTATTTTATTATCACTATCATCATTATAAGGCTCACATAGGGTCTTGCTCATTGGAGTTATATTGATGGAAACTGTCAAATGCAATTATGTCAGCAAAAGAGGCTTTACTGGAAAAAGGATATGGAAAAAAAAATTTTTTTTACTGGAAAAAAATATGCTATCGCTTATTTACTGACTGTCTTCAGGATGGTAGCTATTCCACTGACTGATTTTTATTGTTTCTTTCTTTAAGTTTTCAGGACGGGAAGGAGGGGAAGCCATTACCTACAAAGGAAATCCACTTTTATACCATTTATTAGGTGGCCTTAAAAGGACCATTATCCCCAAATACAAGGTTTTTCCTCTGGCAGCAAGCATTCTGCTGGGATGCACAAAAACTTTCCTTTCCTATATAGCAAATGTACCATTACTACTGCTCTGGGCATAATGGTGTTTTAGCTCCGCTTATTCACACTTGAGTGTGGGTGTATCCTGAGGTCAGGAGCCAAGGGGGAAATGAGTGTATATGGAGATATGCTATGCCTATCAAACTCTAAATTTTTCACTCCTCTTTTTTTATTAAATTCAGATGTCCTCATCCTGAGAACAGATTCCAATGACAGAATATTTACATATTACATTATTATGCAATAATATTAAGAAACATGGAAAAGAGCACAAAATTTGAATTTATGAAAATTAGGTTTGTATTCTCAATAATATATAACTTGTGCATGGAATTTTACCTACCTCTAAGGACTAGATGAGCTTCCCTAGTGGCTCAATGGTAAAGAATCTGCCTTGCCAATGCAGGAGATGTGGATTTGATCCCTGGGTTGCAAAGATCCCATGGAGAAGGAAATGGTAACCCACTCTAGTATTTTTGTCTGGGAAATCCCATGGACAGAGGAGCCTGGAGTGTTACAGTCCAAGGGGTTACAAAAGAACTGGATACAACTTAGCAACTAAAAAACAACAAGGGCTAAATTTCATGCTTATAAAGGTCAAATAAAACAAGGTATACAAAAGTATTTTATTCTATAAATTTTGACACAGATGATATATGTTGTTCTCATATGAATCTGAAGAACAGTAAAAAGTTTGATGATCCTAACAAGATATTTCCACATGGTATGAAGAACTCAGGGCTGAGTCAAAAAAATATTTTAACACAGTTCTACTACTTACTCTGCTCATAAATCCTGGTCAGTCATTAAACCTTTCTAAATCTAATTTTTCTTACCTGCGCACACCTGAGATAAAAATATCTATTTTGCCTATTTCATAAAAGTTATTCCAAGGCTAAATAAGAAACTACATTAGAAGCTTAAGGTTTTCTCATATAAAAAGATGTTCCATATCATATGTCATCAAGGAAATACAAATCAAAATAATAATGATAGTGAATTTTCAAACTACTGAACAATTGTGCTTATTTTGCATGCTAGTAAAGTTTATGCTCAAAACCCATCAAGCTAGGCTTCAGCAGTATGTGAACTGAGAACTTCCAGAAGTACAAGGTTTAGAAAATGTAGAACAAATTGCAACATACATTGGATCACAGAGAACACAAGGGAATTCCAGAAAAGCATCTACTTTTGCTTCACTGACAACGCAAAAGCCTTTGACTATGTGGATCACAACAAATTGGAAAATTCTTAAAAAGAAAAAAAAAGAGAGAACGGGATGGGAATACCAAACTACCTTACCTGTCTCCTGAGAAACCTGTATGAGTCAAGAAGCAACAGTTAGAACCTCACACAGAACAAGACACTGGTTCAAAATTGGGAAAGAAGTACGACAAGGGTGTATACTGTCACCCTATTTATTTAACTTCTATGCAGAATACATTGTGTGAAATGCCAGGCTGCATGAATCACAAGCTGGAATCAAGACTGCTGGGAGAAATATTAACCTCAGATATGCAGATACCACCACCCTAATGGCAGAAAATGAAGAGGAACTAAAGTGCCTCTTGACGAGGTTAAAGAGGAGAGTAAAAAGGCTGGCTTAATCAACACTGAAAAAACTAAGATCATGGCATCCAGTCCTATCACTTCATGGCAAACAGATAGGGAAACAATGGAAACAGTAACAGGTTTCCTGCTCTTGGGCTCTAAAATCACTGCAGACAGTGACTGCAGCCTAAAAGACACTTGCTCCTTGGAAGAAAAGTTATGAAAAACCTACACAAACCTAGTGTGTTAAAAAGCAAAGATACCACCTTGTCAACAAAGGTCCATATAGTCAAAGCTATGGCTTTTCCAGTAGTCATGTACAGTTGTGGGAGCTGGACCATAGAGAAGGCAGAGGGCCAAAGAATTGATGGTTTTGAACTATGGTACTGGAGAAGACTCTTGAGAGTCCCTTGGACAGCAAGGAGATCAAACCAGTCAATCTTAAAGGAAATCAACTCTGAATACTCAATGGAAGGACTGCTGCTGAAGCTGAAACTCCAATATTCCGGCCACCTGATACAAAGAGCCAGCTCACTGGAAAAGACCCTGATGCTAGGAAGGATTGAAAGCAGAAGATAGCAACAGAGGATGAGATGGTTGGATGGTAAAAATCAATGCAATGGACATGAACATGAGCAAATTCTGGGAGATGGTAAGGGACAGGGAAGTCTGGCATGCTACAGTCCACGAGGTCACATAGAGTCAGACACAACTTGGCGAATGAACAACAATAACATTGCTTTTCTGTTAGTCATGTATGGATGTGAGAGATGGACCATAAAGAAGGCTGAGTGCCAAAGAATTAATGTTTTCGAATTGTGGTGCTAGAGAAAACTATTGAGAGTCCTGTGGACTACAAGGAGATCAAACCAGTCAATCCTAAAGGATATCAACCCTGAATATCCATTCCAAGGGCAGATGCTGAAGCTCCAATACTTTGGCCACCTGACACAAACAGCCAACTCACTGGAAAAGATCCTGGTGCTGGGGAAGATTGAAGGAAAAAGGAAAAGGGAGCAAAAGAGGATGAGATGGTTAGATAGCGTCACCAACTCAATGGACATGAATTTGAGCAAAATTTGAGAGATACTGAAGGACAGAAAAGCCTGGCATGCTGCAGTTCATGGGGTCACAAAGGATAGGACATGACTTAGCAACTGAACAACAACATCACTACACATCTATAAGAATGGCTAAAATCTGGAACACTGACAACACCAAATGATGGTGAGGATATGGAGCAACAGGAACTTTCATTTATTGCTGGTGGGAATGCAAATTGGTACAGCCACTTTGGAAGACAGTTTGGCAGTTCCTTATGAAACTAAACATAGTCATACCCTGGTGGTCCAGTGGCTAAGACTCCATGATCCCACTGTAGGGGACCCAGATTCAACCCTTAGTCAGGGAACTAGATCCCACATGCTGCAACTAAGAGCTCTCATGTCGCAACTAAAGATCCTGCATGTCACAACAAAAATCGAAGATTCCACATGCAACAACTAAGACACTGATGGAAGAAATCAAGGATGACATAAACAAATGGAGAGCTATTCCATGTTCCTGGATTGGAAGAATCAATATTGTGAAAATGACTATACTACCAAATGCAATCTACGAATTCAATGTGATCCCTATCAAATTACCAATGGCATTTTCCACAGAACTAGAATCAAAAATTTCACAATTCATATGGAAACACAAAAGACACTGAACAGTCAAAGCAATCTTGAGAAAGAACAACGGAACTGGAGGAATCAACCTTCCTGACTTCACGATACAACAAGGCTGCAGTCATCAAAACAGTATGATACCAGCACAAAAACAGAAATACAGACCAATGGAACAAGAAGGAAAGCCCAGAGATAAATCCATGCACCTACGGGCACCTTATCTTTGACAAAGGAGGCAAGAATATACAATGGAAAAAGACAGTCTCTTCAACAAATGGTGCTGGGAGAACTGGACAGCTATGTGTAGAAGAATGAAATTAGAATACTTCCTAACACTATATACAAAGATAAACTCAAAATGGATTAAAGACCTAAATGTAAGACCAGAAACCATAAAACTCTTAGAGGAAAACACAGGCAGAACACTGTATGACATAAATCAGAGCAAGATCCTCTATGATCCACTTCCTAAAGAAATGAAAATAAAAACAAAAATAAACAAGTGGGACCTAATTAAACTTAAAAGCTTTTGCATAGCAAAGGAAACTATTAACAAGGTGAAAAGACAACCCTCAGAATGGGAGGAGATAATAGCAACGACACAACTGACAAAGGATTAATTTCCAAAATATAAAAACAGCTCATTCAAACTCAATACTAGAGAAACAACCTAATTAAAAAGTGGGCAAAAGACCTAAACAGACATTTCTCCAAAGAAGACATACCAATGGATAATAAATACATGAAAAGATGCTCAACATCGCTCATTATTAGAGAAATGCAAATCAAAAACTACACTGAAGTATCAACTCAAACCCATCAGAATGGCCATCATCAAAAAAATCTACAAACAATAAATGCTGGAGAGGGTGTGAAGAAAAGGGAATCCTCTTGCAAAGTTGATAGGAATATAAATTGATACAAACACTACAGAAGATAGTACAGAGGTTGCTTAAAAACTAGGAATAAAACTACCATATGACCCAGCAATCCCATTACTAGGCATATACCCTAAGGAAACCAAAACTGAAAAAGACACATGTACCCCAGTGTTAACTGCAGTACTATTTACAACAGCTAGGACACAGAAGCAACCTAGATGTCCATCAACAGATGAATTGATAAAGAAGCTGTGGTACATATAAAAATGGAATATTGCTCAGCCATAAAAAGGAATGCATTTGAGTCCGTCCTAATGAGGTGGATGAACCTAGAGCCCATTATACAGAGTGAAGTAGGTCAGAAAGAGAAAAACAAATATCAGATATTAGCACATATATATGGAATATAGAAAGATGGTACTGATGAACCCATTACAGGGCAGCAATGGATACGCAGACATAGAGAACAGGCAAATGGACACAGGGTGGACAGAGGAAGGAGAGGGTGGAATGAATGGAGACAGTAACATGGAAAGATATGCACTACAGGTAGTGTATAAACTGTATAACCTGTAAAACAGGTAGCCAATGGGAATTTGCTGATGACTCAGGAAACTCAAACCAGGGCTCTGTGACAACCTACAGGGGTGGGATGGGGTGGGAGGTTCAAGAGGGAGGGGACATATGTATACTTATGGCTGATCCCTGTTATGTATAGCAGAAGCCAATACAATATTGCAAAGTAATGATCCTTCGATTAAAAAATAAATGATTTTTAAAAAAAGCTAAAATACTCTTATTTCTTAACCCAGCAACTGCACTCCTTGATATTTACCTGAAGGAGCTGAAAACGTATATCCACATAAAAACCTCCACATAGATGTTTAAAGCAGCTTTATTAATAATGGCTAAAACCTGGAAACAATCAAAATGTGCTTCGGTAGGTAAACAGATAAATAAACTGCAGTATAGCCAGACAATGGAATATTATTCAGCACTAAAAAGAAATGAACTATTGAGCCATGAAATGGCATGAAGGAAAGTTAAATGCATATTACTAAGTGAAAGAAATCAACCTGAAAAGGCCACATACTGTATGATTACAACTATATGATGTTCTAGAAAAGGCAAAACTATGGACACAGTAAAAAGATCAGTGGTTGCCAGAAGTTGGGGGAGGGGGAGATGAACAGGCAGATCACAAAGGACTTTTGGGGCAGTGAAAATATTCTGTATATCATAATGACATATATATGTCATTATACATTTGTCCCAACCCACAGAATATATAACACCAAAAGTGAATCCTAAAGTAAACTGAGGCCTTTGGGTGATTAAGATGAATTAATGCAGGTTCGGCCTTGGATAAAAAACAAAACAAAAAGTACCATTCTCGTGAATGATACTGGTAATGGAGAAGGTTATGTATGTGTGGGGGGCAAAAAATACGTAAGAAATATCTGACCTTCCTCTCAGTTTTGCTGTAAACCTAAAATTATTCTTACAAAAACTCCTCCCCACTCAAATAAAAAAAAAAAAATAGGGTTTGACAGTCTGAATTACCATTAGTAATAAGTTGCATTGTTCTAATCTATTCTCCAAATACTAACTCTGCTCCCAAAACTCAAGGATATATTGTTTAGAGTCTCTGCAATTTTTATTATCATTTTAGATCCCTCAAGTTGTCATACTTTGACACTGCCTGCCAAAAATGATGTATCTCTCTTTTCTTGAACTATATTCTGAAGTGGCAAAGAAAGCTGTAATACTAAATTCTAAAGAAATAACCATTTACTCCCTTTCACTTTTCCACAAAGCAAACTTCTAAAGGTATTACACACAAAATAAGATGGTGCTGCTTACATGAGGAATCACTGTCTATATGCATTACTCATTATTCACAATGACAAAACCCATAAAGTATTTCCAAAGAAAAGACAAAAGCCAAGTGTCTAAAGGCAATAACCACTATCCCCACAAGTAAATATGCAAGCCAAGAGTCACAAGGCTGGCATTTGTCTTTTCTATCAATAGCCACCAGCATGAAGATGACTGTGATCAAAGCTATCTCTGCCCAAGGCAGCTCCCAGTCACAATCTCCTTCACATTTTCTATTTGAATTCTCACTTATATTCATTCATTCCTCTTCCCAGAAAAGGAAATTAATAGTTCCCTACTGGCTCAGCTGGTAAAGAATCCACCTGCAATGTGGGAGACCTGGGTTGGATCCCTAGGTTGGGAAGATCCCCTGGAGAAGGGAACGGCTACCCACTCCAGTATAGGGGCCTGTACGGTCCATGGGGTTGCAAAGAGTCAGACATCAATGAGCAACTTTCACTTTCACTTTCAATTCACTTTCAAGAAATATAATTCAACTTTCCACTCCACTGGAAGAGGGTAGAGGGTTGGGTTTTAGAGACAACTTTTCAGCTAACATATAAAAGCACAGGGGGGTGGGGGTGGGGGGAGAGGGTATTCTCCACAACTAAAAGACTACATATCTCTTCACAGAACTTGTAAGTAAATTCACATAGTGTGCCTCACATAAATAACACTGTTTGGAGTGACAGCAGGAGTGGAGAAAAACGTATCAAGGGGCCCCTCAGAATCCACTGTTGATAACAGTACCATCCTACATTTCAGTGACCAGCTGGATGAAAGAAGACAAAAAATATTTTATTATTTTTTGAAATACACTATTAAATACAGAAAAAATGCATGTAAGCATACAACTCAAATTTTTGCAAACTGAACACACTAGTGTAACCAACAGCCAGGTTATTAAAAAATGAATTATAATCAGTCTAGAAGCATCCTCATGTCCCCTCTTCCAGTCACTACCTATACGCCCCAGGAAAACCACCATCTTGATTTCTCAACTTTATAGGTCAGTTTTGCTTTTTAGACATCTTCTTTACATGGAATATAGAGTATATCCTTTTCTGTATCCAGCACTTGTGTTCAACATATGTTCAATTCAAATCTCAGAAGGCAACAAGTAAATGCAAGTGTTACAATATCTGAAGAGACAATGGCTAAAGTGTCACAGTCACTCAATCGTGTCTAACTCTTTGTGACCCCATGGACTGTAGCCCACCAGGCTCCTCTGTCCATAGAATTCTCCAGGCAGGAATACTGGAGTGGGTAGCCATTCCCTTCTCCAGGGTATCTTCCTGACCCAGGGATAGAGCCCAGGTCTCCACATTGCAGGCAGATTCTTTACTGTCCGAGCTACCAGGGAAGCCCCAATAAGAAGCCTAAGACCCAAAAAGAAATACTGAATAAGAAAACTAGCAAAGATACATAAATTTCAATAAGTACTGACTATATAAAATAACAACAAAAAATAGAAATAACTAACTTGTAGAATTTTTAAAAAAGAACTAAAATGCTAAACAAAAAATAGCATGTACTTTTGGAGGGGTTGATGAGAAAGGAGGAAACTATTTTTCAGGAGGGGGGTTAAAATCTGAATTTGTTCTAACTCACCAGTAGAGTTAGAAAAATCAAACAAAAACACAAGCCAAAAAACTAATCAGTATTTTTAAATGGTAAAGAAGAATCAGAGCAGTAAAGCATGGACATGCAAGACATGGAATGCAAGAAACAGTATGGCAGAAACCATGTATGACAAATGCAAATGGACAGGTTTATCAGTATAGACGGGGGGGGGGGGGGGAGAAGCTACTGCATGCCATTAGAAACAGATACACCAAAAGCAAAATTACACTGGAAAGGTTAAAGTAAAGGGATAGTTGGTTTTAGAAAAACTAGTGAAACAGATCTCAAATAATATAGAAAGGAAACACATCAAACTAGTAACAGCTTATTAAAGGAAAACCAAAGAATCACAGAAACAGAGATCTTCAACATACTAGAAAAAGAAACAGAGGAACTTAAGAACAACAGTGGTCTTTGAGATACAAATATTGCAAACTCAAATACTTTCAGGGGCCAGTAAGGTAACATATTTCATCAAATCTCAAAAACTACTAATTGCAACAGATGCCATTATTCTAGGTATCAGCCAAAAAAAAAAAATTAAGCAAAGCAAAATAACCACTGTCAATTAAACTATAGCAAACCATCAAAAGTAACATACTACCATTTCAGAGCTGTTAAAAACTAAAAAGATGAGAGCCTTAAAATGATAAAATACAGTAAATGTATGAAGCAACAAAATACAAAATGAGAAACGTTTGGTGGTCAATTTTTCTTAAAATCTACAAAAGTAGTCAAATAAAACATATCTACAGGAAGTGGTCTGCAGTCCTTCAAACTGTGATCCTGATTCACACAGCAGAATACAAGAATTTAATTCAGAGATGATAAGGGGTGGTAATTTTAGAATATTATAAGATACTCTATTCATAATAACTCCATGTATAAAAATATTCACTGTTAGTGAAAGTATGCTGTTAAAAGAGTAAAGTCTAAGAAGTAGAAGAGAACTCTGAAGTTCTGAAGCTCGCTCAATTTTCTGCAAAGATGTTGAAATTATCCACAATATTAGTTGCTACACGGGGATGATGACCAGGAGGTTGACAGGTAGAGAAAGGAGAGAACAACACTGAAGAATGAGAAACTGTTGGAGAACATAAATGAATATGGAAAAAATAATCCAAAAAAAAGTCTGTTTTGACTGTAACATAGGAGTATACTATAAAGCACAGAGCAAAAAAAAAAGCATATAGATAAATCACTCAATTTTTAAAGGCATCCAATTTACTGACATGATGAAAATATTTAATGGTACTAAGGATTGATGAGTATAACTGCAATTTTTCTTATTTTATCAAACTTCCCACAAAAAGAATAACAAAATTTAGAACACCAGGAGGAAATTATTAGGTTACATGATTATTCATATGTTGCTATCATTTTAAAAAAGAAATAACTTTCAAAAAGAATGTTTGAAAGCTAGTTGGTTCTTAAAGATTTTTGTTTTTAAGACTAAAATCTAAACTGAATTGCATCTTGTATGATGATCATAATTTATTAGGATAGTCATAATTTTCAAAATTAAAAATCCCAAGAAAGCTTTGTGAACAATAATGCTTCCCAGTATGTACTATGCTATCATGTTTTCCAAAACAGTCAGGTACCCCTGAATGATGGCACTTGCACTTTTTCTTTTTTTTTTGGCACTTGCACTTTTGAACATCAAAGGTAGAAAATCAAGAAAGAAACATTACACAATTTTTGTCTGAAGGCACAGCATATTCTCAATTGAGAATCTGGACTCTATACAATGATGGGCAATTACTTTGTTTGCCTTACAGGCAAATACTTACTTACTGTGTTATAGAAATGATGACACTAAGAGAGTTGATAATAAAAGTTTGTACATGGTGGCTAGTCAGGTGACTCTTCAAAGTTAAAATAACCTCCATAAAATTGACTGGGAAAAAGCACAAATAGAACAGCACTTTCTTCCATTCACAAGGAACTGCAATCTCAAATCTCTCACACTGCAGCTGCTCCAAAGACAGCAGTAAGATGAGAGCCAATTTTTACCATATGGAAGACCCAAACCTCAACTGCTCTTCAAGTAAAATGTCAGTCCCTACACAGGATGGAGGCTCCTCCAGTTTAAAAGAAAAACTCTTACACATAATCTCCCACAGGTCTAAAAGGACCCAGGGGTGCTGTAGTGTATCAATGTGCGGGCTGAAACCACTATAGATCTTTTTTCTATTATTAATAAGTAGGAAGCCAGTTGAAAAAGCAGCCACTAGCTGAGCAAAAAACTCAAGATCACCCACCCAACTGTGAAACCCATTCAACCTATGGATTTCCATACTTGTGAGTCAATATATTTCTTTAATACTTCAACCACTCAGGGTCAAGTTTTCTGTTACTTTCAGTTCAGCTTATTCTGGCCTATATCTATAGCCCAGTCACTTTTATAAGCTGTCTGTCCTTGAGGAAGTTACTGAGGTTCACATATTTGACAAGAATGGCCAATCAGAAAGCCTCCAATGCTATCATGCTCTTCCAATCTACTAATTATTCTTGCCTTTTGGACCACAACAGTCTCCTAACTGGTCTTCCTGCTGCAGCCCGTGCCTTTTACTCTCAAACGTACTAAGCAAAGTACATTTGCTTAGTAAGTCAGACAGAGAAAGACAAATACTGTATGGTATCACTTATATGTGGAATCTAAAAAATAATACAAATGAAAGTATACACAAAACAGAAATGGAGAAACAAACCTGTGGTCACCAAAGGGGAGAGGGAAGTGGGGAAGGACAAATTAGGGTATGAGATTAACAGATACTAGCTTACTATGTATAAATTATATATGTAACAAGGATATATTGTAAATCACAAGGAATTATAGCCATCATTCTAGAGTAACTTTTAATGGAGTATAATTTATAAAGATACTGAATTCTATACACTTGAAACTAATATCAATACCACAAATCAAACATACTTCAATATTTCTTAATTAATTTTTTATTGAAGGATAATTGCTTCACAGAATTTTGCTGTTTTCTGTCAAACCTCAACATGAATCAGCCACAGGTATACATACATCCCCTCCCTTTTGAACCTCCCTCCCATCTCCGTCCCCAGCCCACCCCTCTAGGTTGATACAAGAGCCCCAGTTTGAGTTTCCTGAGCCATACAGCAAATTCCCGCTGGCTATCTATTTTACATATGGTAATGGAAGTTTCCATGTTACTCTCTCCATACATCTCACCCTCTCCTCCCCTCTCCCCATATTGCTAACTCAATATTTTTTAATTTCAAAGAGAGGCATTGAGAGTTTTTCAAAATTTGACTATAGTTATACGGTTAGCATGGGGCAGAACTGTAATTTGAATCAACTTTCTGTTTCTTCTTTAAAATTATCTATACCTGAAAATGCAGATAATATGTATTTGTCATCAACATCATGATGACTGACTGAGGTAATGTACAGCCTAACAGTGTAGGAAACAAAACAGGCACATAATGAATGCACTATTTACTATACTGATATCTCTCAGGGCTTCCAGGTGGTACAGGGGTAAAGAATCCCCCTGCCAATACAGGAGACACAAGAGACACAGGTTCAATCCATGAGTTGGGAAGATCACCTGGAGGAGGGAATGGCAACCCACTTCAGTATTCTTGCCTGGAAAATTCCAAGGACAGAGGAGCTTGGTGGGCTACAGTCCATGGGGTTGCAAAGATATTTCTCAGGAAACCTGGCAAAGAAAGTTGGATGATCAAAGCAGACTGCATCTTCACTGATTTGCTGGAAAAGTTTTAAGAAGTCTAACTTGTTCACCAATAAGCTGTTATTAAGGCCCAGATATTCATTTGGATTTTCATCTTCTCCTCTGAGGTTACCCGGTAGAATATCTGGATCACTGTGTAAAGTGAACGCCGCTCAGTCGTATCCGACTCTTTCCAACTCCATGGACTGTCCATGGAATTCTCCAGGCCAGAATACTGGTGTGGGTAGCTTTTCCCTTCTCCAAGGAATCTTCCCAACCCAGGGATCCAATCCAGGTCTCACACATTGCAGGCGGAATCCTTTACCAGCTGAGCCACGAGGGAAGCCCAAGAATACTGGACTGGTAGCCTATCCCTTCTCCAGGGGAACCTCGATCCAGGAATAGAACCTGGGTCTCCTTCATTGCAGGCAGATTCTTTACCAACTGAGCTATCAGTGAAGCCCGGACCACTGGGTACACTTTCACTTTTATGTGTTTATGTAAACAAATCTAAAATCAGCTTTTAAAGTTTTATGTTAACAATTTACCTGTTTAAAACAAATAATCTAAACGACTGCTTTTCAAGCATTACTTCTATTTCAGAATGTTCCAATGCAGTCTTCTAGAGAGTATAGTGAAAGTTAAAGCCGCTAAGTCATGTCCAACTCTTTGCAACCCCGTGGACTATACAGTCCATGGAATGCTCCAGGCCAGACTATTGGAGTGGATAACAGATAGCTGTTTCCCTCTCCAGGGGATCTTCCCAACCCAGGGATTGAGCCCAGGTCTCCCACATTGCAGGCGGATTCTTTACCAGCTGAGCCACCAGGGAAGCCCAAGAATATTGGAGTGAGTACCCTATCCCTTCTCCAGTGGATCTTCCCAACCCAGGAATCAAACCGGGGTCTCCTGCATTATAGGTCGATTTTTAACCAGCTGAGCGACAAGGGAAGTCCCTTCTAAAGAGTAAACTTGCAACTTTAAAAAAAAAAAAGGAGAGAGAAAACACTTTACAGTGCTCTGTAATCTGGCAATTTGAAACTCCTACTAGATAGAAACAAAGAACTGAGAGGAAGGGCATCAGTAAACAGGGCAGCAGATATTAGAGACTCACTCAGTCACTAGGAAGGAAATAATTGATTTAACACAAAACAAGCACAATAATTGAAAATATTCCCCATTCAACAAACAGAATTCCCTTTCTGAATCCTGGAAGCTAAAGAGAAATAAAGATATAAATAGGTAATGCAATTAAATGTACTTACAAACCAGCCATTTTTTTATTAACAGCTACTTAAACACACATCACTATTTATCAAAGGTCTTCTGAGTACTTTATAACTACTTCTCAAAATACTCCCAAGAAATCAAATGCCAAATCTTATGGAACCAACTGTACTAAAAAGGAGAAATTAAACAAGGCTTTGACTATGAAAGTTCGGTGGTACTAAACAGCTGCTGAAGGTGCAGTGGGTGCTCCCAGTAGGCTCTGAAAGCCTTCAATGCCATTAACCAGAGGCACAAATAAGATGAGCTACAAATATCATTACTTATTTAAATTTTACCAATCTTACACCTTTTCCTTCTGAGTACTTTAAAGAAACCAAAATAATGGTAATTAAGAATAAGTAAAAAGACCCTCGGTACTTTGTCAAGGAAAGTGCTTTACAGATGTCAAAAAAAACACAAAATAAAAACAAGAGAAATAGCTACATTTCATGACAAGAACTTCATAGGTTGACTAAGGTTTTATCCTGAGACCTGTACTATGTGAATCTTTTAAAACATTCAATGATGAACTAAATGAACTGTAAACAATCTGTCAGCAATGTCTGGTGTCCAAAATTAGATGTGTGTCGGTCTGATTTAATTGCTCCACTCAATATAGTGTAAGTAAGTCCAAGCAGCACATTTTTTTCATCAAGACTAAGCCAAGATGATCTACTTTACAAAGCATAAAAAAATTAATCATCAAAACTGAAATAGTTGTAATATGTACTCTTTTAGTTCTAAAGGTACTCATTAAAACTCAGCTAAAGGTTGTCTACCAATATATTTCCCCCTCATTGTTATATTTTACTTACTTCTTCATGTACCAAAATTATCCACAACTTAGGAGGAGAAGGCTTCCAAAATAGGTGTCAGATACATGGTTATCACATATGGTTACATTACATTATGTATGCAAAGTGATAATTTAGAAAAGTTCTTAAAGCTATGTGTAGGGTTAAACATATATTAACACATATAATTGAATTAATTAAGGGAAAGACGGGCTGGGAGGCAGGCCCAGTGGTCAGGAACAGAATATGTTTACGATAGACAATCTGTCAGAAACGTCTGGTGCTCAAAACTAGGTGTGCATGGGTCTAACTCAATTGCTCCACTTGGGTAAGTAAACCCAAGCAGCAAAATTTTTCTATTAAAGTAGAAAGGTCTTAGATGATTCCTTTAATTATAAAGTTACACATAACGGAATATAGAGGAACTTAGTAGCATTCTCCCCTGCCTCAAATGAATTAAATAAAATTGAAGCCATCTGTTCAGTATATTTTCAATAGACAGTAAGAGGAAGGAGGTTAGTAAAAAAAAAAAAAGCTTTCTGTTACTCACCTGTAACCCTCTCCTTTGTAGAATACTGGAATCATCCATAATAGATAGCAGACCAACAAAAGCCACTCTCCAGACAGTCAGCCACTAGAGCCTACTTGCTTACAGCTGGGGAAAGCGACGTACAATCAAGCTCTCCCCATGCTGTGCCCACCGCTCCACTAAACCAGGTTTCTCTCAGTCCAGCGTGAGTACACAATCACTGCCTCACACCACAGCCACGTCTTTCTTCACAGCAGTCCAGACAAATCTCATCTGAATCACCACCACAGAAGGGGGAAATTTTTCCTATTTGTTTTTCTCTTCCATACATACCCCTTTTGGTTGAAAACATCTGAAGTACCAAGAAAAGGACAAAGCTCCCTGAAAAAAATTCCAATCTTTAATATCCTGACTTCACTGCTTATTAAAAAGGTTTGGCACACAAAACAAGAGAGTCTCCACCTACAGCTACTAAGCTTATAAAATCCGTGTCACGTTTTCCTTTCCCAAAACAAAACCATGCCACATACATTTTTAAAAAGATAATTCTTCAGAAATACAAAGAAAAACATATTATTCTGAGGCTCTATTTTGAGCTCAGGCTGCTATAAAACCAGTTATTGTTTTGACTAAGTCGGCAAAATTCTTTTCATCCTTTGTACAGACAAAGCGAATGTCAGATTCTTTCGATACTGTCACAGGCTCTTTTGTTTCTTTATCTCTAGATACGCTGGTCTTCACTTCTTGGACAGTCACGAAAGCCTCTTTCCTCCAGAGCTTAGATCACTGCTAAGGTCAGTCTCCATGCTCTTTTATGTCCTGGAGAGGGCTTGTACACGTGTGGTGAGTTCTGAGCATGGACAAATTCATTCATCTATTCATTGCTGACAGTATTGTCACAGGAAAAGCTCCCCATTCCAACAGACCTCTAAAAGGGCACAGCATGAGAAAAACCTAGTTTCACCCGGACTTTAATAATCTCAGAATTGTTTCTTGGGTCACTGGTTGTCATTTTCAAAGCAAGACTTCAGCCAATTTAAAGATTATTCAAGTCTCTTAATTTATAACATATATAGATTGTAAATATATATATATATTATATACATATAAAATAAAGAGAGTTCAGGAGTGAAAGGTTAGCTCTCATTATATGATTTTATCACTTAAACACTCTATAAGCAATGTTTTAAACTTTCCAATTTTATAGAGTAATTGCCAGAATCCTAGTAAACACAGGGGAAGGAAAAGCAAGGCAAGTGAATGATTTTTCTAATAAGTCACAAAAGAACTGTTAGCAACGGGAGCAGTACATTCTTAGGAAGACAGTTAAATAGGTAATCTGCCGACTCACAGTCACAATTCTTCATAGGACATGCACAAATTATTCCCTCCCCTAAGGATTTCAGAAGATATTAATCCAAATTCCCTAATTTGACAAATAAAGGTATGTATATACACCCTGACTCATGATGCTTTATACATACCTTCACTCTAAGGAGTAAATATAGCAACAACTCTAGGACAGATTCAGTCTGCACCCAACAAGGAGAAAAAGCTGCCCCTCCTATAATTATGGTAGCTGCACCAAACAGTCTGGGGCTTGAAGGAAGGTATATTCACAAAATCTTTTTCTGGTCTTTCTTACAACTAACTCCAGTCATAAGAGCTAGCCACACTGCTGAAAATAGCACAGAAAACAGGATCCATTTCTCTTTCATTCAGCAAAAACCTTCTAATCTTGAGCACAACCAGTGTGGTCTATTGTGAGAGCTAATAAATCCACATCTCCATGGACTCCTTCCATCTGCTGCTTTAAACAACTAATGGATGGATTATGTCTATGGGGAAAACAAACACAAGACCTGAACAGACAGCTGATTTGCATAGGGTGTGTTATCCAGTGGAAGAGTGTCTGCAAAGTCACAGTCTCTTAAAGCTACAGAACCTTTCAATCAAAAGAGATTTTATTAACTAAATCATATACAACAGCAGAGAGGAAGTAGGAATGAGTCTCTAATCCTGTAGAAGTAGAAATAGTATATTCTGATAAACTGTTCAGGTCAGAGATTAAAAATTCAAACTCTTCATTCATTTACTAATTCAGGAATCATATATTATTGTCAAGCATTGAGATGGGCGGTGGGGAAAGATTACCAAGATTAACATTACCCATAAACTAATAATTCCACTTCAGAAGAGCTCAGATCCAATAGGGAAGCCAAATACAAACAAGTAATCACAATACGATCTGAGAATTATGACAAAGCGCTAAAGGAGTGTCAAAGAGCACTCAATTCACTTCAGTGGGAAATCCACAAAAAAAGGCTTCCAGGGCCAATTGCCATCTGGTCACTGAAACAAATGTTATAGGATTACCAGATGTTGGCCAAGACAGTCTCAGTTATCTAAAATATGCACACCTTAAAAATCTTCAACCAGTCCTCACTAATCAAAAAATGCAGTAACAAACCCCTTCTTATGTTCTCTGTAACACAGGAACAACAGATTTCATCTCCACTACTACCCTGCTGCAACCTTAGTCTTCCAATGAGAAAGAACAATGCATTGCTTCCTGAGTACATCCATCCTTCTTCTCCATCTTGTATTCTTTGCAGTTAAACAGGAATACAATCATATACTTTATTGGATTGCTGAGTAATTTAAGCAACATATACTGACGCCTCTTAACCTTTTTCAGTATTTCTAAAGACAAAATAGAACACACTCTACCTAAAATTTCCTGCCACAACCTGGCTTCTTGAAAGCCTCATGTTTTGGCAAAATTCGTGCCAATTTTGCTTTCTTCTCCTAATCTAATAAACTCTCATTTTTAAAAAAAGATTCATTTATTTATTTTTGGCTGTGCTGGGTCTTTGTTGCTGTGCATGGGCTTTGTGGAGAGCAGGGGATACTCCCTAATTGCAGGGCAAAGGTTTCCCATTGTGGTGGCTTCTCTTGTGGCAGAGCATGGGCTCTAGGGCACATAGGCTCAGTAGTTGTAATGCATGGGCTTAGTTGCTCCGTGGAATGTGGGATGTTCCTGGGGCAAGAACTGAAAGGTTCTCTGCAATGGCAGTTGGATTCTCAACCACTGGACCACCAGGAAGCCCTAAACTTTCATTTTTAATACTAAAATAATATTTACAAATACTGATTAAATTGAAGGAGACTGAAAAGGAATAAACAGAGAGATGGAAAGAAAGTCAAGACTGCTAATGTTATTAAAGAAGCCAGGAAAAGACTGTTAAAGGAGGGGTGAACAGTAACAAATGCTGCCAAGAGACCCACAGCTAAAGAACACCCCTCAATTTTCTGACTCAGAAGTCACTGGTATCTTCTATAAGAAGAGTTTCAGAGGCAGATGGGTAAGAGGGGCAGAAGCCCACCAGCAGTGGGTTACAGTTCATCCATTTCAGTCGCTCAGTCATGTCTGACTCTTTGCAACCCCATGGACTGCAGCACACCAGGCTTCTTTGTCCACCACCAACTATCGAAGCTTGTTCAAACTCATGTACATCGAGTCAGCGATGACATCCAACCATCTCATCCTCTATCGTCCCCTTCTCTTCCTGCGTTTAATCTTTTCCACCATCAATGTTTCCAATGAGTCAGTTCTTTGCATCAGGTGGCCAAAGTATTGGAGCTTCAGCATCAGTCCTTCCAATGAATATTCAGGACTGATTTCCTTTAGGGTTGATTGGTTTGATCTCCTTGCTATCCAAGGGACTCTCAAAAGTCTTCTCCAACACCACAGTTCAGAAGCATCAGTTCTTTGGTGCTCAGTTTTCTTTATGGTCCAACTCTCACATCCATACATGACTACTGGGAAACCATACCTTTGACTAGACGGACCTTTGTTGGCAGAGTAATGTCTCTGCTTTTCAATATGCTGCCTAGGTTTGTCATAGCTTTTGCTTCAAAGAGCAAGATTCTTTTAATTTCATGGCTGCAGTAACCATCTGCAGTGATTTTTGGAGCCCAGGAAAATAAAGTCTGTCACTGTTTCCATTGTTTCCTCATCTACTTGCCATGAAGTGATACAGAGAGAGCAGGAAATGAGGAAATAAAGATGGCAGATCTTGACAGCTCTTCTACCTTCCAGTTAACACTTCTCTATTCTTCACAGCCAATTCTCTTTAAGAAGTTATTCATGAAAAGGAATGGATGGGATTTGCAGTATTTACAGAGATCAGAGGAGGAATATTTCTTTCATTGTAACGCAAGAAAAAGCAGGTACAGGTAACTAAATATCTATAATATTAGTGGTAAAGAAGCTGACAAAGTTTTCAAGCTATTTTCCCTGTGAAATAAGAAGGAAGTCAGCAAAGAGAATAGAGATTAGAGAGGAGCAAAGACAACTCGAAAAAGATAAAGTGGAGAATAAGAAGATGACTTAAAGAAAAAGGACTAGCAGTGTGCTCATCTTCTCCTGTGAGAGCACCAAAATTGCAACTAGCTGCTGAACAACCATAGACAGGAGGACACTGGAACCCACCAAAAAAGAAAAAGGACTGGCAAGCAATGTTGAGAACTGACAGACATTATTCATCATAATTTTATAGGACCACCCACCAATCTAATCCATGTGAGGTTTTCTTCAGTAAACTACAGTAACACAAAGGCAAAAGTTCTATTTGACAAATTTACCAGATGGATCAACAAAAAATCGGGCAAAAGACTAACTAAAGAGTTAATGGAATCTAAACAAAAAGATTAAAGAATAGGAAAAAATTAGAAAGGTCTAATAGAGACGCTGATAAGCCTAAGAACTGTTATACTCTAAGAATAATTAAATGAGGGAGCTGAAAATCTATCCAGTCATGGTGAGCAGGTTATCCAGTATTATGACTTTAGTGGGAAAATATGTCAGAAGAATTCCAAGCCACAGAGTATGGTCCTGAAGAGGGTGCATAAGTGGGCTAGAAATGATGATAATGATGAAGTCAAGTAACTGTGACGCCAGAATCCTTCCATGTGGAAGGATCCACATGGTCACTGAAGATAAAGATAATAAAGATAATAGTAGGAACAGGAAGACATATACCTGATGACAGTATCCAACAAAAGAGGGGAGAAATAATTGGGAGCTTAATAAATACAGCAGCCAGGAATGGAAGGGTTTAGACCTAGGGACTAAGAAAAATTAACAGTTTATATTGAATAAAGTTGACTTAGAAACAGTTGTCATGATTGAACCAAAATCCCTTATTTTATACTTCAATAGATTAGGACCTAAGAAGGTGATGTAACCTGCTCAGAAAATGCACAGTAGTAACTTGAACCCCTGTTTCGCCTAGAACATGCAGCTTTAACTAAACAGAACAAATGGAGGAGGTATTCCTGTCCTAGAAAGGATATACAGAATATTTCATCAACTTTTCTACCATATATTATCATGGTATTAAAAAGACTACTTGGTAATACTAAAAACTAAAACATCTACAGAAATAAATACAATTTCATACATAAGTTCTCAGAATAGGTTGCAACCATATACTTTGCAACAACTATCAACCTCTCATTTATCCGAACATGAATAAAATATCTTATGACTAACCCTATGTGGAAAGCTATAAGGAGCTTTGTATGGTAAACAAGAGAACGTAAGCTCAATGAAAAAATTAACTCTGGTTGCAAGACCCAAGTCCTAAAGGCAGTCTTGGAGGAGACTTCTCCAGGCACACAGTACTACTGCACGCAGTACAAAGCACAGAACCTGGAACCTCTACTGTTCATGACAGGCCCTCAACAAAGGATTCTTTTTAATTTGTTGTTTAAGTGGAAACTCAGCCAGCCAAGTAAAATTCCTTCAAAATAGGCCTGTTTAATGAGGAAAAATATGTTCCTCAGGTAAAAAGACAGTGATTTTACTGATATTCCCATTTAACAATATGCATGAGTTTACAGTTAAAAGACTCCCCATTGAAACCTTAGGAAACACTGTCACTATTTCAAAATAGAAAGTTAAATAAACCAGCTGAAACTTGCTTGATTTCTACATTTCCATTTTACTGTATCCTATTAACGCACTTTACTTTGTTTCCAAGATGCCCATATATCTAAGGGATCTTTTGTTTGAAGTTTTGTGCCCCCTTTTGAAAAACAGCCCATTAACTGTGTTTGCCAGAAGCAATCTCAGTCCCTCAGCTCAGGTAATTTATTTCATGTGGGGCTGAAAATTAACAGAGGTCAAATGGTGGGGAAAATGGAAAATGGGTTGAAACTGAAAAAATTAATGTCATCTTTTAAAAGGCAGGCAAAAGTTATAAGCAATCACAGAATAGAAAAGCAGTATCATTTTTATGTCTTTTGCTTATTACAATATAAATTTTGCACTATCAAAACAGAAAACTTAAAAACAAAAACAGAAAACTTTCCAGCAACTTTCAAAAACAGAAAAGCACTTTTGTATTGCTTTATATTCTGTTTTTAGAGGTTTTGTTTTCCCCATTTTTTTAATGGATAAAACTAAAAATCATACATTCCAATAGGTATGCCAAAAAATTCAGTCTCTCAATCTAAACACTGACATAAATAAATCAAAACTTTTATAGAAACTAGAAATCTTATCACTAAATTCTAATTCCTAAATTATGTATCTCCCTTGCCTTAAAGGATTAGACTACTTAAAATGATTTTTGCTGTGAAAACTGCCCAAAGTAATTTAGTACAAAATCAAAGCTAGAAAATCAATGACTTAAAAAATAAAAACATAGATAGCACATGCATTGACCTCCTGCCCCTTTTGAGATTCCAAAATACTCTTTTAACAACTGATATAGCAGGCAGTAAGGACCGAAAAAAAAAAACAAAAAAACCTAAACACTATTAACCAACATGACTTAAATGACACTTGTATAAGACTCACACAGCAATGGCAGAATATACATTCTTTTCAAGTGCACATCAAACATTCACTAAGGTAGACAATATTCAACACAGTAAAACATGAACCAATAAATTTTAAAAGGCAAGTCGTATATGTAGCTGACCACAATGGAAATAACTTAGAAAAGAACGAGAGATATTTTAAAATCATCTCGTATTTGAGAACACCCATGACTAACTCATCATTCAGAGAAATTAAAAAGAAAATTGGAAAGTAATTTAAACTGAGTGAAAATTTAAAAACCACTCAAGTTAAAGATGTGTAGGATGTAGCTAAAGCATTAGTATAAGGAGAGAAATGTTTACTATTATTAAATCACCTATATTAGAAAAGAAATTACCTCAGCTTCCACTTCAAGAAACTAGAAAGAATAAATAAAACCCAGTGTAAGTAGACAAAACAATTAATAAAGATGAGAGTAGAAATCAATGAAGTAGAAAACATACTTATAGATATACATACATAAATTTCTCTTATTATAAGAGAAATCAATTAAACCAAAAGCCAGATCTTGAGAAAATGAATAAACCATTATTCAGACTGATGAGGAAAAAAAAGAAGGAAAAAATTACCAAGATCAGGATGACAGATTTATAATTTGATACCAATAAATTTCACAATTTAGATGAAATGGATAAATTCCTTAAAAGACATAAAACACCAAATCCCCCTCAAGAAATATAAAAAGTATGAATACACATATCCCTATATCTAGTAAAGCAATTGAATTTGTAGTTTAAAAATATTCCTACAAATAAAATGACAGATGCAAGTGACTTCACTATACTAAATTCTACCAAGCATTAAAACAAATTCTTCAAAAACTCTTTCCAAATACTAAAGAGGAGGGAATATTTTCCAAACACATTCTATAATGTCAGCACTATCCTGACTCCAAAACCAGGCAAAAAACATTACAAAAAAAGAAAACTATAAACCATACATCTCCCTTAGGAAAATAAATGTAATAAGTTTAGCAAATCCAACCCAATGATATATTTAAAAAACAATACATTATGACCAAGTGGGGTTAATGCAAAGAATGCAAGGTTGGCTTAACATTTAAAAGTCAACCAATGAGGGAATTCCCTGGCAGTCCGGTGGTTAGGACTCAGCACTTACACTGCTGTGGACCCTAGTTCAATCCCTGATTGCAGCGCGGTGTCCTCCCCCACTCCCAGAAATTTTTTTTCAAAGCCAGCCAATGAAAAAAAAAAAAAAAATCAATATAATTCACCAATTACCAGACTAAAAAAAGAAAAATTTCATCATCTCAATACATGCAAAAAAGCGGTTGACAAAATACATCATCCATTCATGTTAAAATTATCAATAAGCTGGGAAAGAAGGAAACTTCCCCAACCTGATGGAGAACAGCTACAACAAACTTCACCAGAGAAGTTAGTTGGATGGCAAGTAGGTATATGAAAAGACGCTCAACATCATTAATCATTAGAAAAATGAAAATTAGAAGCACAGTGAGATACTATTACACACTTGTCAGAATGGCTAAAGTGAAAAAGACTGACATTAATCAGCACTGACTAGGACAGGAACAACTGGAGCTCTAATACACTGTTGGTGGAAATGCAAAATGGTATACTACTTTAGAACAGTTTAGCCGTTATTTATTTATTTATTTATTTTAGCCGTTATTTAAAAGTTTCAAATCAACTACCATAAGATCCAGCCACTCCACTCCTATGAATTTATCTAAGAGAAAGTAAATCATATGTCTACACAAATAATACTACATAAATGTTCACAGTATAGTTTGTCCAAGGAACAGAAACAAAGCCCAAATGTTCATCAGGTCAAAGGATTTTAAAAAAGCTCATATAGCTATACAATGAAATACCATTCGGCAATAAAAAGGAAAGAACTATTGATACATGCCACAACATGGATCAAGCTCAAAATAATTATAATAAGTGAAAGAAATTAAACAAAATAGTACATACTGGAAAATTCTACTTACACAAAAACCTAGCAAGTGCAAATTAATCTTCAGTGACAGAAAGCTAAAGAGTAGTAGCCTGGGTATGGAAACAGGAGAGAGAAGTATAGGAGGGTAGGTTCACATCTGAACAATCGGAAACTTTTGAAAGTGATGGATATATTCATTATCTTGGTTGGGATAGTGGTTTCACAGATGCATACATATACTAACACTTACACTGTACACTTTAAGTATGTATAACCGATTGTATGCCAATTATACTACAGTAAAGTATTATTTTTAAAGCATGTACTTTGTGTAAAAATAACCAAAACAACAAAAAAATGGTTTTAACCAACCCCAAACTCTTAGGCTCATATACAAGTCCAAACACACCATGAACTACTAAAGAAATATTAATCTGGCTTTTAATTTTTTCTGATCTTGGCAAATAGGAGTTTTCCTTTTCCTTTTAACTGTGCTCAGTTGTGATTTTCTATGGTATTTATTATTTTTAAGTATATTTTATCCAGCATTTCTATGCATTTGGACCAGAAGGACTCTTGACCTTTAGGTTATTCTGCCATATTGCTAGAAGTTCTCTATTCTTTAACACTAGCATTTCTTTTTTTTTTTTTTCACTTTCACCCGTAGGTGACTTCCCCCCCCCCCCAATTATTTTTATTAGTTGGAGGCTAATTACTTTACAATATGGTAGTGGTTTTTCTCATGCACTGACATGAATCAGCCATGGATTTACATGTGTTCCCCATCCTGAACCCCCTTCCCACCTCCCTCACCATCCCATCCCTCTGGGTCATCCCCGTGCACCAGCCCTGAGCACTTGTCTCATGCATCCAACCTGGGCTGGTGATCTGTTTCACACTTGATAATATACATGTTTCGATGCTGTTCTCTCAGATCATCCCACCCTCGCCTTCTCCCATAGAGTCCAAAAGTCTATTCTATACATCTGTGTCTCTTTTTCTGTCTTGCATATGGGGTTATCGTTACCATCTTTCTAAATTCCATATATATGCGTTAGTATACTGTATTGGTGTTTATCTTTCTGGCTTACTTCACTCTGTATAATGGGCTCCAGTTTTATCCATCTCATTAGAACTGATTCAAATGTATTCTTTTTAATGCTTGAGTAATATTCTATTGTGTATATGTACCACAGCTTTCTTATCCATTCATCTGCTGATGGGCATCTAGGTTGCTTCCATGTCCTGGCTATTATAAACAGTGCTGCGATGAACACTGGGGTGCACGTGTCTCTTTCAGATCTAGTTTCCTTGGTGTGTATGCCCAGGAGTGGGATTGCTGGGTTATGTGGCAGTTCTATTTCCAGTTGTTTAAGGAATCTCCACACTGTTCTCCATAGTGGCTATACTAGTTTGCATTCCCACCAACAGTGTAAGAGGGTTCCCTTTTCTCCACACTCTCTCCAGCATTTATTGCTTGCAGACTTTTGGATAGCAGCCATTCTGACTGGCATGTAATGGTACTTCATTGAGGTTTTGATTTGCATTTCTCTGATAATGAGTGATGTTGAGCATCTTTTCACGTGCTTGTTAGCCATCTGTATGTCTTCTTTGGAGAAATGTCTGTTTAGATCTTTGGCCCATTTTTTGATTGGGTCATTTATTTTTCTGGAATTGAGCTGCAGAAGTTGCTCATATATTTTTGAGGTTAATCCTTTGTCTAACACTGGCATTTCTGACATCCATTACTACACTCTTCATTTTAAGATACACTACTTACTACATGAGTAATTTTTATAAGAAGCAGAAACTACCCTGAAACATTGATTAGTTAGTTCAATTAATTAAAATACCTATTAAAATATTCATCTGACAGAATGATTCTAAGACTTTAAAACCCCAAATTAAACTTGTTAGAATGGCTAAGGTTAAAAACACTGACACCAGTCAGCACTGGCAAGGACATGGAACAACTACAACTCTCATACACTGTTGGTGGAAATGTAAAATGGTACACTACTTTAGAAGTGTCATCCATAAGTTGGTGTTGCAAAGATCACCTAGTGTTGGAAGATCCCCTGGAGGAGGGCATGGCAACCCACTCCAGCATTCTTGCCTGGATAATTCCATGGACTGAGGAGCTTCATGGGTGGCATGAGTCCACAGGGTTGCAAAGAATCAGACATGACTCAAGCAACTTAGCACGCATGCAAAGACAGTTTGCACTAGACATTATAAAGAACAAAATCTCCCATCATTTCTGATTTGTCCTTCCACCAAGCAGAGCAGTCAAGATGTTAGTGAACAAGGCAAAAATCAGAAATCCTCAAATATGCTATGATAGTCTGCATTTTGGTCACTCAGTTTTATCCAACTTTATGCATCCCATGAACTGTAGCCCACCAGGCTCCTCTGTCATGGGATTTCCAGGCAAGAATACTGGAGTAGGTTGCCATTTACTTCTCCAGGGGATCCTCCCAACCCAGGGATCAAACCCAGGTTTCCTGCACCGTAGGCAGAGTCTTTACCACCTGAGTCACCAGGGAAACTTATATTTTCAAATAAAAACAGGTAAATAAATACACACATAAATACATACTTATATACACATTGTTAAATGCTGTGAAGAAAACAACATGTGATGGGGGAGAAATGACATTGGAGATAAAATTTGAAAGAAAGACACAGTCATAAAAAGATTAGGCAAAAGTGCCTATCAGTTATAGCGAAAATTTAAATTGCAAAGGCTTTGTGGTGGGAACAGGTCCATTACACAGAAAGAACACTAAGATGGAATATAGCAAGAAGAACCTTGTTGGATGAGTTCAGAGAAGTAGGCAGGGACCAGATCATATAGTAACTTGGTAGACCATGATAAGGAATTTAGAGTTCATTGTTTGTACAAAGGGAAGCTATTGGGTAATTTTAAGCAAAAGAATGACATAATCTGATACACATTTTTATTTTTTGGCTGCACCACACAGTATGCAGGATCTTAGTTCCCCGACAAGAGATCGAATCTGCATCCCCTGCAACAGAAGTGCTGAGTCTTAACCATTGGACCACCAGGGAAGTCCCTGATATACATTTTTTTTTAACGTGCTTTCTTTAAAAGTCGTTTAAATTTTATCTTAATGTGCTGACTACTTTGTGAAGAATGATTTGTAAGTATGTCAAGAGAATGCAGAGAAATCCAATAAGTTACTGGAACAGTTTAGACTAGAGAAATGGGGGCATGGAGTAGGGTTCCAGCAATTGGCAGAGTACGAGGAAAAGGGAGATACACAGATTCAGAGTGTATTCCATACAGAGAATCAACTAGACTAGCTCTTGGACTGAACATGAGGTGGAAAAATAGAACAATCAAGGATGTCATCTTTTACCAAGATTGTGGCACCATTTACAAGATGAAGAATATTAAAGAAGGAACAAGTCTATCATTTTATATGTCAAAATTCCATTCTCCTAACTAATTTGCTTCTTAAGAGTTATAAATGGTTGCCTACATTCCACCCTCACTAATGTGTGCATGCATACTAAGTTCCTTCTGTCGTGTCCCACTCTTTGTGACCCTATGGACTGTAGCCCACCAGGCTCCACTGTCCATGGGATTCTCCAGGCAGGAATACTGGAGTGGGGTTCACTCACTAGTAACAACCTTCAAATGGGAAACCTTGACAGCCACTTTCTACTTGAGAAGACTATTATTTTCTAACTCTTTCATATGTAAAACCACAGTCTAGAAAGCTGACTGACAAAGCCAGAGTGAGGTACATCTGACTGAGGAAAGGAGGGAAATACTTTGTGGGCTTCTTAAGCATCAGAGTGAAAACATACAGAAACGGTCTTTATAACAGTGTGAGCTCGTACATAAACTGTACAGCCTTTTGCATTACTAAATGAAGTCATCTTCCTTCTTGCTTTCAAAGATTCAAGCCTATGGCAAGAGTAGAAAAACATGCATAACTAGAATTTTATATAATACTTAGAACCTATTTAAACTTATTCTATCATTTGGAATTTTTACTCATGAAATAATGGTTTTGAAAGGGGAAAAGATCTATCTTTGTATATTTTGACATGATGTCTTGACTCCTCCCTAGATTCATTTGCTAACTTCTGAATGCTGCCTTAAAGGATTGAAATGGTGGTTCGGTGATCAAGAATCCACCTGCTGATGCAGGAGATGCAGGTTTGATCCCAAGATTGGGAAGATCCACTAGAGAAGGAAATGGCAACTCATGCCAGTATTCTTGCCTGGGAAATTCCATGGATAGAGGAGACTAGCGGACTACAGTCCACAGGTTCACAAAAGAGTCAGAAGGACTTAGCAACTAAACAACAAAAAGGACTGAAAATAAATTCATTAAGACCAAAAAAAGCTGCCTATTCAGAGGCAAACTAATGAGAAAATTCCAGTCAATAAAAAATATTATCACAATCACATAACCCTGCCCAACTGAAGCCAAGAAATGTCTGAGACTCCCTTGAAATAACAGATGAAACAGGAAAAAGTACACTTTGTATAGGCATTTGTGATTTAACAGAGAAAACAGTGGAATCAGAAACAAATTTAGCATTAATCATCTTGAGTAGTACATTCATACTATGTCACAATTTCCAGAGCTAATAATACAGTATGTTCTTCAGCAAGATGTCTTGAAGAACAAACAATAAAATTTAAATAAAACTCTATTTTTAAATTTGTGAAATGCTTTCCAAGTAATAACTGCCATTTGCTGGTACCTAAGTGCCTAATACTGTGCTAAGTACTTTATAAATAACATCTATATTATAAATGTATAACATGAAGCAGAAAAGTAAGAAAGGAGGAAAATATGAAAGCAAGAAGAGAGGGAGGAAAAAGAAAAGACAGGATGGAAGTTGAAGGAAGAAAGGAAGAGCAGAAGAGGAAGGAAGGAAAGGTCTGTGTGCTTAATGTCACAAAATTATTAGGGACAGAGTCAGGACTCAAAACTAGACATATCTTAATCAGTCCACAGTCCCACTGCTCTCTTCCTAACTATTCTTGTAAGACAGACAGGTATTCTCAAACTCTTTCTAGCTATTCCTCAAGATCAAGCTCAAATTATTACCATTGTGAGTCTTTCCTTCCTTATCGCCTGAACCCCAAAGATTTCCCACTTCTCTTAAAATATGTAAACAATTGGCAATATGCAGGTTCACAATCCCTTATTTCGAATTCCAAAATCTAAGTTCTTTTAAAATCTAAAGTGTTTTTAAAGCAACTTTGATACCAAAAATAATTTAGCAGTAAAACTGAACTAAGGCAACTTTAATGTTATTTACACCCACTCAATATAAATATTCATGTTTTGAGACAGAAATATAATGTGTTTGATGACTTGAGTGCCCCAGATCCTGCTGATGTGTTAATATATAGTATATGCACCTCATTATCTCTAAAGTACAAAGAAAAATATCTGAATTCTAAAACATATCTACTTTCAATGGTTTCAGATAAGGGAATATGAATCTCTATTATCATGGATTATTTAATTAGCTTTCTCTGTATCTTCATTTTATACCCCCAGCTAGAAGTTATAATCTCAAAAGGATACACATAATTCTTTGAATCTCCTCTTACCCCTTCTCGGGCTTCCTTTGTGGCTAGCTGGTAAAGAATCCACCTGCAATGTGGGAGACCTGGGTTCGAGCTCTAGATGGGAAGATCCCCTGGAGAATGGAAAGGCTACCCACTCCAGTATTCTGGCCTGGAGAATTCCATGAACTGTACAGTCCATGGGGTTGCAAAGAGTCAGACAAGACTGGGTGACTTTCCCTTCTCAGCAATTAATTTACTATGGTTGCTACTAGTAAACATTATATGATGGATGGTTTTATTTGGTGTTGCTCACTTAAAACCAATACAAATAATCTTAACATCAGAGTATACTGAAGATACAGATATATAAAAAACAGTCTTTATCTTGAACCCTCCCCTTCCTGCCTCCCCCACCCTCACCGTGACCATAAGTCTATTCTCTGTGTCTGTGTCTCTACATTGCTGCCCTATAAATAATTTTATATTCTGTAAAACAATTATTTTTCAATTTAAAAAATGAAATTGTACGTAATTTCTAAACTAGCTGGGGTTGGTAAGACTAAAAAGAGAAAGAATTAACCAATCCATACAAAAGAAAACAGGAAGAAAAGAAATACAGAGAAGGCGGACAAATAACACAAAATAAGGCAATAGATAAATGGCCATATATCAGTAATCCCAATAAAAGAAAACAGACTAAATACTCCAGTTAGGACAAAGATTCTCAAGTTGGATGACAGAATGGATAAATGGATAATCTGGGAAATAAAGATTTTTAAAAAATAACATAGTGTGGCAAAAATTACAAGAGTTTTAATATCCAGTAACAGAGAAATTTAAGAAAACAGGTATATTCAGATATTGCTGGTAGAAAGTAAACTATTAAAAACAACAATATCTATTAAAATAAAACATGTATATAACCTTTGATCCAGCAACCCCATTTTAAAGGATCTATTTTAGAGAGAGAGAAGCATCAATATTTAAGGATATATGAATATGGGTATTTATTACATCATGTTTAATATCTGCTAAGAGAAGAAAAGATGAAAAAAACATTGTGTAGGGATTTTTGGAAGTTCCTAGAAACCTTGAGTTTCCCACATCTCAGTGGTTCCCAAACTTTGCTGCACATTACGGTCAACCTGAGCTTTAAAAAATTCTGATCTCCAAGTCACACCCACACATGTTAAATTTGAGTATCTGAGATCAAGAGCCTGGCATCAGTGTTTTGAAGATTCCCAGATAATTTCAGTGTGCAGCAAAATTTGGAAACCAATACCACATCCGTTAAAAAAGAAGTCTACTGCTCTGAGGTCCCTCCCTGTTTAGGGTTGTTAGGTTTAACAAATAAAAATACAGAAGGTCCAGTTAAAAATTTATCCTAACCTTTTTTTCTGTCTGGTTATAGATGAGAAAAGGGAGTTGTTATAGAACATTGAAGGAGAGGCTTCTATATAATTTCTCAGTAAAAGTGGTTCAAATAAAACCAACAGAGAAGTTTCCCAGATATGATGATCACAAAATAATAAAAAATATTATCAGAGATTAAGAGCATTTATTCTACAAAAAGAGACGTGAGCATTCAAACCATATTTCTATCATGAACCATCTGCGTGAACTTGGACAAGTTACCCACTTTTAAATCTCCATGTCCTCAATTCATACATTGATTGAGTAATCATGCCTATCTCATAAGGCTGGTATAAGGATTAAATAGTGCTAATCCATTTCAATTACTCAGCATACTCCCTGGCACATAGGATGTTTTTAACAAATGTTATTATTTTTAATCATGTGGTAAATGAGCCCTTCAAAATTGGCCCTGTTGTAAAAAATGTCAGTTGATGTGGAAATACTAATTAATATCTCCAATAAATTACTTCTAAGGGAAAGATATAATTATTCTTTAGCTAATCTCTGACTGTTTATATAAGTAGGCAAGTACCAAGTAAAATAACAGCACATGAATCTACAAGGCTAGATCAGATGCCTATCCATTCTATACCCAAACTATTATTTAAATATCTAATTGTCTTATTGATGCTTTTGAACTGTGGTGTTGGAGAAGACTCTTGAGAGTCCCTTGGACTGCAAGGAGATCCAACCAGTCCATCCTAAAGGAGATCAGTCCTGGCTGTTCATTGGAAGCACTGATGCTGAAGCTGAAACTCCAATACTTTGGCCACCTCATGCGAAGAGTTGACTCATTGGAAAAGACCCTGATGCTAGGAGGGATTGGGGGCAGGAGGAGAAGGGGACAACAGAGGATGAGATGGCTGGATGGCATCACCAACTCAATGGGCATGAGTTTGAGTAAACTCCGGGATTGGTGATAGACAGGGAGGCCTGGCGTGCTGCGATTCATGGGATCGCAAAGAGTCGGACATGACTAAGCAACTGAGCTGAACTGATACAAAAACTATAATCAAGGATAACAGATGCAACTAATCTCTTGAAAGGATAGTTGTATTCTTCTTTAACACAGCAATATAAAACATTCACAAATCAATTACACTGCCTAAAAAGAAAAAAGAGCAAAAACCTTAACCTCCTAATCACACTGAGTGACACATAATGGAACAGTTACTGAAAATGCAAGGCTCAACAGCAATTTCTCTCACTCCCCAATAGCATCCTCTGCTCTGCACTGTTCACTACACATCTCTCTTTGTCCTGAAAGCCTGGGATCTTGCTAAGCACAAAGACTATATTTCATTCTTCTCTGTGCACCCAGCACCTGGCACAACAAACTGGCACACAGAAGTCAAAAATGATTAAATTCAGAAAGACACAATCCCTGTCCT